>NC_092224.1:54174242-54249242 GCF_036320965.1 Panulirus ornatus | reverse complement strand
TGAAACCACACTGCTCTTCCCCAATCTGATGCTCTGTACATGCCTTCACCCTCTCAATCAATACCCTCCCATATAATTTACCAGGAATACTCAACAAACTTATACCTCTGTAATTTGAGCACTCACTCTTATCCCCTTTGCCTTTGTACAATGGCACTATGCAAGCATTCCGCCAATCCTCAGGCACCTCACCATGAATCATACATACATTAAATAACCTTACCAACTAGTCAACAATACAGTCACCCCCTTTTTTAATAAATTCCACTGCAATACTATCCAAACCTGCTGCCTTGCTGGCTTTCATCTTCCGTAAAGCTTTTACTACCTCTTCTCTATTTACCAAATCATTTTCCCTAACCCTCTCACTTTGCACACCACCTCGACCAAAACACCCTATATCTGCCACTCTATCATCAAACACATTTAACAGACCTTCAAAATACTCACTCCATCTCCTCACATCACCACTACTTGTTATCACTTCCCCATTAGCCCCCTTCACTGAAGTTCCCATTTGCTCCCTTGTCTTACGCACTTTATTTACCTCCTTCCAAAACATCTTTTAATTCTCCCTGAAATTTAATGATACTCTCTCACCCCAACTCTCATTTGCCCTCTTTTTCACCTCTTGCACCTTTCTCTTGACCTCCTGCCTCTTTCTTTTATACCTCTCCCACTCATTTGCATTTTTTCCCTGCAAAAATCGTCCAAATGCCTCTCTCTTCTCTTTCACTAATAGTCTTACTTCTTCATCCCACCACTCACTACCTTTTCTAATCAACCCACCTCCCACGCTTCTCATGCCACAAGCATCTTTTGCGCAATCCATCACTGCTCCCTCAAATACATCCCATTCCTCTCCCACTCCCCTTACCTCCTTTGTTCTCACCCTCTTCCATTCTGTACTCAGTCTCTCCTGGTACTTCCTCACACAAGTCTCCTTCCCAAGCTCACTTACTCTCACCACCCTCTTCACCCCAACATTCTCTCTTCTTTTCTGAAAACCCCCACAAAGTTTCACCTTCGCCTCCACAAGATAATGATCAGACATCCCTCCAGTTGCACCTCTCAGCACATTAACATCCAAAAATCTCTCTTTCGTGCGTCTGTCAATTAACACGTAATCCAATAACGCTCTCTGGCCATCTCTCCTACTTACATACGTACACTTATGTATATCTCGCTATTTAAACCAGGTATTCCCAATCACCAGTCCTTTTTCAGCACATAAATCTACAAGCTCTTCACCATTTCCATTTACAACACTGAACACTCCATGTTTACCAATTATTCCCTCAACTGCCACATTACTCACCTGTGCATTCAAATCACCCATCACTATAACCCGGTCTTGTGCATCAAAACCACTAACACACTCATTCAGCTGCTCCCAAAACACTTGCCTCTCATGATCTTTCTTCTCATGCCCAGGTGCATATGCACCAATAGTCACCCATCTCTCTCTATCAACTTTCAGTTTTACCCATATCAATCTAGAATTTACTTTCTTACACTCTATCACATACTCCCACAACTCCTGATTCAGGAGTAGTGCTACTCCTTCCCTTGCTCTTGTCCTCTCACTAACCCCTGACTTTACTCCCAAGACATTCCCAAACCACTCTTTCCCTTTACCCTTGAGCTTCGTTTCACTCAGAGCCAAAACATCCTGGTTCCTTTCCTCAAACATACTACCTATCTCTCCTTTTTTCTAATCTTGGTTACATCCACACACATTTAGACACCCCAATGTGAGCCTTCGAGGAGGATGAGCACTCCTCGCGTGACTCCTTCTTCTGTTTCCCCTTTTAGAAAGTTAAAATACAAGGAGGGGAGGATTTCTGGACCCCTGCTCCCGTCCCCTTTAGTCGCCTTCTACGACTATCTATCCATCTATCTATCTATCTATCTATCTATCTATCTATCTATATATATATATATATATATATATATATATATATGTTATGGAAAGGTGTGTGGGGCCTGGATGTGGAAAGGGAGCTGTGGTTTCGGTGCATTACACATGAGAGCTAGAGACTGAGTGTGAGTGGATGTGGCCTTTCTTCGTCTGTTGATGACGCTAACTTGCTGATGCGGGAAACAGACGAAACAAATTCCAGACCAAAATTTTCGAGTCAGTTTTATAATTCTGAAAAACTGAACAGTTTCATGAATCATCACAGATTCTGAAATACTTCACATAAACCAATGAAAAAGTTGATAATACTTAGAATACTTCTAGATTTTACTTTAGAGGTTTAACAACCTCATTGTTGTTCTCACTCGCTAGCAGACAAGTCGTCGGAGTAGTACAGTTACCAGCAGACGACATGTAGTTAAGGTAGTCGTAACAACGTTCCAGAGCGATGGTAATGTCTACTGGTTCAGGCTACATGCTGGTAGTTACATGTTATAGTACCTGTGAACCTGGTACTATAATAACTGTACCTGGTATTTCTCGGATACCTACTATGTCTGTTTGTCCAGATTTAGATCTTTCGGCGTTGTCCTTGTACTTACACCGGCCTGGTGATAGTACTTACACCGGCCTGGTGATAGTACTTACACCGGCCTGGTGATAGTACTTACACCGGCCTGGTGATAGTACTTACACCGACCTGGTGATAGTACTTACACCGACCTGGTGATAGTACTTACACCGACCTGGTGATAGTACTTACACCGGCCTGGTGATAGTACTTACACCGGCCTGGTGATAGTACTTACACCGGCCTGGTGATAGTACTTACACCGGCCTGGTGATAGTACTTACACCGACCTGGTGATAGCACTTACACCGACCTGGTGATAGTACTTACACCGACCTGGTGATAGTACTTACACCGACCTGGTGATAGTACTTACACCGACCTGGTGATAGTACTTACACCGGCCTGGTGATAGTACTTACACCGACCTGGTGATAGTACACCAGCCTGGTGATAGTACTTACACCGACCTGGTGATAGTACTTACACCAGCCTGGTGATAGTACTTACACCGTCCTGGTGATAGTACTTACACTGACCTGGTGATAGTACTTACACCAGCCTGGTGATAGTACTTACACCAGCCTGGTGGTAGTACTTACACCGTCCTGGTGATAGTACTTACACTGACCTGGTGATAGTACTTACACCAGCCTGGTGATAGTACTTACACCAGCTTGGTGATAGTACTTACACCAGCCTGGTGGTAGTACTTACACCGTCCTGGTGATAGTACTTACACCGGCCTGGTGATAGTACTTACACCGGCCTGGTGATAGCACTTACACCGACCTGGTGATAGCACTTACACCGACCTGGTAATAGCACTTACACCGACCTGGTGATAGTACTTACACCGACCTGGTGATAGTACTTACACCACCCTGGTGATAGTACTTACACCGACCTGGTGATAGTACTTACACCAGCCTGGTGATAGTACTTCTGCCTGGTGATAGTACTTACACCTGCCTGGTGATAGTACTTACACCGGCCTGGTGATAGTACTTACACCGACCTGGTGATAGTACACCAGCCTGGTGATAGTACTTACACCGACCTGGTGATAGTACTTACACCAGCCTGGTGATAGTACTTACACCACTAGTACTTACACCGACCTGGTGATAGTACTTACACCAGCCTGGTGATAGTACTTACACCGACCTGGTGATAGTACTTACTTCTGCCTGGTGATAGTACTTACACCTGCCTGGTGATAGTACTTACACCGACCTGGTGATAGTACTTACACCAGCCTGGTGATAGCACTTACACCGACCTGGTGATAGTACTTACACCAGCCTGGTACTGGAACTTGCACCAGCCTGGTGATATACCTACAGCTCCCTGGTGCTTGTACTGTTCCTTACATCAACCAGGTACTAGTGCTCGTTAGAGGCTGGCACTTGTACTCTCAGGAGCCTAGTACTCAGAAGCCTGGTTCCTTGTACTCACAGGTCATGTCGAGGGAGACGGAGGCGGTGAGGGGTGGGGTCAGGTTGGAGTTGCTGGCCCTGCAGGTCAGGGCCCGGTGCAGGTCCTCCCGGGTCAGGCTGGGCAAGACGAGGATATTCCGGGTCACCTGACCTCTGACCTCGTCCACTACGTCATCCAGGAGCGAGTCTCCGTGCCACCACGTGACCCGAGGTCGGGGCCATCCTTGTAGAGAAAAAAGAAAACGGAAGAAAAAAAATAGAGCACTTTAGAAGTAACTTATAATTTCGTAAGTAATGAATAATGGTTGGTATATACGTAAGTAGGACACATGCAGGCATCGCAGGCTCACCTGATGGTTGAGGGCATCACGCCTCTTGCTAACGTGTCATTCGTAATATGATTATATACTAATAACTCGTACCTGAACATACATCTGCCTACTCCAGGTGTCATCAGAAGAGGAGTTGGTTCGAGCGTATGGTACAGCGTAGCGGTAGTGGTGGCTTGATCAGCTGGAGATCAGCTGTGCTTCTTAGTATATAAAGAGAATAGTCTTCTGGAGTTCTAGATCAGAAGAGGCACTGCTATGTTATAGGGAAGGTGTTCTGTACGGTCGACCATTTGTTGTGTCGGGACAGACGACAACGCTAGGGTGAATGTGTTCGTAACGGCCTACCATATGTTGTTCAACAGCACAGCAACACAAGGGACAGGTTATCTGGTACGGTCTGTCATCCTGTGTTCAACAACAGACAGCAACACTAAGGGCAAGGTGTTCGACGCAGTCAGACATCTATTGCTATCAAAAGTACAATGTCCCCCCCCCCCCTCCACACACACACACACACACACACACACACACACACACACACACACCTCCTCCTCCCTGCATCACACGTAAGGATCGTGGTTACAGGAATGTGTTAAACCGCTTCTTCTCTTCTGAACAGTTGCTCCGTTTATACCATGGATTGATTCGTCCTTGTATGGAGCACTGCTCTCACATCTGGGGTGGTTCTAGCTGTGCATCTTTACTTCACAGAGTTGAGTCAAAAGCGGTACGGCTTATGAACTGTCCCAGGCCAATTTCCAAACTTGACCCCCCTTTACCTATACCGCAATGTTGGTTCACTTTCCCTCTTCTATATGTATTATTTTGGTTTTTGCTTCCGTGAGCTGGCTGCTTGTGTACCCCCACCACTAGCTACAACACGCAATACTCGGCAAGCTGCTGCGTCACATGATTACTGTGTGACCATCGGCGACTCAAGGGTGGGCCGTTTTGATACCTGCTTCTTTTCCTACACGTCGAAGCTTTGGAATTTTCTACCTTCTCATTTCTTTCCCAATACCTATGACCTGGCGTATTTCAAAAGACAGGTCTTTCACTTTCTCAAAAATTGATAAATACTTTTCTTTGTCTTTTCTTTTTTTCCCTTCCATAATCCTCTCTATATTTCACTTAAAACCCGGCCTTAATGTGCCTTCGGCTGTGACTGACTGGAGCCTTCAACATAAAATTTTTTTTTTTTCAGAATGTGACCATTGTTTTCAGAAAAACATCAAAATCACTTATTAGGATATAGTTTCGTTCTCATTTACATAATGTAAATGAGAAACTGAATCCAGCAAGCGCTGGAATCCCTCAGTGTGTTTATGATGCGTGGCGTTTGGTCCACGTGACCTAACTCGTCACCCGGACGAGGCACGTGATCTAACACGTCACCCGGACGAAGCACGTGATCCAACACGTCACCAGGACGTGGCACGTGATCCAACACGTCACCCGGACGTGGCACGTGATGCAACACGTCACCCGGACGTGGCACGTGATGCAACACGTCACCCGGACGTGGCACGTGATCCAACACGTCACCCGGACGTGGCACGTAATGCAACACGTCACCCGGACGAGGCACGTGATGCAACACGTCACCAGCACGTGGCACGTGATCCAACACGTCACCCGGACCAAGCACGTGATCTCACACGTCACCAGGACGTGGCACGTGATGCAACACGTCACCAGGACGGGAACGATATTGGAAGCAAGAGAGTATTTCAGTTGACATCGTCCGTCTTTCTATTTCTATGAAACAAATTCATCTGTTCCCGGGGCTCCCGTGCTCAGCCCAACGTTGCTGATCGTGAGTCACAGAACCCGTTCACTGCTCCTCTTAATGATATGAACCTGGACACTGTACACTGGCTGAGCTGCATCTTACCACACATTCGAAGATTTAGTCTTTAGAGTATAATTACCTGCATTTCTAGTATATATATATATATATATATATATATATATATATATATATATATA
Source organism: Panulirus ornatus (assembly GCF_036320965.1). Lineage (NCBI taxonomy): Eukaryota > Metazoa > Arthropoda > Malacostraca > Decapoda > Palinuridae > Panulirus > Panulirus ornatus. The sequence continues at coordinate 54,242,990 of NC_092224.1, read as the reverse complement.
TATATATATATATATATATGAAGTGGAATGATATGATAGAGCTAGTGATAGATGTGTAAGGAAAGCTAGAAATGACGTCTGGTCCTCAACACTGCCATCTGCACTTATCCCAGCTCATCCACCTGGTATGGTTCAACCTCAGTCACCTGACCATGAAACCCAGGACGACCACAAGGTTAGGCCAGAGAGCGTGAGGCAGGCAGGGTGGTGGTGATGGCACACTAGGAGGAATGAAGTAATTCGACCCGCGCCAAAGTCGGCAGCCAACCCGCCGCTGCCCTTGAGAAAAATGCGTAAAATACGGAAGGAAAGAAACGTTAATGGCCGGGTGTTTCCGCAGTTTTTCTCTCTCTCTCTCACTCACTCTCTCTCTCTCTCTCTCTCTCTCTCTCTCTCTCTCTCTCTCTCTCTCTCTCTCTCTCTCTCTCTCTCTCTCTCTCTCTCTCTCTCTCTCTCAAGGCGTCAGGAGTCATGACCGGGAGAGGAGGGAATTACAGGTCCGTGGTGTGAGTTTCTTGCTCCGCCGGTCATGGATGTGTTCCCTGCCTCGTGTGATGAATCGCAAACCTTCTCCAAGTGTTGTTACTCGGCCTGTGTTGGCTGGAGGTCGGCGATGCGGCTCGCACTTTCTTCCCGCCGGTGGGTTGGGTTACCCCAGAGGCTGTGGCCCTCCAGGCTTCTTTCAGGACTTGAGTTCCGCCTTCCGGCAGCCAAGGGAGAGTCAGGTCTGAGGAGGTCGCGCGCGCCTCGTCTCAGTACTTGGCCGCGTGTTGTGAGGTTCTGGAGGGTGACCATTGTCACTTGAAGCGTCGAACCACTTTTCGAAGCGACTCGAGTCATTGTCTCGCTAACTTTTTAGAATAACTTTTTCGACTCCTCTCGAATTCCTGTGTCTCGTCAGCCTTCGAACAAACACCCCCCCAGTGAAGCTTCGAAGCACTGTTCGGCGAAGCCTCGAGTCACTGTTCCAACGAATCCTCGAAGCACAGTGTAGTAACGGGCTTTGAGAGAAAATGGGTTTCGCACCGGACACAGCCACGCCACAGCCTCCTGTTTTCTAAACACAACTGGCAACAGAAATCGTGAACTCTGGGAAATTCTATGAGACACAGAAAGCTGGAACTTGATACGAAGACATTGCTGCACAGCTCCACTGTATCGTGAAAAAAAAAAAAGAAGTAATAATGCCTCCCCTAAGTCAAGGTGCGGTGTGTGCTGGCGGTGGCTCATTAAGACCCAGAAGAATTACATCTTCACGCGACGGTATTGATGCAGGGAGGGTTGACATGCTACTCACGCTGCAGTAACTAAACCGCCAGGCAGTCCAGCAGGAAACAATGACCAGAACTGATGGTTTAGATTCATAACCCAGACATTAGTACGTGACGGAGGACAACACACACACACACACACACACACACACACACACACACACACACACACACACACACACACACACACACAAACAAACAAACAAACAAACAAACAAACACAGTTACTTATACTAATCTACTTGATAAATGTCTTGCCAGAAAATTAGACTCCAACCTGAATATGTTTGCGGATGATGCCGAGATCATGTAAGCGATAACGCTTGTATCAACTTGTAAGGAAACATTGAAAAACTCCCAGAGTTGGCCTGACACATGGCTGATGAAAGCCAACCCAAGTACATGCAATAAGGAGCGGACGCTGGGGAAGGAGGAGCACGAGAGGAATATTATCTAGCGGGAAATAAGCTGCAGGAATCTGTGTGTGAGAGAACCTGGAGATTCGACATCGTGCCCAGCGTGTCGCCAGAGCCCCATAATAAGAGAATAGTTCAGGAGACAAACTGTCTCCTGGTGAATATTAGAATGGCAGCCAGGTACATCTGGATGAGGAAGGTGTTAACCACGTCCGACATGAGGTCACAACTAGAATATGCTTCTTAGATTTGGCTGCAGTGAGTGATGGAGAACAGAGAACTAATTGGGAAGATTCATAGGAGGCCAAGACAAATGGTACCAGAAGTAAGGTTGCAGAGTTATAAGGTGAGGTTAGGGGCATCTAGTGTGTCCACCTAGATAGAGAAGAGTAAGGGGCGACCTGATCACAACTTAAGAAAGAGTATGGGGCGATCTGATCACAACTTAAGAAAGAGTATGGGGCGATCTGATCACAACTTAAAGAAGAGTAAGGGGCGACCTGATCTCAACTTAAAGAAGAGTAAGGGGCGACCTGATCACAACTTAAGAAGAGTAAGAGGCGACCTCTTCACAACTTAAAGAAGAGTAAGGGGCGACTTGATCACAACTTCTAAGCTTTAATTATGTCAACAGTTGAAGAGTTCTTCGAATGATGCGAGGATAGATCACTGATGTTTCAAGGATCTGATGAAGAAGAGTTGAAGGTGAGAGTTGAAGTTGAGAGTTGAAGGTGAGAGAAATAAAGAACTCTGAGTACTGAAATACCTGGACCAGTTCAATCCTAACAAATCCAACGGCCCAGATAACTTAGTTCCAAGATTTTGAAAGGTCAGCAGACAGCTCATATACTCTACAACAAAAATATTCAACAGATCTCTATCGGATGGTCAGGTGCCAACTGACTGGAAACTTGCAAATGTTTTCAACTATATATATATATATATATATATATATATATATATATATATATATATATATATATATATATATATATATATGTATATATGAAATGAGACAAAAAGTGTAACTTGAACTACTACCACCCAATTAGCCTTACGTCAGTGTTAAGTAAAACGATGGGATAAATAATACGAGATCGAATTGTCACGCCTCTAGCTCACAAAATTATATCGGACAACCAACACGATTTCCACTATAGAAGATCATGACTGACAGATTTGCTGACATTTTTTTATTTATCAGAATTGGGACGAAAAAGTACCGTGTGATGTAGCATATTAGATTTCCAGTAGCCTTTCGATAAAGTACTTCTCAAGAGACTTTTACATAAACACACAGCACACGGAATCGGTGAAGAACTCTGTACATGGATCAGAGACTGGTTTACTGGAAGAAAGCAGCGTGTAGTATTGAACGGCGAAGCCTCAGATTGTTCAAGACGTAACGAGTGGTGGTGTGCCACAGGGGTCAGTCCTAAGCCTAATTCTTTTCATAATATACATTGGTGACCTAGAACTCGGCCACCTATCTAAGATATAGAAATATGCTGACGATATCAAAGTAGGAGGTAGAGCTGTGAACAGGCGGGACTGGGAAATGATTCAGAGAGATCTTAACGTACTAGAAGAGTGATCAGACAGATGGCAAATGAAGGTTAATGTAGACAAGTGTAAAGTTATGCACTTTGGAGACAAGAATATACATTGCTACTACAAACTACTTGGAAACTCTCTAAAGTAAATGAAGAAAAGGACCTTGGAGTTGTCATTAGCAACAATTTCAAGTGCACGAAACATTGTCAAGCAGCAAGGAAGAAAGGCAACCAAATATTAGGTTTCATAGCCAGGAACATCGATTATAAGACACCATAAATAAGTATCACACTTCATAATTCTCTAGTAAGATCACACCTGAATATGCAGTCCAATTTTGGCCCCCATACTATGAGAAAGACGAGGAAAAATTAGAATGAGTACAGAGACGCGCGACAAAATTGACCCCATCCCTTAGAAATCTGGCATACGAAGAGAGGCTAAAACGATTGGATCTCTTCTTCCTTAAAAATCGTAGACTTCGCAACGACTTAAACCAAGTGTTCAAAATATCTCTTCTTCCTTAAAAATCGTAGACTTCGCAACGACTTAAACCAAGTGTTCAAAATTCTGAACAAGTTCGGTAAAGTGAGTCACGAACATCTTTTCGAAATAGACGAAAGTACATTTACCAGGACAAATGGTATAAAACTCAAAGCTAAAAGATGTAGTACGGACGTGGGAAAAAGCTTCTTTTCCTATAGGTGTGTTGAGCTTTGGAATAAGTTACCGTCAGACGATGTGAATGCTAAGACTGTGAATACCTTCAAAAGTCCTGTAGACAAATATATAATGTATTCAGGTGTACTCTGAGAAAAACGTCAGAAATAGAGTGTATGATCGACAGCAGTAACGGGGACACTAGAAGGCTAATGTGCAGGAGCGGGGTGTCGATAGCTGAAAAATCTGCGGAGCGGAATTACATTTTCCTGTCAAGTTAGATTTTTTTCTTTACCAGGCAACCCAGTCGTGTGCCAATCAGGTCTTCTGTTGTCTGTCTTTCTCAAGGAAACACATGGCAACGAGAGGACATAATATTATGCAGGAACCTTAGTATAAGAAAAATGTCGAAACAATTCTACAATACTAGAAGATGAGGAGAATAAAATGAATGCTGAAAGTGTTAGTGTGGATAACATAATGAAGTTGGGAATGTTGTTTGACGGTCGAGAAAGTTAAAGAGATAGTGCCTCACGAGTGTGGAACTCCCATCCCGTACTCTATGTACTCGTAACTGAAATATACATAAAAGATATACATACTCGAGGGTACATATGAGCGAGGCACGCATTCTTGGAAACTATATGAAAAGATAAAAAAGTAACCAGTAAAAGGGCCTCGACCCACATCAAGTTGTTTGGTCCTGATGAAGTTTCCTCATATGTGTTGAAGAAGTTAGCAGATACGCTTGAAAGACCTCTTGAAATGATGTTCGATATGTCGTCGGAGGAAGGGAAAGCGTCGGGGGAGTGGAAGATGGCGAATGTCGTATCTGACCTAACGCAAAAAAGACTAGAAAGTTGTGATGAACCACGGACCAGTGTCCCTGGCGAGTATGGTCCGTAGAACCCTTGTGTGTGTGTGTGTGTGTGTGTGTGTGTGTGTGTGTGTGTGTGTGTGTGTGTGTGTGTGTGTGTGTGTGTTGGGGGGGGGGGGTCAGGAAACGAATGGATTCCTATTTTCGCAAAGGAGGAACTAGTTGAGTAAGAAAGAACGCGGACGGATTCAAGGAAAGGTCAGCGTACTTATCCCACTGGACATGTCTGAGAGTATGATCTCCATGCTCGACATAGGAGAAAGATGAGTATTTGAAACTGTACCATACAGGTGGCTGGTCAGGAAACCGGATCATGTGGAAGGCATGAGGGACGCGTTCTTGTAGTAGATGGATATATTTACCTTTGTAGAAGGGACTAATGAACGCATGTAAGAGAAGGCCACTCCAGATGGCATGGGGTCACCAGTGTCGTGCCGCAGGGCTGAGACTTGAGCACGCTGCTGTTCTTGTACGTAATGACCCCGCCGGAATGACTGGACTTATATCTGAGTATGTTTGCGGATGATTTCAAGGTCATGAGGGGAGTAAAGCGTAGTGTGGGTTGTATCATATTGCAAGGGGACCTAGACAATCGCCGGAGGTAGGCCTGGTGCATGACTGATGAAGTTCAATCCAAATACAGTACATGCAAGGCACTGTGGACGGGACTCTGTGAAAGTACGTCTCGATGCGAATATAATCTTGCATAAGATAAGCTCCAGGAGACTGTGTGTGTGTGTGTGTGTGTGTGTGTGTAAGGGACTTGAGAGTCGACATTTATGTGTAACTTGTCACCAGAAGGCAGCTTTATGAGCAGGGTTAGAATCGTGCGCAAGCAGACGGATAGAGATACATTGAGCCAACAGTTTACATCTTATTCTCGGCCAGAACTCGAATATTCCTCTATGGTTGTTCATCGTACTTACGATAACACAGTGAGCTAAACGAGGAGGTTAAGAGGAATAGAGCATAACAAAGAGACGAGAATTAAGAGAGCTGAGTTACAGTGAGAGGTGAGGGGCCATGAATTTGGCCACCCTAAAACAGTTAAGGGAAAGAGGTGATCTGAACAAAACTTTTAAACATTTGAACTAGTTGGATGACGTTAACAGTGAACACTTGGCCGAAAGATGCAAAGATATAACAACCAGAGGCCATGGCGTGAGATTAAGCAAGAATCTTGTCGCAAAGAGATGTAAAGAATTACTTTTACAGTGGTATAGCACAGTGGATGAATGGAATTAACCAACCGTTGAAAGTGTGAATGCTGGCTGAACACCAGAGTGTACAAAGAACGAGAGAAAGTTCAAAAGAATGAAGATCCACCAGTGTAGAAGTCCCTCCCCTCCCTGTACAAACAGATCGTTACAACTAGATAATTGCTCACTAAGAAACAGGAAAACCAACAGACTCGTGTACACAAACAACACACACACACTCTCACACACATGCTCAAACAAGCAACATATTCAGTAAGAAGCAACGGTGTGCTTTGTTTGCCAGCGTCGACTGCATTGTGCCCTATTTACAGCAAGGAGGGGAGTGATCACTCCGGGATGCCGGGGAAGTGAGTATTTGGCCAGGGAAAACCAGTGGAGTGTAAATGAAAAGAGGAGAGAGAAAGAGAGGCAGTGGGCCTGCATGAATGCTGGAGGCAGAGGAAAAATATAGAGTTCCCCAGCAGTGGACGGTGGCTGTTCATTCCCGTTCGCTCGTTCCAGTAGAACACATTTACTAAAGGGAATCAAGAGAAGTATCAGAAAAACCAAATATCCCAGTCAGTGAGGGATACAGAGACTGAAACTGGGGGAACAAAAATATGGAATTAAAAATCATGCTATGTTGCTGACGAGACAAGTTGTTGAGAAGGCCAGGGTAGGAGCCGTGAGAGGCTCCCACGACACATTCTGCATTATAGTTGAGGTCACCAGAGGTGTATATAGCAGGATATCAAGGCTATAAAGAGTAGGAAGCTAAAGTGAGAGAGAACCTGGGGGGTAAAGAATCATTTTGTTAAAAGAACAGAGGAAATTTTGTGGTTTTATAAAGCACTAACCCGAGGATTGGGTAGGTAAACAAGGGTTGTGAGGGGGCACAGTTTGAAGTGCTGCCTGGCCAGCTGACGATGTTGATGATGACAATGATGATAACTGTCGTAATAATGAGATAAATTGATAATGACAATAATATTGATAACGATACAGATGGTCTGTATGATAATGATGACGGTCATGCTTATGGTAATAATTCTGACTCGGTAGAAACTGTTGGTAGAACACAGAGCAATAAAAACGATAGCTCGATAGAAATTGATATTACTTGAGGCAGGACGCGGCACCAATGATCGCCATGTTAACGAGGGAAGGTAGTGAGGATAGACGAAGTGGGTTTCCATAGACGAGTAATCCAGTGTGGGGATGAGCAACGGGAAGTTCAGGGAAGAGTACTGACAAAATCTAATCTACTGTAGAAATTCCATATATCAAATACCTCCGTCATAAATGGGAAGAAGGTGGGGTGCTTGAAGATTCCTCTCAACTCAGCAGTTGCCCAAGTTGTCCCAGGATTGACTCGTTCTTAGATGGAGTATTGTACTGCGGTCGCATCTAGGTAGAGACCTGGGAGTCCAGACCCCATGTTCCTACTGGCCAGAGTTGAGGATGAATCAGACGAGGTTATCAGTTCTTCCAATCTGACTGGCCACGTAATGCAGGCCCCGTAACCCTGGGCAGGTGGGTGGGACCTTCCCCCCAACCCCATTGAGAGGAAATGTCCACTGTTATCATGGTAGTTATAACTTCAGACTGCTTATGTCATGCACCTTAATCCAAAGTTGAGTGTTTCAACTCCTCAGTGATAGCGATTCGTAGGAAACCCTATAGTATAGGATGACCAGGTTAGCCGCACCCGACACTCGCTTCCCTTCGTAGTTGCTCTACAAGAGGTTGGTATATTTACATTGATGATCAGTGCCTTGTTTGACAGGTCGGGAAGTAGGTGGTCATTGTCGTGAGTGTAATTATCGTATTGACGAACAAGGCGTTTCGGTGATTAGGCAATCGGTTCGTGCTGATCGACCAAGGTGTTCGTGAGTGCATGTTCTGAGGTGTCGCCTCGTTTTGCCGTAAATACGAAAAGACAGTTGCAACTCTGCAGGAATACCATCCTTAAACTTGAAAGATGATAGGATCAGATTCCCTTGCTTTAGAAGCCACTCTGACGTTAACCTGCGAATCAAACTAACGCCATGAAGTCGTCAGCTTCTTACGGAGTGTATAGCCGCCTTGACCGGTGAACAGGACAGGAAAATGTATGACACTCCCAGATACAGTTGATGGTCCCTCAGCAGGAAACAATGATTTGTGTAGTGTTTCCCCAAAATACAGATTAATGAAATTTAAAGGGAAACATGGGAATTTTGCTGTTATTCTATTTCGTTGTGGCATTGTGAACAATCAGAGCATAATTAGAATGCTCGTGTGGCTAAGGTTACTACGTAGTTGCGTGTATACCCGGTTAACCAGGTCATGTCATGCGGCCAGGGGAAGCCATGGGAAGGTGTGTGGGGCCTGGAGGTGGATAGGGAGCTGCATTACACTTGACAGCTGGAGGATGGATGTGATCGAATTTGGCCTGTCTTTGTCTGTTCCTGGCGCCTCCTCGCTAGCGCGGGAAACGGCAAACACGTATGAAAGAGGAGGATAAAAGACGTACATTTCATGCAAAGACCAGTAGGTAGGTATAGGTTCGTCGAGAAGGAATTACTATGTTTACAAATGTTGAAATCAAAATAGGGTAGGGTATTATTTTTGTACTTACAGGTGCTTACAAGGGGAAGTGTGTTGGTATGCTGAAATTCAGATGAATTAAGTTGAAGGGAATATCCCTCGTAGATTTAAAAGGAAATACGAATCATGTACATATTCTCTATAAAACGAATAATTAAACTATAATGGATACCGTTCCGAGCCACCTGACTTCATGGTGACATACAAAGGCATCAGCTTGTGTTGGACCTCGTGAGGAACCCATCAGTTTAGCCTGACTGTCGCTACACATACTCTCTGTAGGAAGGAGAGCTCTCAGGGAATAATCCCCCTTAAGCCCCTTTTAGCAAACTGTACGTAATGCCGGGTCGGGACCCAGGTACATATAACTTCGAATAGGTTTCATTATCAGTAACGCTACTCGCTTTTAGCTTCTTGTGTAGGAACCCTGCAGCGCTCAGGAAGCTGGCCACGTCCACGCGGCGGGACCACAGGTCATAAGGTGTACAGATGCTCTGTGTATGTATATGTGGTGTATATGTGGGGCAATTGAACTGTTATAAGTGTTCGATGTTTTCATTGTGTTGGTCGCATCATGGGCATGAAGAGTCGTCAGGTGTGTTGAATCAGTGTTTGCAGCGTTGTAGGGATGGGTGATGTCATAGGCAACAACAATATGCAATGTATATATATATATATATATATATATATATATATATATATATATATATAGGACAATATGTGGTGTGAGGTGGATTGATCGAGTAAGTAATGTAAGGGTAAGAGAGATGTGTGGGAAATAAAAAGAGCATGGTTGAGAGAGCAGAAGAGGGTGTTTTGAAATGGTTTGGGCACATGGAAAGAATGAGTGAGGAAAGATTGACCAGAGGATATATGTCTCAGAGGTGGAAGGAACGAGGAGAAGTGGGAGACTAAATTGGAGGTTGAAAGATGGAGTGAAAAAGATTTTGAGTGATCGGGGCCTGAACATGCAGGAGGGTGAAAGGCTTGCAAGGAATAGAGTGAATTGGAACGATGTGGTATACCGGGGTTGACGTGCTGTCAATGGATTGAACCAGGGCATGTGAAGCGTCTGGGGTAATCCGTGGAAAGTTCTGTGGGGTCTGGATGTGGAAAGGGAACTGTGGTTTCGGTGCATTATTACATGACAGCTAGAGACTGAATGTGAACGAATGGGGCCTTTGTTGTCTTTTCCTTGCCCTACCTCGCACACATGAGGGTGAGGGGGTTGCTGTTCCATGTGTGGCGAGGTGGCGATGGAAATAAATAAAGGCAGACAGCATGAATTGTGTACATGTGTATATATGTATATGCCTGTGTGTGTATATATATGTGTACATTAAGATGTATAGGTATGTATATTTGCGTGTGTGGACGTGTATATACATGTGTATATACACATGTATATACACGTGTATTTGGGTGGGTTAGGCCATTCTTTCGTCTGTTTCCTTGCGCTACCTCGCTAACGCGGGAGACAGCGACAAAGCAAAATAATAATGATAATAATATGTGTGTGTTTGCGCGTGTGTTTGTGTGTGTGTGTGTGTGTGTGTGTGTGTCTGTGTCTGTGTTTTTGTAGCAGTTTTTGTAAACGTATTTTGTTAAAGTGATGAGATTTATCAGATTCTGTCAGAATTTTTTTTAAGTTGTCTAATATCTTTTCTTATGGGTGGAGGGAGAGGCTGTGTAGGATGCCTCCTGGGGGTGATATCAGTGTTCCGATGTGACACCATCTCCAGGAACGTGTGTAGAGAGATCGATGGAGGAGCTGAGGATGACTGCCGTTAACTTGCCCTCCTGTTGGTTATGCCGTGATGCTGGGGCGTGTAGGTGTAGTGCTCTCTGTCTCTGACCGTGTTCTGGGTGTTGAGTTCTGGCTGGTGTTCCCTGATAATTAGTGATTCAGCGATATGTAGGTGTCTTGTGTCTTGCTCACGGTGTAGTATCCTTGTAGATTTAACAGTCGTCTCTCGTGTGAGGGCAGTGTACAATGTGCTTCTTGGTGACATGTAGGTTGATGGAGCCTTCTTGTAGGTGTAGGGTGAGTCTTCTGGATAGTCTACAGGTTGTGTTTCCTACGTAGTTCGTGTTAGTAAGGAGCTCACAGTCTCCTTGTTGACATTTGAATTCGCAAACTACGTTGGATTCTTGTAATGTGTCTTTTTTTTTTTTTTTTTTTGCTCAGCCGTTTGCTCACGATGAGTTTGGTTGCATTTTCGTTTCAGTAATTTACGTGATTTTACATGAGAAAGACAGGCAAGAGGAGGTTCTGATTGGCCCACGACTGGGTTGTTTAGTTAGAAAGAAAAGGAGTTTAACTTGACAAGAAAATGTAATTCCGTTCAGCAGTTTTGAAAAGCTATCCAACTCCCCGCTGGTGCACATTATCCTGCTAATGTCCCCGTTATCGCTGTCGTTTATTAGTTTATTTCTGGCACTTTCTTATAGGGTACCTGAATTTATGAAATATTTCTCTAAAGGACTGTTGAAGGTATTCACAGTCTTAGCGTTCACTACGTCTGACGGTAACTTATTCCAATGCTCAACACGTCTATAGGAAATGAAGCTTTTTCCACGTCCATACTACAGCTTTTAGCTTAGAGTTTCATTCCCTTTGTCTTGGTAACCGTATTTTCTTTCATTTTGGAGAGATGTTCGTGATTTACTTTTTCGAACTTGTTCAGAATTTTTGTAGTTGCTCTGATTTGTCCTTTTCTTCACCGATTCCATGTGCTTTGCGTTTGTAATGTAAAAGTCTTTTGTGAGTCACTTTATTGGAAGTCTTTTGGAAATCTAGATATACTACGTCAGACGGTCCTTTTTGTCCCAATTCTGACAAATAACATTAAAAAGATTCCATCAAATTCGTCATGCAGGATCTTCCTCAGCGGAAACCATGTTGGTTGACCGATATAACTTTGTGATTTAGAAACGTAATGATTGTATCTAGCATTATGTTTTTCCATCGTTTTACTTAACACTGACGTAAGGCTAATTGGACGGTACTTCAAGGTACACGTTTTGTCTCATTTCATATATATATATATATATATATATATATATATATATATATATATATATATATATATAGTTGTAACATTTGCAAGTTTCCAGTCAGTTGGCACCTGACCATCCGATAGAGATCTGTTGAATATTTTTGTTGTAGAGTATATGAGCTGTCTGCTGACCTTTCAAAATCTTGGAACTAAATTATCTGGGCCGTTGGATTTGTTAGGATTGAACTGGTCCAGGTATTTCAGTACTTCAGAGTTCTTTATTTCTCTAACCTTCAACTCTTCTTCATCAGATCCTTGAAACATGTACATTGGTTGTGGTATTCGAGATGTTTCGTCAATGAGTGCGGAGTTTTAAGAATAATTTAGTATGGTAGCCATTTCCATGTTGTCAGTAGTTAGTGTGTCATGTTCGTTTCATAATGGTCCAATTCCTTCTTTTACTATGTTAATTTGTTTTATATATTTGAAGAATTCCTTTGGATTGTTCTTAACTTTCAAGGATATTTTTTTTCTTCGTTGCGTTTACCCTGTCTTATGACCTTACAACCTGGCGATTCTTATCGGTTTCCATTGATTTGAATTTCTTATGTATTTTCTTCTTTGGGCAAATTAGTTGTTCTATTCTCCTATTCATCCATGATGGCTTGGAAATATTGCAAGTCCACTTCATAATCCGTGGAATATGTTTATTTTCAATCTCGAGTAATGTGTTTTTAGAATTATTACACATTTTCTCTACTGTGTGAACGTCAAGAAGTTTTTATCCAGAGTTGGTACTGCAAATTTCTTGTCCAGTTTGCTCTCCTGTAATGTGGGATCCAGAGTTTGTGTGGTTGATGTATGTGGAGACGATATCTCGTAGCACACGTTCATCTGTCGTGTATGCTCTTGGCATCTGGTTGCAGTAATATGTTTTGTGTTGTGTTGTGTTAGTTGTGGTTTTTGCCGCATGAAGCTTGTTTTGTAATGAAGTTTTTTGTTTATCGATGCCGGAGTTTTCGTATCCGTTGCTGATGAGGATCTGTTTAATACGCTTGCGCTTCTTGGTGAAAGATATGCCATTTTGATGCTGTCTTGTAATGCCCCGTGTCACCTGGTGTTAATAACTCTAGTTTTGTACTGTTGGGAACGTTCACTATCTGCATGTAAAACATCGGCCGAGGTCTGTGGGCTGTATTGAGAATGAAGCTTACGTAGCCATCAGTGTTCACCATGACATCTAAGAATGAAATCTTGTTCACGCTCGGTTCATGAGTGAATTTCAGAACGTGAGTTCTCTTCCATTGTTGTCTTCAGGTGGTTAAGGTGTGTTTTGTCTCTGCTGACTATGTGAATGTCATCGACGCATGTGCAGTATGTAGATGGGCGTAGTGAGTCTTCTTGCAGAACGCTGTTCTCAAGGTGACACATGCAGAATGCGACAACGATGCTAACTGAACAGCTAGCTCTGGCTACTCATTCTATCTGGCAGTATAGGTTGCTGCTGTGTGTCGGCATGAAACATGTGTAGTACGACTTCCAGTAGTTAATGTAGGGTGATGCGTGGCAGGCTTGGTGGGTGTAGTTCTGGCTAGTTATTTACGTTTTCGTCCATGAGGTCGATGGTGGGGGTCTATGAGAACGTTGGTGAATAGGCTTTCGACATCAGGAGCTGCTGTGAGGCTAACTGGTGTAGTGGAGCAGGTAATGTGGAGGAATTCATCGGTTGAGGTGTTTACATATTTTGACGGAAGGTTCTTCATGATGATGTGAAGTCCTTCGGCCGTGTTGTACGTTGGAGTGGTGACCGCTCTAGAGCAGTGATGGGGAGGGAAGGTTTGTTTGGTTTATGCGTCGTGTCGTTGCCGTTTGTCTGGTTGTGTCGCAGAGGAATTCTTTGTTTTGATTCCACTTCATGTATCAGTGGGGGTGAAGGGTAGGTGTTGCCGAACTACTCCTGTACGAGATTATTCCTCGTGTGAAGTCACCGTTGGTGAGGCTCTGTCCTTAGGAATGTAGTCTTGTTAAAATGCTCATCACAAAGGAGTCTACATTTCCCTGCTTCTGGAAGAAGTGCAGTGTTGGGCTGCAGACTTTCAGAAGGGTTCTGGGTAGCACCAGGGCTCTTATAGAAATTAGTCCTGGGATAATCATAAATGAAATTAAAAAACGTGAGTTGGCAATTGTTTATGGTAGAAATTTTTGTAGGTTATACATTTTTTATACTGTTTAGAGGTGTGACGTGTGCTCCATGTGGCCTTTGTGTGCGAGTTTGGCTGCTGGAGATGTTGGGTGGGGATTATGGTTGGCTGTTTGCGTAAGCTGATAGTGTTGAAATTGTGTTGTTCGTTTATATGAGTAGGTCACTTCGGGGATCCTGGGTGTGGGTGCTGAGCCATGCTTGGATATGGGCAATGAACTCTCCACATAGGCAAGTGTTGGTTAGTGTCTGCAGTTGGGAGGGCATCTTGGAGGTTAAGAGCAAGGGGCGGATATGTACGTGTTGATGTAGTTTGAATTTCATTGATTGTATTTCAAGTATATCAACAACTAGGACCCACATACCTTTCCATGGTTACCACATCGTTCCAATGCACTGTATCCCGTGCATACTTTTCACCCTCCTGCTTGTTCAGGCACCGATCGCTCAAAATCTTTTTCACTCCATCCTTCCACCTCCAATTTGTTCTCCCACTTCTCGTTCCCTCCACCTTTGACACATATATCCTCTTTGTCAATCTTTCTTCACTCATCCTCTCCATATGTCCAAACCTTTTCAACACACCCTCTACTGCTCTCTCAACCACACACTTTTTATTACCGCACATCTCTCTTACCCTTTCATTACTTACTCGATCAAACCATCTCACACCTCATATTGTCCTCAAACATTTCATTTCCATCTTTTTCCCTCCGAGATGACGTTCTCTCGTTCCACTCATTCTTCGCTCCCAGAACCTTCGCCCCCTCGCCCACCCTATGACTCACTTCTTCAATGGTTCCATTTGCTCCCTTATTCACTCTGAGGTATCTAGAACACCTCACTTCCTTCAAGTATTCTCCATTCAGACTCACACCCCAACAAAACTGTCCCTCAACCCTGCTAAACCGTTAGCCTACTCTTCCAGACCCAGTCACCAACTTCTGCAGTTTTTTCATCCGAATCAGCCACCAATGCTGTATCATCGGTGAACAACAGTTGATTTACTTCCTCACTGTATAGTCGCTCCTCTCTCCAAGATTAACATTTCCCTCCCTCACCACCCCATCCATAAACAGATTTAACAGCCATGGTGACATTACACAAACCTGTCACTGACCGACCTTCATTGGGAACAATGTAATCTCTCTTCCCACTCTTACACGCCTTGTACCCTTGATAATATCTTATCACTGATGTAGCAGCTTTCCTCCCACTCCGTATGCTTTTAAAACTTTCCACAAGGCATTTTTATAGCCTCTGTCATACGTGTTCTGCAGATCAGTAGTAAATGCCACATACAACTCCATCTGTGTCTTTAAATACACACGTTCCTGAAAGCAATCCCCTGGACTACACATCCTCGACCACTTTTGAAACCACACTGCTCCTCCCCAGGCTGATGCTTTTTACATGCCTTCTCCCTCTCAATCAATACCCTTTTATGCGGCTTACCAGGTATACTCAGCAAACTTCTTCCTCTGTAGTTGAGCACTCACCTTTATCCCCTTTGCCTTTGTGCGGTGGCACGATACAAGCATTCCTACAATCCTCAGGCCCCCTAACCATGATTCATAAATACATTGAAAATCCTTACCAAACAATCAACGACACAGTCACCCCTTTTCTTAATGAATTCAATTGTATTACCATCCACCACAGCCTTCTTGCCACATTTCATCTTACATAAGGTTTTCACTACCTCTTCTTTCTTCACCAAACCACTCTTCCCGACTCTCGGCCCATACCACCCCGACCCAAACATCCTACATCTGCCACCCCTATCATCAGCCATTCAACTGTCCTTCAAAAGACTTGCTTCGCCTCCTCATCACTTCATCATTACCTGTTATCTTTTCCCCTTTTCTCCCCTTTCACCAATGTTTATATATATATATATATATATATATATATATATATATATATATATATATATATATATATATATATATATATATAATGAATAAAGTATAATAAATAGATATATAAAATATATATATATATATATATATATATATATATATATATATATATATATATATATATATATATATGGAAAGTTTTGTGGGGCCTGGATGTGGAAAGGGAGCAGTGGTTTTGGTGCATTATAGGTGGCAGCTATAGACTGAGTTTGAACGAATGTGGACTTTATTGTCTTTTCGTAGCGTTACCTCGCACGCATGCAGGAGGAGGGGGGTGTCATTTCATGTGTGGCGGGATGGAGACAGGAATGAATAAAGGCAGCAGGTATGAATTATGTACATGTGTACATACGTATATGTCTGTGTATGTATATATATGTATACGTTGAAATGTATAGGTATGTATATGTGCGTGTGTGGACGTGTGAGGATTTCCCTCAAAGGCCCAGTTCTCTGTTCTTAACGCTACCTCGCTAATGCGGGAAATGGCGAATAGTTTGAAAGAAAAGAAATATATATATATATATATATATATATATATATATATATATATATATATATATATATATATATATATATATATATATATATAGGTATTAAGGTATTAAGAATATATGGTGTGGGAGGAAAGTTGTTAGAAGCAGTGAAAAGTTTTTATCGAGGATGTAAGGCATGTGTACGTGTAGGAAGAGAGGAAAGTGATTGGTTCTCAGTGAATGTAGGTTTGCGGCAGGGGTGTGTGATGTCTCCATGGTTGTTTAATTTGTTTATGGATGGGGTTGTTAGGGAGGTAAATGCAAGAGTTTTGGAAAGAGGGGCATGAGCGGGAGACAGCGACAAAGTATAATAAAAAAAAATAAAAAAAAATATATATATATATATATATATATATATATATATATATATATATATATATATATATATATATATATATATATATATATCTATATATATATATATTTTTTTTTTTTTTTTTTTTTTTTTTTTTTTTTTTTGCATTGTCGCTGTCTCCCGCGTTTGCGAGGTAGCGCAAGGAAACAGACGAAAGAAATGGCCCAACCCACCCCCATACACATGTATATACATACGTCCACACACGCAAATATACATACCTACACAGCTTTCCATGGTTTACCCCAGACGCTTCACATGCCCTGATTCAATCCACTGACAGCACGTCAACCCCGGTATACCACATCGATCCAATTCACTCTATTCCTTGCCCTCTTTTCACCCTCCTGCATGTTCAGGCCCCGGTCACACAAAATCTTTTTCACTCCATCTTTCCACCTCCAATTTGGTCTCCCACTTCTCCTCGTTCCCTCCACCTCCGACACATATATCCTCTTGGTCAATCTTTCCTCACTCATTCTCTCCATGTGCCCAAACCATTTCAAAACACCCTCTTCTGCTCTCTCAACCACGCTCTTTTTATTTCCACACATCTCTCTTACCCTTACGTTACTTACTCGATCAAACCACCTCACACCACACATTGTCCTCAAACATCTCATTTCCAGCACATCCATCCTCCTGCGCACAACTCTATCCATAGCCAACGCCTGGCAACCATACAACATTGTTGGAACCACTATTCCTTCAAACATACCCATTTTTGCTTTCCGAGATAATGTTCTCGACTTCCACACATTCTTCAAGGCTCCCAGAATTTTCGCTCCCTCCCCCACCCTATGATCCACTTCCGCTTCCATGGTTTCATCCGCTGCCAGATCCACTCCCAGATATCTAAAACACTTTACTTCCTCCAGTTTTTCTCCATTGAAACTTACCTCCCAATTGACTTGACCCTCAACCCTACTGTACCTAATTACCTTGCTCTTATTCACTTTTACTCTTAACTTTCTTCTTTCACACACTTTACCAGACTCAGTCACCAGCTTCTGCAGTTTCTCACATGAATCAGCCACCAGCGCTGTATCATCAGCGAACAACAACTGACTCACTTCCCAAGCTCTCTCATCCACAACAGACTTCATACTTGCCCCTCTTTCCAAGACTCTTGCATTCACCTCCCAAACAACCCCATCCATAAACAAATTAAACAACCATGGAGACATCACACACCCCTGCCGCAAACCTACATTCGATGAGAACCAATCACTTTCCTCTCTTCCTACACGTACAAATGCCTTACATCCTCGATAAAAACTTTTCACTGCTTCTAACAACTTGCCTCCCACACCATATATTCTTAATACCTTCCACAGAGCATCTCTATCAACTCTATCATATGCCTTCTCCAGATCCATAAATGCTACTTACAAATCCATTTGCTTTTCTAAGTATTTCTCACATACATTCTTCAAAGCAAACACCTGATCCACACATCCTCTACCACACATATATATATATATATATATATATATATATATATATATATATATATATATATATATATATATATATTTTTTTTTTTTTTTTTTTTTATTTTGCTTTGTCGCTGTCTCCCGCGTTTGCGAGGTAGCGCAAGGAAACAGACGAAAGAAATGGCCCAACCCACCCCCATACACAATGTACACACACACACGCCCACACACGCAAATATACATACCTATACATCTCAATGTACACATATATATACACACACAGACGCATACAGATATACCCATGCACACAATTCACACTGTCTGCCCCTATTCATTCCCATCGCCACCTCACCACACATGGAATACCATCCCCCTCCCCCTCATGTGTGCGAGGTAGCACTAGGAAAAGACAACAAAGGCCCCATTCGTTCACACTCAGTCTCCAGCTGTCACGCAATAATGCCCGAAACCACAGCTCCCTTTCCACATCCAGGCCCCACACAACTTTCCATGGTTTATCCCAGACGCTTCACATGCCCTGATTCAATCCACTGACGGCACGTCAACCCCGGTATACCACATCGATCCAATTCACTCTCTTCCTTGCCCGCCTTTCACCGTCCTGCATGTTCAGGCCCCGATCACACAAAATCTTTTTCACTCTTACTGAAAAACTGGAAAAACTGTAGGAAGTGAAGTGTTTTAGATATCTGGGAGTGGATCTGGCAGCGGATGGAACCATGGAAGCGGAAGTGGATCATAGGGTGGGGGAGGGGGCGAAAATTCTGGGAGCCTTGAAAAATGTGTGGAAGTCGAGAACATTATCTCGGAAAGCAAAAATAGGTATGTTTGAAGGAATAGTGGTTCCAACAATGTTGTATGGTTGCGAGGCGTGGACTATGGATAGAGTTGTGCGCAGGAGGATGGATGTGCTGGAAATGAGATGTTTGAGGACAATGTGTGGTGTGAGGTGGTTTGATCGAGTAAGTAACGTAAGGGTAAGAGAGATGTGTGGAAATAAAAAGAGCGTGGTTGAGAGAGCAGAAGAGGGTGTTTTGAAATGGTTTGGTCACATGGAGAGAATGAGTGAGGAAAGATTGACCAAGAGGATATATGTGTCGGAGGTGGAGGGAACGAGGAGAAGAGGGAGACCAAATTGGAGGTGGAAAGATGGAGTGAAAAAGATTTTGTGTGATCGGGGCCTGAACGTTCAATGCAGGAGGGTGAAAGGAGGGCAAAGAATAGAGTGAATTGGAGCGATGTGGTATACCGGGGTTGACGTGCTGTCAGTGGATTGAATCAAGGCATGTGTATGGGGGTGGGTTGGGCCATTTCTTTCGTCTGTTTCCTTGCGCTACCTCGCAAACGCGGGAGACAGCGGCAAAAAAAAAAGAGAGAAAAAAAAAAAATATATATATATATATATATATATATATATATATATATATATATATATATATATATATATATATAAAATATACTTGACCGCCGTTTCCCACTTTAACAAGGTAAGGCCAGGAACGGACGAAGAAAAGCCACATTTGCTCAAGTCATTTCTTTACCATTCATGTTCAGTGCACCGAAACCGCAGCCCCCAATCCACAACTCGACCCCTCAGACGTTTTCATGGTTCCCCCCAGCTGCTTCCCATGCCCTAGCACAGTCCATTGACAGCACACACACACACACACACACACACACACACACACACACACACACACACACACACAGAGCTGGGCTTTCTGTATGCAGAAGGCGCCTTTGCCACGAAAGATCAGTGTACATAGAGTATATTTCTAATGTATCAGAAGTTAATCATTATCTCAGGGAGCAGAGGATGATGTGATGATGTATGAAATTACGATGGACGAAAGTGTATAGTTTTCCCGCCAGAGTTAAATCAGAATAAGTCAGGAGGGTTAGATGACCTGCTATTTCGGGTGAAGGGCCTCACATGACCTTCGGATGAAGGGGCTCACATGACCTGCTGTCTTGGGTGAAGGGGCCCACATAACCCGCTGTCTCGGGCTCAAGGGCTCACATGATCCGCTGTCTCGGGCTCAGGGGCTCACATGACCCGCTGTCTCGGGTGAAGGGGCTCACATGACCCGTTATCTCAGGTGCAGGGGCTTACATGACCCGCTATCTCAGGTGTAGGAGCCCACATGACCAGCTGTCTCGGGTGCAGGGGCTCACATGACCAGCTGTCTCGGGTGGAGGAGCCCACATGACCCGCTATCTCGGGCTCAGGGGCTCACATGACCCGTTATCTCGGCGTTTAAGGGAAGGCCTGAGATTGTTTTGCTGCTGGTAAAGCTGTTCAATAAATCATTATGAGGAGAGAGAGAGAGAGAGAGAGAGAGAGAGAGAGAGAGAGAGAGGACTGGAATCCAGCGACTATTACCACAGTATTTGAGAAACGCTTTAAGGATTGCTCATTAAATTACAGTCCAATTAGTCTAGGTACTGGGAGAAATAATGGCAGATGTTACTGAGGACAGACTTGCTAAACTCTTACACTCGATGGTAATGACAGATGGTCAACATTACTCTCGTGGCAACACATTCTCCTCTGTTATCTATCATCATTCCTCACAAAAAACAAAAAAATAGATACACATGATAAAAGGGATACAAAAATGACATCAAAAATGGCATCCATTATGTATTTAAATTAGTTTTTCGTATTTTTACGTGATTTATACAAAGGAAATCAGACGATGTTGTTATTGATGTAAACGAACTCAGTGGATTAGACTGGCTAATTTGCGAGCAACGTTAGGTTCGCTGGTATTAAGGTAGCTGTGCTTGTGGTGCGCTGCAGGTAGCTGCTTGAGGATGGACGTGGGCGCTTGCTCCTGGCGCCACGTCGCTAACGCAGGGAAAGTATCAAAAGTATCACAGTATCAAAAGAGACTAAAAGTCTAAAGACTTTGATGATTTGAAAGTATAATCATGGGTGGACAGCGTGGTCTAGTAAATTGGCCATTACATTTAATAAAGTACATTATTGATCAAGATTTTGATCTGTTTAGCATAGTCTGATTAATCTGTTGAATAATACAGATTATAAGAGTCGGGATGAATGACTGAGAATCCTGATCAAAATGTCCAAAATAATTGAGACAAATTGTAAAGAGGTTCATGCATGGACAAGCTTGGAAAGGAGACTTGTGTGAGGAAGTACCAGGAGAGACTGAGTACAGAATGGAAAAAGGTGAGAGCAAGTGACGTAAGGGGAGTAGGGGAGGAATGGAATGTGATTAGGGTAGTAGTGATGGCGTGCGCAAAAGATGCCTTTAGCATGACAAAGGTGGGAGATGGGCAGATTAGAAAGGGTAGTGAGTGGTGGGATGAAGAAGTATGATTGATAGCGAAAGAGAAGAGAGAGGCTTTTGGACGATTTTTGCAGGGAAATAGTGCAAATGAATGGGAGATGTATAAAAGAATGAGGCAAGAGGTCAAGAGAAAGGTGCAAAAGGCGAAGAAGAGGGCAAATGAGAGTTGGGGTGAGAGAGTATCATTAAATTTTTGGGAAAATAAAAAAGATGTTTTGGAAGTAGGTAAATAAAGTGCGTAAGACAAGAGAACAAATGGGATCATCGGTGAAGGGGGTAAATGGGGAGGTGATAACAAGTAGTGGTGAAGTGAAAGGGAGATGGAGTGAGTATTTTGAAGGTTTGTTGAATGTGTTTGATGATAGAGTGGCAGATATGGGGTGTTTTGGTCGAGGTGGTGTGGGAAGTGAGAGGGTCAGGGAGAATGATTTGGTAAACAGAGAATAGGTAGTGAAAGCTTTGCGGAAAATGAAAGCCGGCGAGGCAGCAGGTTTGGATGGTATTGCGGTGGAATTTACTAAAAAGGGGTTTACTGGTTAATGAGGATATTCATTGTATGTATGGCTCGTGGTGAAGTGCCTGAGGATTGGCGGAATGCATGTATAGTGCCTTTTCACAGAGGTAAAGGGGATAAAGGTGAGTGCTCAAATTACAGAGGTATATGTTTGTTGAGTATTCCTGGGAAATTATATGGGAGGGTATTGATTGGAGGTTGAAGGCATGTACAGAGCATCAGATTGGGGAAGAGCAGTGTGGTTTCAGAAGTGGTAGAGGATGTGTGGATCAGGTGTTTGCTTTGAAGAATGTATGTGAGAAATACTTAGAAAAGCAGATGGATCTGTATGTAGCATTCATGGATCTGGAGAAGGCATATGATAGAGTTGATAGAGATGCTCTGTGGAAGGTATTAAGAGTATTAGGTGTAGGAGGTAAGTTGCAAGAAGCAGTGAAAGGTTTTTATCGAGGATGTAAGGCATGTGTACGAGGAGGAAGAGAGGAAAGTGAGTGGTTCCCACTGAATGTCAGTTTGTGGCAGGGGTGTGTGATGTCTCCATGGCTGTTTAATTTGTTTATGGATGGGGTTGTTAGGGAGGTGAATGCAAGAATTTTGGAGGGAGGGGCAAGTATGCAGTCTGTTGTGGATGAGAGAGCTTGGGAAGTGAGTCAGTTAATGTTCGCTGATGATACAACGCTGGTGGCTGATTTGGATGAGAAACTGTCAAAGTTAGTGACTGAGTTTGGTGAAGTGTGAGAAGAAAGAAAGCCGAGAGTAAATATGAATAAGAGCAAGGTTATTAGGTTCAGTATGTTGAGTGACAAGTCAGTTGGGAGGTAAGTTTGAATGGAGAAGAACTGAAGGAAGTGAAGTGTTTTAGATATCCGGTAGTGGATTTGGCAGCAGATGGAACCATGGAAGAAGAAGTGAGTCACAGGGTGGGAGAGGGGGCAAAGTTCTGGGAGCGTTTAAGAATGTGTGGAAGGCGAGAACGTTATCTCGGAGACCAAAAATGGGTATGTTTGAAGGAATAGTGGTTCCAACAATGTTGTATGGTTGTGAGGCATGGGAAACAGATAGGGTTGTGCGGAGGAGGGTGGATATGTTGGAAATGAGATGTTTGAGGACAATATATATATATATATATATATATATATATATATATATATATATATATATATATATATATATATATATATATACATATATATATGTATATATATATGTATATATATATATATATATATATATATATATATATATATATATATATATATATATATATATATATATATATTCATATTATTTATATTTATTTTGCTTTGTCGATGTCTCCCGCGTTAGCGAGGTAGCGCAAGGAAACAGATGAAAGAATGGCCCAACCCACCCACATACACATGTACATACGTACACGTACACACACGCAAATATACATACCAATAAACCTCAATGTATACTTATATATATATACACACACAAACATATACATATATACACATGTACATAATTCATACTGTCTACCTTTATTCATTCCCATCGCCACCCCGCCACACATGATATATATATATATATATATATATATATATATATATATATATATATATATATATATATATATTTTTTTTTTTTTTTTTTTTTTTTTTTCGCTGTCTCCCGCGTTTGCGAGGTAGCGCAAGGAAACAGACGAAAGAAATGGGCCAACCCACCCCCATACACAATGTATATATATATACACGTCCACACACGCAAATATACATACCTATACATCTCAGTGTGCACATATATATACACACACAGACACATACATATATACCCATGTACACAATTCACACTGTCTGCCTTTATTCATTCCCATCGCCACCTCGCCACACATGGAATACCATCCCCCTCCCCCTTCATGCGTGCGAGGTAGCACTAGGAAAAGACAACAAAGGCCACATTCGTTCACACTCAGTCTCTAGCTGTCATGCAATAATGCCCGAAACCACAACTCCCTTTCCACATCCAGGCACCACACAACTTTCCATGGTTTACCCCAGACGCTTCACATGCCCTGATTCAATCCACTGACAGCACGTCAACCCCGGTATACCACATCGATCCAATTCACTCTATTACTTGCCCTTCTTTCACCCTCCTGCATGTTCAGGCCCCGATCACACAAAATCTTTTTCACTCCATCTTTCTTACCCTTACATTACTTACTCGATCAAACCACCTCACATTACACATTGTCCTCAAACATCTCATTTCCAGCACATCCACCCTCCTGCGCACAACTCTATCCATAGCCCACGCCTCGCAACCATACAACATTGTTGGAACCACTATTCCTTCCTTCAAACATACCCATTTTTGCTTTCCGAGATAATGTTCTCGACTTCCACACATTCTTCAAGGCTCCCAGGATTTTCGCCCCCTCCCCCACCCTATTATTCACTTCCGCTTCCATGGTTCCATCCGCTGTCAGATCCACTCCCAGATATCTAAAACACTTTACTTCCTCCAGTTTTTCTCCATTCAAACTTACCTCCCAATTGACTTGACCCTCAACCCTACTGTACCTAATAGCCTTGCTCTTATATATATATATATATATATATATATATATATATATATATATATATATATATATATATATATATACTTCAGAATAATGGCACAGAGTTTGAAACGAGTCATGTGTGAGGAACAGTTACAGGAGCCAAAATTAAGACTGATCACACAAATTAAGTCCTTAGTGACTCATTAGAAATACTTATGATAAGTGATTAACACGGAAGAAAACGGGCATCGGGGAAAATGGATCAAAGTGGATAGGACAAAAGGACCTTCAGTAGATACAGGTAGGGGTGCGAGGGGCCCCATACAATAGTGGATTGGTTCCGTACCGTATAGTAAGGGGTCTGCTTCCCCACACCAGGGGGATGACCCATGTGGCCAGGGGTCACCTAACACACACCAGGGGATGACCCTTACGACCAGGAGAGTCATTGACCACTGGATGGATGATGATGACGACGTCTTCGGCGCCAAAACCGCGATTCATACGAGGAGAGAGACACGAGACGAGACAATTGGGCCACAGTCGAGAAGTTATCTCTAGGGCAGTAGGTCTCGTGGATGGGGTACACAGACACACTCCCCCTTCCTCTCTCTCTCTCTCTCTCTCTCTCTCTCTCTCTCTGTCCTCCCCCCTTCCCCCCTTCTCTCTCTCCTTCCTTCCCCTCCCCCCCTTCTCTCTCTCCTTCCTTCCTCTCCCCCCCTTCTCTCTCTCTCTCTCTCTCTCTCTCTCTCTCTCTCTCTCTCTCTCTCTCTCTCTCTCTCTCTCTCTCCTTCCTTCCCTCCCCCCCTTCTCTCTCTCTCTCTCCTCTCTCTCTCTCTCTCTCTCTCTCTCTCTCTCTCTCTCTCTCTCTCTCTCTCTCTCTCTCCTTCCTTCCCCTCCCCCCTTCTCTCTCTCTCTCCCCTTCCTTCCCTCCCCCCCTTCTCTCTCTCTCTCTCTCTCTCCTCCCCTCTCTCTCTCTCTCTCTCTCTCTCTCTCCTCTCTCTCTCTCTCCTTCCTTCCCCTCCCCCCCTTCTCTCTCTCTCTCTCCTTCCTTCCCCTCCCCCCCTTCTCTCTCTCTCCTTCCTTCCCTCCCCCCCCTCCTTCTCTCTCTCCCCCTGCAATAAGTGTTAATCAATAACTCTAACCTTCTCGAGAGGCCACAACCAATGGGCGCCACTGCCCGCCTGGCAACACAATCGACAGGGGCACCAGCAGGGGCGTGGGTGGGGGGTTGGGTGCACGTGAGCTAGCCGAGCTGGTCACCTGGTGTGAGTCTGCCCGACCGCACAGGACATCTGAGACTCATCAGTCACTGCTGCACCAACGCCCGTACCCACGACACACACACACACACACACACACACACACACACACACACACACACACACATACCGACACACACGTACATCAACGCCCGCACGTACATACACCCATACCGACACACGTGCATCAACGTCCATCACGTACATACACCCATACCGACACACGTACATCAACTCCCATCACGTACATACACCCATACCGACACACACGTACAGACTTAAGATAGCTAAGTTATAAGGAAAGGCTTGAGGCCTTAGATTGGCCTAGCATGGAAGAGAGAAGAGTGAGGGGTGACCCAATCATAAGGAAGCACCTACACCAGATATTTGACGTAGGCAGCGACAGTAGACACTCAGCAGCCACACGAGATGACAGGAAATCAAGCAAGAAAATCTGTACAAACATTCCATCATGTACATCTGTAGTACAAACATTGCATCATGTACATCTGTAGTACAAAGATTCGGTCATGTACATGTGTAGTACAAAGATTCCATCATGTACATCTGTAGTACAAACATTCCATCATGTACATCTGTAGTACAAAGATTCGGTCATGTACATGTGTAGTACAAAGATTCCATCATGTACATCTGTAGTACAAACATTCCATCATGTACGTCTGTAGTACAAATTCCATCATTTACATCTGTAGTACAAAAATTGAACAATGAATGGAATAAAGAGAGAGAGAGAGAGAGAGAGAGAGAGAGAGAGAGAGAGAGAGAGAGAGAGAGGATGAGCTAAAATCAGTCATCCTAGAGAAGCTTAAAATGTATGACAGTGGAGAACGTTCAAGAGATGAGGCGCCGCCAGTGTGGAGCTCTCTCCCTGTACTGGACGAATAGGTGTTGTCAGACACATACCCCATGACACAGGTACATACAAACATACACACATAAAGACACCGTAATGAGATATGACCCTCACAGGTGTAACCCCCCCACCCCATCATCCAGAGTGAGGGAGGGGGGGTCACACACACACACACACACACACACACACACACACACACACACACACACACACACACACACACACACACCTCTGTGTTCGCAGTCAGTACAGCTGTTTATTATCCCTTGGGGCTGATCAATTGATTGGATACCTGGCTAAGGTTAGTATATATATATATATATATATATATATATATATATATATATATATATTATACTTTGTCGCTGTCTCCCACTTCACCGAGGAAGCGCAAGGAAACAGACGAAGGAATGGCCCAACCCACCCACATACACATGTATATACATACACGTCCACACACGCACACATACATACCTATAGATTTCAACGTATACATATATATACATACGCAGACATATACATGTATACACACATACATAATTCATACGTGCTGATTTTTTTCACTCCCGTCGCCACCCCCACGCATGAAATGACAGCCCCCTCCCCCTGCATGCGCGTGAGGTAGCGCTAGGAAAAGACAACAAAGGCCACATTGGTTCACACTCAGTCCCTAGCTGTCATGTATAATGCACTGAAACCACAGCTCCCTTTCCACATCCAGGCCCCACGAAACTTTCCATGGTTTACCCCAGACACTTCACATGCCATGGTTTAATCCATTGACAGCACGTCAACCTCGGTATACCACATCGTTCTCATTCACTCTATTCTTGCGCGCCTTTCATCCTCCTGTATGTTCAGGCCCCGATCGCTCAAAATCTTTATCATTCCATCTTTCCACCTTCAGTTTGGTCTCCCACTTCTCC
This sequence comes from Panulirus ornatus, assembly GCF_036320965.1. Classification (NCBI taxonomy): domain Eukaryota; kingdom Metazoa; phylum Arthropoda; class Malacostraca; order Decapoda; family Palinuridae; genus Panulirus; species Panulirus ornatus. The sequence goes on along the minus strand of NC_092224.1, from coordinate 54,215,532 downwards.
TCGTTCCCTCCACCTCTGACACATATATCCTCTTGGTCAATCTTTCCTCACGCATTCTCTCCATGTGACCAAACCATTTCAAACCACCCTCTTCTGCTCTCTCAACCACACTCATTTTATTACCACACATCTCTCTTACCCTTTCATTACTTACTTGATGAAACCACCTCACACCACTTATTGTCCTCAAACATCTCATTTCCAACACACCCACTCTCTTCCTTCATAGATATTCGCCATTTCCCACGTTAGCGATGTAGCGTTGAGAACAGAGGACTGAACCTTAGAGGGGAAAATCCCCACTTGATCCCCTTCTCCGTTCCTTCTTTTGGAAAGATAAAAACGGGAGGGGAAGATTTCCAGCCTCCCGCTCCCTCCCCATTTTGTCGCCTTCTACGACACCCAGGGGATACGTGGGAAGTATTTTTTCTGCCCCCTCTTGCCAGGGATTGATATGGCCCACAATATTATGAGCAACTCTGTAGAGTTCAGGCTTTCATGACTGGTGACATTACTAAAGCTGCAAACACTATTTTCATACGACTCTTATACATATTTTCCTCATGTATTACATCATCTATGTGCCAGTTCAAGTACATTAATTCTTTGCCCTGATGAATGTAAATGGGAAATACGTACTGTTTATAGTGCCCACTAGACAGCTATTGTTCTTTATAGTCTGGCCCAATTTAAAGAAAAATTCGTGCCAACATGACTCATACAGTGGCAGAAATAGTATTTAACCACATGTTGAGCCTATAAATATGATGGATGAGGATGCAGCTGAACAAAAACATATACATTTACAAATGAATTACCATCATTAATAGTCTAATCATCAATTTATGAGTATACAGTTTTACCGAACAGATAATTAACTATTCTCATGTTCAAGAACCCACCCCTCTTTAATGTAACACACACACACACACACACACACACACACACATATATATATATATATATATATATATATATATATATATATATATATATATATATATATATATATATTTCAAACTATAAAGAACTATAAAGAACAATAGCTGTCTAGTGGGCACTATAAACAGTACGTATTTCCCATTTACATTCATCAAGTTGTTAGAAGTTGTTAGAAGCAGTGAAAAGTTTTTATCGAGGATGTAAGGCATGTGTACGTGTAGGAAGAGAGGAAAGTGATTGGTTCTCAGTGAATGTAGGTTTGCGGCAGGGGTGTGTGATGTCTCCATGGTTGTTTAATTTGTTTATGGATGGGGTTGTTAGGGAGGTAAATGCAAGAGTCCTGGAAAGAGGGGCAAGTATGAAGTCTGTTGGGGATGAGAGAGCTTGGGAAGTGAGTCAGTTGTTGTTCGCTGATGATACAGCGCTGGTGGCTGATTCATGTGAGAAACTGCAGAAGCTGGTGACTGAGTTTGGTAAAGTGTGTGGAAGAAGAAAGTTAAGAGTAAATGTGAATAAGAGCAAGGTTATTAGGTACAGTAGGGTTGAGGGTCAAGTCAATTGGGAGGTGAGTTTGAATGGAGAAAAACTGGAGGAAGTGAAGTGTTTTAGATATCTGGGAGTGGATCTGTCAGCGGATGGAACCATGGAAGCGGAAGTGGATCATAGGGTGGGGGAGGGGGCGAAAATTCTTGGGAGCCTTGAAAAATGTGTGGAAGTCGAGAACATTATCTCGGAAAGCAAAAATGGGTATGTTTGAAGGAATAGTGGTTCCAACAATGTTGTATGGTTGCGAGGCGTGGGCTATGGATAGAGTTGTGCGCAGGAGGATGGATGTGCTGGAAATGAGATGTTTGAGGACAATGTGTGGTGTGAGGTGGTTTGATCGAGTAAGTAACGTAAGGGTAAGAGAGATGTGTGGAAATAAAAAGAGCGTGGTTGAGAGAGCAGAAGAGGGTGTTTTGAAATGGTTTGGGCACATGGAGAGAATGAGTGAGGAAAGATTGACCAAGAGGATATATGTGTCGGAGGTGGAGGGAACGAGGAGAAGAGGGAGACCAAATTGGAGGTGGAAAGATGGAGTGAAAAAGATTTTGTGTGATCGGGGCCTGAACATGCAGGAGGGTGAAAGGAGGGCAAGGAATAGAGTGAATTGGAGCGATGTGGTATACAGGGGTTGACGTGCTGTCAGTGGATTGAATCAGGGCATGTGAAGCGTCTGGGGTAAACCATGGAAAGCTGTGTAGGTATGTATATTTGCGTGTGTGGACGTGTGTATGTACATGTGTATGGGGGGGGGGGGGTTGGGCCATTTCTTTCGTCTGTTTCCTTGCGCTACCTCGCAAACGCGGGAGACAGCGACAAAGTATAAAAAAGAAAAAAAAATATATATATATATATATATATATATATATATATATATATATATATATATATATATATATATATATGTATATAATGGGCTCTCATGGTGTATTGGTTAGTGTTACTGACCATAAGTAAGCACGAGTCCTCCCAAAATCGGATTCGCATAGGTTCGAATCCTAGCGCGGCATTCGGCCTACAGCCAATCCTGGCTGTTCATCCTCCCCTTAGGGTTGGTCGATAAATGGGTACTTGGCCAAGGCTCTTGTGTTTGTGTGTGTGTGTGTGTGTGTGTGTGTGAGAGAGAGAGAGAGAGTGTGTTTGTGTGTGTGTGTGAGAGAGAGAGAGAGAGTGTGTGTTTGTGTGTGTGTACACTTAAGATGAAGATATGGTACGCATATACAAGGTTGAGATGGGGCAACACTAGTGTAAAACTCTCCCCGTGACACACACACACACACACACACACAAACACACACACACACACACACACACACACACACATATACACACACACACACCAGCCCAAGACAGGTACTTATTTATTGACTAGTCCTGAGGATAGGATGAACAGCAGGGATTAGCTTTGGGCCGACTGCCGCACTTAAGTTCGAACCCATGCGACCCCAATCCCGGGTGGGCCCGTGGTGACTCATGGTCAGTAACATTAATCAGTACACTGTGGAGGCCTGTGATTTTTGGATACGCTTGTTGCCAGACTTGAACGCACCCTACCTCCATCCGGGTAGTGATTGTTTACCTAATGGCGTCCTTGCTACGTCTCTTCCTTGTATATCAAGACTGTAACGTTATATTTCTCTTTCTAGAATCTCCCCTGATGATGTGATCATGACATGAAAGTGCACTGGGGAACGTATCGTATTTCATTTCCCCGTTGACTCATAGGAATATACTTGATAACGCTCTCAATTGTGATCATTTCCAATATATATATATATATATATATATATGTATATATATTATTATTTATGATATATATATATATATATATATATATATATATATATATATATATATATATATATATATATATATATATATATATATATCCTAAGCCAGGTTTAGCAGTCCAAAGAGACAGGTTAGTTGGGATGTGAGTTTGAATGGAGAAAAGTTGGAGAAAGCGAGGTGTTCTAGGTGCTTGGGAGTGGCATGGCAACGAATGGAACCATGGAAGCGGAGGTGAGTCATAGGGTGGGGGAGGGGACGAAAGTTCTAGGAGCGTTGAGGAATACGTGGAAAGAGAGGTCGCTATTTGGGAGGGCGATAATGGGTTCGTTGTAAAGTTACTGTAGTCCCATCGTCGTTTTATAAATGCCAAACATGGGCTATAGATGAGAATGTTAGTAATAGTGCGTTTAATTTAGAAATTAAATGCTTAAGGACAATATGCGATGCGAGGAGGGTTGATGTGATAAATAATGATAGGGTAAGAGGGATGTTTGGTAATCAGAAGAGTGTCGTTGAGAGAGCAGGAGAGGGTTTGTTGAAATAGTTTGAACATATGGAGAGAATGAGTGAGGAAAAGTTGATAAAGAGGATGTATTGGTCATGACTAGATGGGGCAAGGAGAAGAAGAGATCAGATTGGAGGGGAAGATAGAATGAACAAGATTTTGAGTCTTTAGAGCCTGAACATGCAGGAGGGTGAGAAGCGTGCCCAGGATAAAATGGAGATGTGCTGCCAGTGGACTGAACTGGGGCATATGAAGCAGCCGGGGGAATCCATGGGAAGGTGTATGGGGCTTGGTTATGGATAGCAGGCTTTGGTTTCAATACATTACATGTGACAGCTAGAGAACGGATGTGAGCGGTTTTTACTTCATCTGTTCCTGGCGTTACGTTGCTCACGAGGGAAACAGCAAAACAAGTATGAAAGATAATAAATATATATATATATATATATATATATATATATATATATATATATATATATATATATATATATATATATAATCATATATTTATATTTGTTATACTTGATCGCCGATTTCCGCGTCAGCGAGGTAGCGTCAGGAAACAAACGAAGAATGGCCCATCCACTCATACATATCTGTATATACATAAACGCCCATACACGCGCATATACATCCACAGACATATACATATACACATATACATACGCTTAGACATATACATATATACACACATACATATTCATACTTGCTTGCCTTCATCCATTCCTGGCGTAACCCAGCCCCACAGGAAACAGCATCTATCCCCCTGCTTCAGCGAGGTAGCGCCAGGAAAACAGGCAAAAAATGGCCACATTCGTTCACACTCAGTCTCTAGCTGTAATGCACCGAAACCACAGCTCCCTATTCACATCCAGGCCCCTCAGATCTTTCTATAGTTTATCCCAGACGCTTCACATACCCTGGTTCACTGAAGTCCATCGCCAGAACGTCGACCACGGTATACCACATTGTTCCAATTCACTCATTTCCTTGCACGCCTCTCACCCTCCTGTATGTTGAAGCCCCTACCGTTCAAAATCTTTTTCACTCCATCTTTCCACCTCCACTTTGGTCTCCCACTTCTCCTCGTTCCCTCCACCTCTGACACATATATCCTCATTGTCAATCTTTCCTCACTCATTCTCTCCAAGTGACCAAATCATTTCAATACACCCTCTTCTGCTCTCTCAACCACACTCTTTATTACCACACATCTCTCTTACCCTTTCATTACTTACTCGATCAAACCACCTCACACTACATATTGTCCTCAAACATCTCATTTCCAACACATCCAACTTCCTCCGCAAAACCCTATCTATAGCCCACGCCTCACAACCATATAAACCATATAATGTTGGAACCACTATTGTGTGTGTGTGTGTGTGTGTGTGTGTGTGTGTGTGTGTGTGTGTGTGTGAGGAAGCACCCTTGCTGCAGGAACACGCAAGACAACACAGAATGGACTCGATATAATTGCAAGCAGAAAAAGGGAAAACAAAGATAAAAAGAAGACTTTGGTGCATCTGTAGAAGTAGCACTAGAGAACTTGCTTGAGTAAAGGCAAAAGCAGTCGACGAAGAAGAAGAAGAAGAAGAAGAAGAGAGAGAGAGAGAGAGAGAGAGAGAGAGAGAGAGAGAGAGAGAGAGAGAGAGAGAGAGAGAGAGCCGAGCGACTGCTGGCCGGGAATGGAAGGCAATAAGTAAGGTGGTTCACATTGAGGTTCAGCAGGAGTGTTGGAGGAGGCTGGGTGGTGGTGGTGATGGCGGGCGTGAGGGCAGGGGGTGAGGGATGCCACAAGTTCCCCGGCGTCGTCCAGCAGAAGATGACTGCAGGATTAAAGGCCAAGATTTATAGAACAGTTGAAACACCACCGCTGACGTGCGAGGAGAAACTTATGGCGGGAGTTAAGGAGAGGAAGAAAATATATATCTCTCAGGTTGAGATCAGGAAATGTTAAGACCTTGTGGTAGGAGGGAGGAGGAGGCGGAGGGTAGACGACTGATGATAACGGGAAGATGTTGGAATTTGGAAATACTGAACGAAAGTCAGGAGAGTCTATACTGATGTGTGTTGTATGGTACATATTGGGGGTATAGGGAAAACACACACACACACACACACACACACACACACACACACACACACATATGCACGAAATGGGGTCCAACGAGTATAAAACTCCTTCCTTTTACAGTACGAATAGGTAATTGCATAAACGAACGAACGTACAGCACAAACGAAACCAAACGGACACATACGAAACCCAGAGAATAGACTCAAACCCTTTTTCTCAATACTTGTTCGCCGTTTCCCGCGTTAGCGAGGTAACGTCAGGCACAGACAAAAAAAAAAGAGACCCAATTCGCTCACATTTATTCTTTAGCAGTCATGTATAATGCTCCGAAACCATAGCTAGCTATCCACATCCAGGCCCCACAGACCTCTCCGTGATTCCCCCGGGTTACTTCATATGACTAGTGCAGTCCATTGATAGCACATCGCCCCTATATACCACAGTGCTCCAATTCACATTATCCCGTGCTTGCCTTTCACTCTCTTACATGTTCAGGCCTTGAGCTCTGAGAATTTTTTTTCACTCCATCCTACCATCTCTTAAACATTTGAATATATGTGAATATTCGCACAAACACACTTTTACAGTCATAAAGATTAACGAACACACTCAAATGCTAAAATGCGTATAGAATGTGCTGTGAGTCATGACAGCACATTCAGATGGGACTTCTCAGTCAGGGTAAGCATATTACTAACCCCCCCCCCTCTCTCTCTCTCTCTCTCTCTCTCTCTCTCTCTCTCTCTCTCTCTCTCTCTCTCTCTCTCTCTCTCTCTCTCTCATGGTGTAGTTTCCGCAGATGATCAACCCACTTAACACCTTATATTGTCTTCGGATATTGAATTCCCGCTTAATCTAACCTTTTCCTTTCATTTGAATCCAAGACTCAAGACTCATTCTAACCATCTTGTCTTCAGTGAGAGAAACTGGCCTCTCCTTCCACACGTTCGACAATGGACCCGGGACCTTGCTGCCCTCTTTACCACCCTACGACTCACTTCAACCCCTCCACGGTTCCGATTGCTGCCACGTCCTCTTCCAGGTACTTAAACCACTCCTCTCCCTCCCTCCAGACCCTCCCTATTCAGACACGCTCAGACATTGTAGTCACACCTCCGTCCTTGACCTCGCTTTTATTCACATTTTCTCTCAACTTCCTTCTGTCACACACTCACCCCAACTTCTAGCGTTTCTCTCAGGAGCCTGCCACCAGGGCTGTGTCATCTGCAAACAGCAGCTGACTCGCATAGATTTTTGTGCTTATATATATATATATATATATATATATATATATATATATATATATATATATATATGTATATATGTATATATATATATATATATATATATATATATATATATATATATATATATATATATATATAAGCGATGAACTTTAGGAAGAATAAGTTGCTTTTGAGGGAGTAAAATGGTGCGCGAATAACAGGATATTTAATTCAGACGATGTGTGATGGAAATACTTAGAGAAATAGGAGGATTTTTGCAACTGCAGAAGCTGGTGACTGAGTTTGGTAAAGTGTGTGAAAGAAGAAAGTTGAGAGTAAATGTGAATAAGAGCAAGGTTATTAGGTACAGTTTCAATTGGGAGGTAAGTTTGAATGGAGAAAAACTGGAGGAAGTGAAGTGTTTTAGATATCTGAGAGTGGATTTGGCTGCGGATGGAACCATGGAAACGGAAGTGAATCATAGGGTGGGGGAGGAGGCGAAAATTCTGGGAGCCTTGAAGAATGTATGGAAGTCGAGAACATTATCTCGGAAAGCAAAAATGGGTATGTTTGAAGGAGTAGTGCTTCCAACAATGTTGTATGGTTGCGAGGCGTGGGCTATGGATAGAGTTGTGCGGAGGAGGGTGGATGTGCAGGAAATGATATGTTTGAGGACAGTATGTGGTGTGAGATGGTTTGATCGAGTAAGTAATGTAAGGGTAAGAGAGATGTGTGGTAATAAAAAGAGTGTGGTTGAGAGAGCAGAAGAGGGTGTTTTGAAATGGTTTGGTCACATGGAGAGAATGAGTGAGGAAAGATTGACCAAGAGGATATATGTGTCAGAGGTGGAGGGAACGAGGAGAAGTGGGAGACCCAATTGGAGGTGGAAAGATGGAGTGAAAAATATTTTGAGTGATCGGGGCCTGAACATGCAGGTGGGTGAAAGGCGTGCAAGGAATTGAGTGAATTGGAACGATGTGGTATACCGGGGTCGACGTGGTGTCAATGGATTGAACCAGGGCATGTGAAGCGTCTGGGATAAACCATGGAAAGTTGTGTGGGGCCTGGATGTGGAAAGGGAGCTGTGGTTTCGGTGCATTATTACATGACAGCTAGAGACTGAGTGTGAACGAATGGGGCCTTTGTTGTCTGTTCCTAGCGCTACCTCGCGCACATGAAGGGGGAGGGGGTTGTTATTTCATGTGTGGCGAGGTGGCGATGGGAATGAATAAAGGCAGACAGTATGAATTATGTACATGTGTATATATGTATTTGTCTGGGTGTGTGTATATATATGTATACGTTGAGATGTATAGGTATGTATATTTGCGTGTGTGGACGTGTATGTATATACATGTGTATGTGGGTGGGGTTGGGCCATTCTTTCGTCTGTTTCCTTGCGCTACTTCGCAAACGCGGGAGACAGCGACAAAGGAAGCAAAAAGAAAATATATATTTCATAAATGTTTATAGTTGTGTTACTGGAGTGATAGTTTTCATGCATGGTGTTTTTGACAAGAAAATAGTGAAGTTGGAGAAAAATGTAGCTTAGACATTGAAGCTTATTGATACAGTGGTGAAATTGATGAGAACTGCTATTGACGTTTGTGTGAATAAATTGTACATTTCCTTTTCCATAGCCAGAGGTTGAACCATTATGTGACATTCATTTTTTCATTCATTTCAAGCTAAAAGTTTGTTTTCTAAATTGTTTCTTACATTTTTCATATGTATATATATGTATGTGTGTGTGTGTGTGTGTGTGTATGTGCGTATGTGTGTGTATGTGTGTGTGTGTGTATATGTATATATATATGTATATTATCCCTGGGGATAGGGGTGAAAGAATACTTCCCACGTATTCCTCGCGTGTCGTAGAAAGCGACTAGAGGGGACGGGAGCGGGGGGCCGGAAATCCTCCCCTCCTTGTATTAACTTTCTAAAATGGGAAACAGAAGAAGGAGTCACGCGGGGAGTGATCATCCTCCTCGAAGGCTCAGAGTGGGGTGCCTAAATGTGTGTGGATGTAACCAAGATGTGAAAAAAGGAGAGATAGGTAGTATGTTTGAGGAAAGGAACCTGGATGTTTTGGCTCTGAGTGAAACGAAGCTCAAGGGTAAAGGGGAAGAGTGGTTTGGAAATGTCTGGGGAGTGAAGTCAGGGGTTAGTGAGAGGACAAGAGCAAGGGAAGGAGTAGCAATACTCCTGAAACAGGAGTTGTGGGAGTATGTGATAGAATGTAAGAAAGTAAATTCTCGATTGATATGGGTAAAATTGAAAGTTGATGGAGAGAGGTGGGTGATTATTGGTGCATATGCACCTGGGCATGAGAAGAAAGATCATGAGAGGCAAGTGTTTTGGGAGCAGCTGAATGAGTGTGTTAGCGGTTTTGATGCACGAGACCGGGTTATAGTGATGGGTGATTTGAATGCAAAGGTGAGTAATGTGGCAGTTGAGGGAATAATTGGTATGCATGGGGTGTTCAGTGTTGTAAATGGAAATGGTGAAGAGCTTGTAGATTTATGTGCTGAAAAAGGACTGATGATTGGGAATACCTGGTTTAAAAAGCGAGATATACATAAGTATACTTATGTAAGTAGGAGAGATGGCCAGAGAGCGTTATTGGATTACGTGTTAATTGACAGGCGTGCGAAAGAGAGACTTTTGGATGTTAATGTGCTGAGAGGTGCAAATGGAGGGATGTCTGATCATTATCTTGTAGAGGCTAAGGTGAAGATTAGTATGGGTTTTCAGAAAAGAGGAGTGAATGTTGGGGTGAAGAAGGTGGTGAGAGTAAGTGAGCTTGGGAAGGAGACCTGTGTGGGGAAGTACCAGGAGAGACTGTGTACAGAATGGAAAAAGGTGAGAACAATGGAAGTAAGGGGAGTGGGGGAGGAATGGGATGTATTTAGGGAGTCAGTGATGGATTGCGCAAAAGATGCTTGTGGCATGAGAAGAGTGGGAGGTGGGCCGTTTAGAAAGGGTAGTGAGTGGTGGGATGAAGAAGTAAGAGTATTAGTGAAATAGAAGAGAGAGGCATTTGGACGATGTTTGCAGGGAAAAAATGCAATTGAGTGGGAGAAGTATAAAAGAAAGAGACAGGAGGTCAAGAGAAAGGTGCAAGAGGTGAAAAAAAGGGCAAATGAGAGTTGGGGTGAGAGACTATCAGTAAATTTTAGGGAGAATAAAAAGATGTTCTGGAAGGAGGTAAATAGGGTGCGTAAGTCAAGGGAGCAAATGGGAACTTCAGTGAAGGGCGTAAATGGGGAGGTGATAACAAGTAGTGGTGATGTGAGAAGGAGATGGAATGAGTATTTTGAAGGTTTGTTGAATGTGTCTGATGACAGAGTGGCAGATATAGGGTGTTTTGGTCGAGGTGGTGTGCAAAGTGAGAGGGTTAGGGAAAATGATTTGGTAAACAGAGAAGAGGTAGTAAAAGCTTTGCGGAAGATGAAAGCCGGCAAGGCAGCAGGTTTGGATGGTATTGCAGTGGAATTTATTAAAAAAGGGGGTGACTGTATTGTTGACTGGTTGGTGAGGTTATTTAATGTATGTATGACTCATGGTGAGGTGCCTGAGGATTGGCGGAATGCGTGCATAGTGCCATTGTACAAAGGCAAAGGGGATAAGAGTGAGTGCTCAAATTACAGAGGTATAAGTTTGTTGAGTATTCCTGGTAAATTATATGGGAGGGTATTGATTGAGAGGGTGAAGGCATGTACAGAGCATCAGATTGGGGAAGAGCAGTGCGGTTTCAGAAGTGGTAGAGGATGTGTGGATCAGTTGTTTGCTTTGAAGAATGTATGTGAGAAATACTTAGAAAAGCAAATGGATTTGTATGTAGCATTTATGGATCTGGAGAAGGCATATGATAGAGTTGATAGAGATGCTCTGTGGAAGGTATTAAGAATATATGGTGTGGGAGGCAAGTTGTTAGAAGCAGTGAAAAGTTTTTATCGAGGATGTAAGGCATGTGTACGTGTAGGAAGAGAGGAAAGTGATTGGTTCTCAGTGAATGTAGGTTTGCGGCAGGGGTGTGTGATGTCTCCATGGTTGTTTAATTTGTTTATGGATGGGGTTGTTAGGGAGGTAAATGCAAGAGTCCTGGAAAGAGGGGCAAGTATGAAGTGTGTTGGGGATGAGAGAGCTTGGGAAGTGAGTCAGTTGTTGTTCGCTGATGATACAGCGCTGGTGGCTGATTCATGTGAGAAACTGCAGAAGCTGGTGACTGAGTTTGGTAAAGTGTGTGAAAGAAGAAAGTTAAGAGTAAATGTGAATAAGAGCAAGGTTATTAGGTACAGTAGGGTTGAGGGTCAAGTCAATTGGGAGGTGAGTTTGAATGGAGAAAAACTGGAGGAAGTGAAGTGTTTTAGATATCTGGGAGTGGATCTGTCAGCGGACGGAACCATGGAAGCGGAAGTGGATCATAGGGTGGGGGAGGGGGCGAAAATTTTGGGAGCCTTGAAAAATGTGTGGAAGTCGAGAACATTATCTCGGAAAGCAAAAATGGGTATGTTTGAAGGAATAGTGGTTCCAACAATGTTGTATGGTTGCGAGGCGTGGGCTATGGATAGAGTTGTGCGCAGGAGGATGGATGTGCTGGAAATGAGATGTTTGAGGACAATGTGTGGTGTGAGGTGGTTTGATCGAGTAAGTAACGTAAGGGTAAGAGAGATGTGTGGAAATAAAAAGAGCGTGGTTGAGAGAGCAGAAGAGGGTGTTTTGAAATGGTTTGGGCACATGGAGAGAATGAGTGAGGAAAGATTGACCAAGAGGATATATGTGTCGGAGGTGGAGGGAACGAGGAGAAGAGGGAGACCAAATTGGAGGTGGAAAGATGGAGTGAAAAAGATTTTGTGTGATCGGGGCCTGAACATGCAGGAGGGTGTAAGGAGGGCAAGGAATAGAGTGAATTGGAGCGATGTGGTATACAGGGGTTGACGTGCTGTCAGTGGATTGAATCAAGGCATGTGAAGCGTCTGGGGTAAACCATGGAAAGCTGTGTAGGTATGTATATTTGCGTGTGTGGACGTGTGTATGTACATGTGTATGGGGGGGGGGGGTTGGGCCATTTCTTTCGTCTGTTTCCTTGCGCTACCTCGCAAACGCGGGAGACAGCGACAAAGTATAAAAAAAAAAAAAAAAAAAATATATATATATATATATATATATATATATATATATATATATATATATATATATATATATATATATATATATATGTATATATATATATATATATATATATATATATATGTGCGTGTGTGTGTGTATGTGTGTGTGTATGTGTGTGTGTGTGTGTGTGTGTGTGTGTATAACGTTAATGAGATGGCCTTGATTAGGGGCTCAGTTGCCTGTACGGTCTCAGCTAACCCACAAAAAATCATACCTATGTGTGTAGGAAGGATGGTCATCTGTCATTATTAGATTACATAGTCAATGATTGACAGGCGTGTAAAAATATAACTTTTGGATGTAGTTTTGCTGAGAGAGGCAGCTGCTGGTGGTACGGTCGATCACTATCTTGTGGAGGTGAGGCTGAAGCTTTTCAGGTGTTATAGGAAAAGATAAAACAATATCGGCGACAAGAGAGTGGTGAGAATATGTGAGCTTGTAAGAGATACTTGTGTGAAGAAATACCTGGAGAGATGGAGTTGAGAGTAAATGAAGCGAGGGGAGTGGGTAAGGAATGGGAGGCATTTGGGGAAGCTGTGGTGGCAGGTACGAGAGATGTATGTTGCATGAGAAAGGTGGGAGGTGGGCAGAGTAGAAAGAGTAGTGAGTGGTGCGATGAAAAAGTAGAGTTTATAGTGAAAGAGAATAGAGAAGCGAGTGGGCGGTACTTACAGGGAAGGAGTGCATCTGATTAGGAGATGTGTAAGAGAAAGCTGCGGAAGGTCACCAGGAAGATGCAGGTGTTGAAAAATTAGGCAAATAAATGTTAGGGTTAATAAGATGTTTTGGAAGGATGTAAATGATGTTCGAAAAACAAGAGAACGAAGTGTAACATCGATGAATTGGGGCAAAAAGGGAATTGGTAACAGGTATTGATGCGATAAGAAAGAGATGGTGTAAGTATTTTGAAAGAATGTTGAATATGTTTGATGATAGGGTGTCCGATGTTGTGTGTTTGGGTAGGGGTGGTATGCGAATTGAGAGTCATGGAGAATGGTTTGATGAAGAGAGAAGTGGTGAAAGCTTTACGGGAGATGAAATGTGGCAAGGCAGCAGGAGTGGATATCGTTGCAGTTGAACTTACTAAGAAAGAGGGTGACTGTGATGTTGATTGGTTAGTTAGGATTTTCAGTGTAAGTATGGATGATGTTGAGGTGGCTGAGGGTTGGCAGAATGCATATATATAGCGCCATTGTAAAAAGGCCGGAGGATAAACGTCATCGTTCAAACTACAGAGGTATAAATTTGCTGAGTGTACGGGCGAGGCATATGAGAAGGTAAGGACATGGGAAAGACCTGAGGTGGAGCTGAGGTGGTTGTGGGATAGAGTTAGGGAACACCTGTAAGGAGCCTTGGGAAATGTGGGGAAGGCATGTACAGAGCATCAGACTGGGAATGAGCGTTTGGTCTCATAAGTGGTAGAGGATGTGTAGATCAGTTGTTTGTTCTAAAGAATGTGTGTGTGAAATATCTAGGGAAACGGTTGGATGTTTGTGTGGTGTTTATGGATCTGGTGAAAACATATGAAAGAGTTAACAGAGATGCATTGTGGAAGGTCTTAAAAATATCCGATGTGGGAGGAAAGCTGGTAGAAGCAGTGAGAATGTTTTATCAGGGATGAAGGTATGTGTACAAGTAGGAAGAGAGGAGAGTGAATGGTTCCAAGTGAAGGTTGGCTTCGGCATGAGAGGAGCAAGTATGCAGTATGTAAGGAATGAAAGGGTTTGGGAAGTGAGTCAGTTGTTGTTTCCTGGTGATATTGCGCTGGTGGCAGTTTCGACTGAGAAACTGTAGGAGTTGGTGAATGTTTGGAAGAGTGTGTGAAAGGAGAGTTGAGAGTAAATGTGAAGAAAAGCAAGGTTAATTATTAGGTTCAGCAGGGTTGAGGGACAGGTTAGTTTGGGTGTGAATTTAGATGAAGAAAAGTTGGAGGTAAAGAGTTTTAGATATCTGGGAGTAGACATGGCAGCAGAAGCGAGTCATAGGGTGGGTAAGGAAGAGAAGGTTCTGGGAACGTCGAACAATGTCTAGAAAAAGGGAACGTTATCTGGGAGGGCAAAAATGGGTATATTTGAAGGAACAGTAGTTCCAGCAATATTGAATGGATGCGAGAGGCATGGGTTATAGATAAGGCTAAAAGGAGGAGGATGGACTTGTTGGAAATGAAATGTTTGAAGACGATATTTGGTTGGTGGTTTGATCGAGTAAGTAATGAAAGCGAAAGAGAGAGGCATGGTAATAAATAGAGTGTGATTAAGGGAGCTGAAGAGAGTGTTCTGAAATGGTTTGGACACGTGAAGAGAATGCGTGAGGAAAGGTTGACAAAGACGACATATGTGTCAGAAGTGGAGTTAACAAGGAGAACGGGAGGCTAGATTGTACATGGGAGGATGGTGTGAAAAAGAATTTGGACGATCGGGGCCTGAACACGCAGGAGGATGAAAGGCGTGCACTGGACAGAGTCGACGTGCTGTCAGTAGACTGAATCAAGGCATGTGAAGCGTCCAGGGTAAACCATGGAAGGTCTGTTGGGCCTGGATGTGGAGAGGGAGCTATGGTTTCGGTGAATTACACATGACTGGTAGAGGATGGATGTCGGTAGATGAGGCCTTGTCGCCTTGTCGTGTGCTCATGTCGTTCCTCGCAAATGCAGGAAACGGCGATCAAGTATATATATATATATATATATATATATATATATATATATATATATATATATATATATATATATATATATATATCCCAGGTGATAGGGGAGAAAGGATACTCCCCTTGTATTACCTGCGTGTCGTAGAAGGCGAGTAGAAGGGGAGGGAGCGGGGGGCTGGAAATAATCCCCTCCCGTTTTTACTTTTCCAAAAGAAGGAACAGAGAAGGGAAGCCAAGTGAAGATTTTCCCTCCAAGGCTTATTCCTCCGTTCTTGGCGCCACCTCGCTAACGCGGGAAATGGCGAATATGTATGAAAAAAAATGATGTATATATATATATATATATATATTTTTTTTTTTTTCACACGATTCGCCATTTCCCGCATTTGCGAGGTAGCGTTAAGAACAGAGGACTGGGCCTTAGAGGGAAAATCCTCACCTGGCCCCCTTCTCTGTTCCATCTTTTGGAAAATTAAAAAAAAAAAACGAGAGGGGAGGATTTCCAGCCACCCGCTCCCTCCCCTTTTAGTCGCCTTCTACGACACGCAGGGAATACGTGGGAAGTATTCTTTCTCCCCTATCCCCAGGGATAATATATATATATATATATATATATATATATATATATATATATATATATATATATATATATATATATATATATATATATATATATATATATATATATATATATATATATATATATATATATATATATATATCTTTGTGTGTGTGTGTGTGTGTGTAAATGTAGCCTTTTCTTTATGATGAGTCTTCGCTGACTGTGTACACGCATGCAAGAAATATTATATTTTAAGCTTCAAAATCTGTGTGTCTCTGTGTATGTATGTATATATGTACGTCCGTTATGTAACTACTCTTAGCTCACATGGTCAGTCTTAAGCCAGATTTCTACAGTGTGGTAATGTGGAGCAAGCGTCATGTTCATCAGGGGAGTCCACGCCTCTCGTCCCCAACCTACACAGCTTCCATGCCAGGCGGGCTGGGTGTAGTAGCATACTGTGTCTTCATGTACTGTAAGTGAAATGAGGGTGGGTAATACCTATGACTGTTCGCTGCGCTCAACATAGTGAGTGAACTATGTCTGCAGAAGAGAGGATGTGTGGAAGACAAGGAGATCTAGTGAGGCCCTGGGCAGGGTCTGGGAAAGACCTGAGGTGGAGCTGAGGAGGATGTGGCATAGACTTGGGGAATACCTGTAAGGAGCCTTGGGAAATCTGGGGACGACTTAGGAAAGGCGCTGGAAAGACTTGAGGTAGACCGTGGTTAAGGCTTGGAAAGGACCTGGGGACGACCTAGGAAGGTCGCGGGAAAGACTTGAGGTAGACCGTGGTTAAGGCTTGGAAAGGACCTGGAGACGACTTAGGAAAGGCGCGGGAAAGACTTGAGGTAGACCGTGGTTAAGGCTTGGAAAGGACCTGGGGTCGACTTAGGAAAGGCGCGGGAAAGACTTAATGTACACCGTGGTTAAGGCTTGGAGAGGACCTTAGGAAGACGAGGTAGATCTTGGTTAAGGCTTGGAAAGGAGCTGGGAAGACCTCAGGACCTGGTGAAGATCTAGGGAAAACTTAGAGAAGTGTGTCATTATTGCCCTTACATGTGGAAACAAGCCATATGATTTGTTCCATATAAAGTACAAACGTCTGTCTGTCTGTCCGTTATTTATATACTAAGTCACTGGGCCACTCTCAGTTACATTTTGTGAGTTTATAATCTGGAACAAGGGGCATGTTAGTGTGCAGTTCAGAGCCTCCTCTGCCCGACATCCTCTATATAGGGGTGAGGGTAATCAGGACAAGAGGACGTGTACCTCACCGTATATATATATATATATATATATATATATATATATATATATATATATATATATATATATATATATATATACTTAAAATACCACTGGAATAAACACACAGAACCAGGATAAATTCCCACCAAGCAATTCAACATTTAACTGAGTAATCACCTCATCAGGTGACTGTTATGATCGCACCTGGACGAGACACATCAGTGATAAACCGTTGATAAAAACTAGGTTAAGGAGGATACGTCTTGGCCAATATAGACCCGTTTAGGAAATATGGCCACAACTAGTTATGGAATTCTATTGTTGTGGACCTGAGTTGGTCTTGATTACAATGAATATACGAGAGATTCACCTGAATTTGGAATCTGGGTGGAGATGCAGACAGTAAATAAGAAGAAAGGAGAAAATGAATTGAATTGTCATGCAGGGAGGCTGAAGAAGTCCATCGCCAATATCAAGTCGAAGATATTGGAAGTTTGGAAGAAGCGGGACAGTTTTTGGAGATATTTCGTCAACACTTGAATACGATACAGGAAGTGTGTATGGAAGGAAAATATAAATCTCCAAAAGGAATAGGAACACCATGATATAGAAGTTGGTGAGAAGGTAATGAAGCGTGTAGAAGAATAGGATGGCAAATGTTCGATGAACAGAAGGGTAGGCGGACATTGGTAGGAAACTGGAAAACAAAAAAGATGTTAGTAGAAATAGAAATACTGGGGACTTCAGAGCATATGGAACAAGTGAAGGTAACCCAGTAGTGGCCCAGCTGAGGGACAAGGCTGTGGTTGACCCAGTAGTGGCCCAGCTGAGGGACAAGGCTGTGGTTGACCCAGTAGTGGCCCAGCTGAGGGACAAGGATGTGGTTGACCCAGTAGTGGCCCAGCTGAGGGACAAGGATGTGGTTGACCCAGTAGTGGCCCAGCTGAGGGACAAGGCTGTGGTTGACCCAGTAGTGGCCCAGCTGAGGGACAAGGATGTGGTTGACCCAGTAGTGGCCCAGCTGAGGGACAAGGATGTGGTTGACCCAGTAGTGGCCCAGCTGAGGGACAAGGATGTGGTTGACCCAGTAGTGGCCCAGCTGAGGGACAAGGCTGTGGTTGACCCAGTAGTGGCCCAGCTGAGGGACAAGGATGTGGTTGACCCAGTAGTGGCCCAGCTGAGGGACAAGGATGTGGTTGACCCAGTAGTGGCCCAGCTGAGGGACAAGGCTGTGGTTGACCCAGTAGTGGCCCAGCTGAGGGACAAGGATGTGGTTGACCCAGTAGTGGCCCAGCTGAGGGACGAGGCTGTGGCTGAGGAGGGGGTGGGGATTGGGGGTTTGGGGGGAATCAGACCCAGACTGGCCTGGGGACAAGCCGCAGGGTGGGTAGACTCATACAACTGTCAAAGAAGTCGAGGAGCTGAGTGTAGAAACCAACAGTAAAACATCAAGGTACAAAACATTACCAGTGAGGGTACGAAGGCAAAATGCGAGTCCAGCATTGGGGCCAGAGGTGAGAAGTGGTCGAGGTTTGGCTACATGAGAAGATGAACAACTTAGTGGGACGGCCTACCACTTGGCAGGACCAGGCACTACTTGATCGAACCAGTACCATTGTATAGGATTA
Organism: Panulirus ornatus; assembly: GCF_036320965.1. Taxonomy (NCBI): domain Eukaryota; kingdom Metazoa; phylum Arthropoda; class Malacostraca; order Decapoda; family Palinuridae; genus Panulirus; species Panulirus ornatus. The sequence goes on along the minus strand of NC_092224.1, from coordinate 54,197,186 downwards.
GGCACCATTTAGTAGGACGAGATGCCAGGTAATAGGACCAGACACCACTTGATAGCACCAGACACCCACTTGGTATGATCAAATACCACTTAGTATGACCAGGACCACTAAATAGGACCAGGTACCACTTGGTATGACCAGATACCACTTAGTAGAACCAGGTACCGTACCACCAACCCGGTGAAGCATAATTCCAGGAGACAGTAGTAGCGGATCCGTCATGTGGTGTACACTGACTGAATTTATTGCGAGAAATCCCACTCAGATACTTTTGGTCAGTGTGCAGTGCCACGGAAAAAAGTATTAATGAACCGGATCAAATTTTTGATGATATTAATGAAATTACAATCACGGCGGTGCAGGAGGCGAGCCCCACTAGGTGATCGAACGGTTGTAATATTTAGGGATTACAGTGATAGGGAAATGGATTCAGAATGTTTAAATCCGCATTAAGAACGTGTGTCACGAAGGCGTACGTTCTGAGAATGTGATCAGGACGACTTCCCGTCCCTGGAGTGTGGTGGTTAGCGACACGTCTGTCTGCAGGTGGTACTGTGTTGTTTGCTGCGAGTGAAGGAGTTGCAGAGGGTTGTAAGTGTGTTCTGTGATGTGTGTTAGGGGAGTGAAGGCGAATGTGAGAGAAAGTAAAGTAACGGTGTTTGAAAGGAAACAAAGTGAAAGTATAGGTTTTGTAAAACCATGTATATAGTGAAGGAAGAAAGTGTACTAAACTGTTTTAGATATGGAAGAGGCGAGGGAATATAAGAGTATTTAGGAGCTAAAAAACTCACGAATCAGAGGGGCTGGTATGCCATCACTCTATCCTTCACGGACACCTGTTTGGGGGAACGTGAACTTTGCAGGAAAGCGATCATGTATTGCTTGAGTTTAAGAATGTGTTTACGAAGAAATAAGAAAGAATCAGAGGAAATGATACCAAGAGGTTGTATATTATTAGGTTGGGAGTTTAAAAAAGTTGAACAGATATTCTTCAAGTTCGTAAACTTGGAGAAAGAATTCCACAGTCAGGTTGTGGAGCAGTGTTACAACAGGTTTTCAGAGATATATAATGAAAAGGGGGGAGGGAGGTAGTAAACAGTTACCAGTGATGGGAGATGGAGAGTGTAGAGAGGAGAGTGAAGGACGTGGCTCAGTAGATAAAAGGCCAAGATAAGTAGAAACGTCCCATGACAAAAGTCACATCATGCATAAGATAGAGGAAGCGTGTGAACTGAATAACCGGATTAACCATATGTGTGTGGTATAATAGGTCGTCATGTTGAGGCCGTAATTTCTGTGATCATAAACCGTAGATCTTCGCTGCACGAAGCTGAGAGTGAATTGTTGGGTCATTACATTTTGATGGTTTTGATCACGTCTCTGTCGCAGGTAAACCAAGGGAAGAAAACATCTTTTGACTGAAGTTTTGTGATTTTTGGTTTTGTTTCATGTTTTATGGATATCACAGTTTAAAGCTGGGATATTGAAAACCATTCTCTGTGTGGACCGTATGTATTTTTTTTTTTTTGTACATTTTTTCATACTTATTCGCCATTTCCCGCGTTAGCGAGGTAGCGTTAAGAACAGACGACTGAGCCTTAGAGGGAATATCCTCACTTGGCCCCCTTCTCTCTTCCTTCTTTTGGAAAAGTAAAAACGGGAGGGAAGGATTTCCAGACCCCTCCCCTTTTAGTAGCCCTCTACGATACGCATTGAATACATGGGAAGTATTCTTTCTCCCTTATTCCCAGGGATATATTCGAGTACATAGTATTTGAATAGTCATTTCCCTATTAGGGGCGATCATAGCCTAGCGGTAGCGCTCCCGCTGTTTCACAGGGGTCCCGGGTTCGATCCTGGCTGTTGGAGGCTTGTATGATATATATATATATATATATATATATATATATATATATATATATATATATATATATATATATATACATATACATATATAATCACGTTACTTAGGAGCGTGGTAAGATTGTTAGATGAATAAATGCTCAGGTACAACTCTGCCACGCACGTTACCATCTCCTAACTCCATGATATATACACATCTCATTATGGAATCAGGCTATAATTCCCATTCATAATATTTATTTTATATATGTCCATTGCCTTTATGAATATTTATACACCATTTGTATTCATTTTCTTGGCAGCGTGGGCAGGGTGGCGATGAAGTACTAGCCATGTTGATAGCTGATGACCAGCTGGGTTTAAAAAACAAATTATGAGCGAAGGATGTGTACACTTATATGAGTTGCCGGTACTCACTTGCTGACTAACATCTCCGATACAAATTTACGGTCGGAATATTTCTGAATGCCATTAAATGCCGGAGACGGCCAGTGCCGTATGTGGCACATGGGCGGTTCAATTCAGAAGAACATGGTTATAAGAGCAGGGGAAATGTAGAGGAAAAAAGTGGACGAGACGAAAGAAATTCCTGACTGGTTTAATAACTTTATCAGGAGTTAATTTTTGGTACAGGAACTGAGGGTACATCATGAGTTGAAGATTGGGTTGCCACATTACGCCTAATGTTACCTAGTTAAGATGGAGGATGTATCATGAAAAACATCCAGATAATTGAAGGAAATATATGTGATTTTCTGAAGGTTCTGAATTTGTATGAAGGACTTGTTCATCATGGCATGTTGGCCCCTGTCTTGAAAGGTTGTGTACAACCACTCGATAGTTCGCATGAGCTTATCTTCGAACTGTATTACAGGCCAGTAACACACACACACACACACACACACACACACACACACACACACACACACAGAAACATACACACACAAACATACACATGACGAAGTGGACAGCCAGCAGATGTGGGGAGTGTGCCATGGGCGGGCGCATCACTATGTACAAACGAGACCCACCCTCGGTGTGTGTGCGTGTGTGTGTGTGTGTGTGTGTGTGTGTGTGTAACCAGCATCAGTGACGGTAACATAACGCACACACACATTCCTCCTTCCCTGGTGGGTGTCGTCACTACCACACTCTTACCACTGACGTCCACACGATGAGAACACGGAAGAGATTTTGAACAAGAAATTATTACATAGGTTTTCTAAGTCACGCTGCAAGATCATGCCCTAAAATTATGTCCATATGTACATGGTTACTGTACAGTCCACTTGTTGTAGATGGTTACTGTACAGTCCACTTGTTGTAGATGGTTACTGTACAGTCCACTTGTTGTAGATGGTTACTGTACAGTCCACTTGTTGTAGATGGTTATTGTACAGTCTACTTGTTGTAGATGGTTACTGTACAGAAGTGGAGACATGCTTCGTGTGCGTCTGTTCGCTCAGTGTATCTGCCGGCATCATGGTTCGTTTATAGATAACTGCATCATGGTGATATGTCTCTGGGATAATCGAGTAGTTTGCGTTATACAACAAGGGTACCTTATAGCCTCGGTAGTTACAACGGGCGCAGTTGTGGTTACGTAATATAGCTATGGTTCATTTAAGCATCAGGGATAGCTTGTAGCTATGGTACGTGCAGTCACAAGGCCCGCTGTCATCCAGTCGACCGTCGTCCACTGTGGGAGCAACGTGGGGGTTAGGAGGTGTCTGAGGACGACCGCATGGGATAGGTCTTGCCAGGTCCTTCAGTCCCGTGGCTGGACCAGGGCCCAGGATGTGGCGCCCTGTGGGCGGCAACACTTACGCTGGACGACCTTCAGGAGGAGGAGGAGGAGGAGGAGGAGGAGGAGGAGGCTCACATACACTGGGTGACCGTCAGGAGGAGGAGGAGGAGGAGGAGGCTCACATACACTGGACGACCGTCAGGAGGACCAGGAGGAGGAGGAGGAGGCTCACATACACTGGACGACCGTCAGGAGGGAGGAGGACGAGAGACCGAGAGGGTGAGGCTACACATGCCCCGAGTGAGGGTCAGGTTGTACGTGTGTGTGTGTGTGTGTGTGTGTGTGTGTGTGTGTGTGTGTGATGGGTTGTACCAGCAGGATACCGGACTGCGACGGGTATGAGGAGGAGAGCGCGGGCGTCGGACACTGCCTCTCTCAGGTGACTGGACGGCAGGTGACGAGGTGCCTACCTGTGTGGAAGGGAGAGGTGAGGAGGGGGAGCACTTACCTGTGGTCATGTGGCAGGTGAGGGGTGGCACCTAGCTGTGGCCTCGTGGCAGGTGAGGGGTGGCACCTAGCTGTGGTCATGTGGCAGGTGAGGGGTGGCACCTAGCTGTGGCCACGTGGCAGGTGAGGGGTGACACCTAGCTGTGGTCATGTGGCAGGTGAGGGGTGGCACCTAGCTGTGGCCACGTGGCAGGTGAGTGGTGACACCTAGCTGTGGTCATGTGGCAGGTGAGGGGTGGCACCTAGCTGTGGCCACGTGGCAGGTGAAGGGTGACACCTAGCTGTGGCCACGTGGCAGGTGAGTGGTGACACCTAGCTGTGGCCACGTGGCAGGTGAGTGGTGACACCTAGCTGTGGTCATGTGGCAGGTGAGGGGTGGCACCTAGCTGTGGCCACGTGGCAGGTGAGTGGTGACACCTAGCTGTGGTCATGTGGCAGGTGAGGGGTGACACCTAGCTGTGGTCATGTGGCAGGTGAGTGGTGACACCTAGCTGTGGTCATGTGGCAGGTGAGTGGTGACACCTAGCTGTGGCCATGTGGCAGGTGAGGGGGAGCACCTACCTGTGGTCATGTGGCAGGTGAGGGGTGGCACCTAGCTGTGGCCACGTGGCAGGTGAGGGGCGGCACCTAGCTGTGGCCACGTGGCAGGTGAGGGGTGGCACCTAGCTGTGGCCACGTGGTAGGTGAGGGGTGGCACCTAGCTGTGGCCACGTGGCAGGTAAGGGGTGGCACCTAGCTGTGGCCACGTGGCATGTGAGGGGTGGCACCTAGCTGTGGCCACGTGGCAGGTGAGGGGTGACACCTAGCTGTGGCCACGTGGCAGGTGAGGGGTGACACCTACTTGCAGTAACGTGGCAGGTGAGGTGGGGGAAGGGGGCGGCACTTACCTGCGGTGGCGTGGCAGGTGAGGTGGGGAGGGTGTGGGGGCGGCACTTACCTGCGGTGGCGTGGCAGGTGGTAGGTGGAGGGACGGCACTTACCTGCGGTGGCGTGGCAGGTGAGGTGGGGAGGTTGGGGGGGCGGCACTTACCTGCGGTGGCGTGGCAGGTGGTAGGTGGAGGGACGGCACTTACCTGCGGTGGCGTGGCAGGTGAGGGGTGGAGGTGGAGGGACGGCACTTACCTGCGGTGGCGTGGCAGGTGAGGGGTGGAGGTGGAGGGGGAGCGGCGGTACTTACCTGCGGTGGCGTGGCAGGTGAGGGGTGGAGGGGGAGCGGCGGTACTTACCTGCGGTGGCGTGGCAGGTGAGGTGGGGAGGTGGGCGGCACTTACCTGCGGTGGCTTGGCAGGTGAGGTTGGGGTGGGGCGGCGGCACTTACCTGCGGTGGCGTGGCAGGTGAGGGGTGGTAGGTGGAGGGGCGGCACTTACCTGCGGTGGCGTGGCAGGTGAGGTGGTAGGTGGAGGGACGGCACTTACCTGCGGTGGCGTGGCAGGTGGTAGGTGGAGGGACGGCACTTACCTGCGGTGGCGTGGCAGGTGAGGGTGAGTGACCCCCCGAGCGGGTAGGGACCGATGACCCCGCTGACCTCGAGGCCTGACCCGCCCAGGATGCTCACACGTCGAGGTGGAACTGCCGGTGACCACACACGTCATCAAGTTATCTGGGGGAACTGCTTAGGTAATTATGTGTGTGGGGGAGTTTTGATTATTATCTGGGGGGGTCGAGAGCTGCTGTTATCTAGTTTGGCAAGATTATCATCTGGGGTTACGTTAGTATCCGGGGTTACAGTGTCTGGGGAAGGAGGGCTCAGGGGCGTACCCAACACAGTCATTTCCTGGGATTAGAAAAAGGAAGTTGATTACGTGGTGTGAAGTAATTACACCAAGTGTGAAGTAATTACACCAAGTGTTTAACACCATCCGGGGTCTTGGGCTGGCCAATATTAGGTCTCTGTGGTAAGTAATTAACCCCCTGAAAAAAAATGAATCAGCATAAATGAATTTTAAGCCAGATGTGACGACGAACATATGGCGATGTAACATAATTACACAGCTTCATAATGATGTAATTATATAAGGTAAAGGATAATTATAGGCGTTAAGGTGAGTCTAGAGGTGTAGGATAATTACCTCAGATGCAAGATAACACCTCTGGTTTGAGAAATAATTGGGTCATGAACATTTCCCTGAGGTATGAGACATAATCATTCCAGATTATGAATGATTATTATTATTATTATCATCATCAGGTGGTGTGGAATAATTGGTTAAGGCATCTGCACAGCTAATTATCCGGGGTATAGAATTTTTCTAAAAATTAACCAGGGCGTCCTTTTAATTAGACAATTATCTGCAGGATGACTGTATATATATATATATATATATATATATATATATATATATATATATATATATATATATATATATATATATATATAGTATGAAATGCTTTTAAGCGAGGTAGCTGAAGTATTCATCATCTAGACGTACCTCATGTAGGTAACTCTTTACCATTACCATCTGACGTTACCTCCTTGTGTTTGTGGGATAAGTGGGACATCTACACGGGGACATGTGTGCCTGAACACCATCGGGGACATTTGTGTCAACGAACCATGAGAACACCTGTGTGATGGAACTACGGGGACACCTGTATAAAGGTGCTTTGGGGACACCAGAGTAAATGAATCAAGGGGACACATGTGTAATGGAGGCACGGGGACACCTTTGTAAGGGAATCAGGGGACACCCTAGTAAAGGACCCACGGGGACATCTTAGTGAAGAAACCACGGGGACACCCTAGTAAAGGACCCACGGGGACACCCTTGTGAAGAAACCACGGGGACACCCTAGTAAAGGACCCACGGGGACACCCTTGTGAAGAAACCACGGGGACACCCTAGTAAAGGACCCACGGGGACACCCTAGTAAAGAAACCACGGGGACACCCTAGTAAAGAAACCACGGGGACACCCTAGTGAAGAAACCACGGGGAACACCCTAGTGAAGAAACCACGGGGACACCCTAGTAAAGAAACCACAGGGACACCCTAGTGAAGAAACCACGGGGACACCCTAGTAAAGAAACCACGGGGACACCCTAGTAAAGGACCCACGAGGACACCCTGTAAAGGACCCACGGGGACACCCTATTAAAGGATCCACGGGGGACACCCTAGTAAAGGACCCGCGGGGACACCCTAGTAAAGGACCCACGGGGACACCCTAGTAAAGGACCCGCGGGGACACCCTAGTAAAGGGCCCACGGGGACACCCTTGTGAAGAAACCACGGGGACACCCTAGTAAAGAAACCACGGGGACACCCTAGTGAAGAAACCACGGGGAACATCCTAGTGAAGAAACCACGGGGACACCCTAGTGAAGAAACCACGGGGACACCCTAGTGAAGAAACCTCGGGGACACCCTAGTAAAGGACCCACGGGGACACCCTTGTGAAGAAACCACGGGGACACCCTAGTAAAGGACCCACGGGGACACCCTAGTAAAGAAACCACGGGGACACCCTAGTAAAGAAACCACGGGGACACCCTAGTGAAGAAACCACGGGGAACACCCTAGTGAAGAAACCACGGGGACACCCTAGTGAAGAAACCACGGGGACACCCTAGTAAAGAAACCACGGGGACACCCTAGTAAAGAAACCACGGGGACACCCTAGTGAAGAAACCACGGGGACACCCTAGTGAAGAAACCACGGGGACACCCTAGTGAAGAAACCACGGGGACACCCTAGTGAAGAAACCACGGGGACACCCTAGTAAAGGACCCACGGGGACACCCTAGTAAAGGACCCGCGGGGACACCCTAGTAAAGGACCACGGGGACACCCTAGTAAAGGACCCACGGGGACACCCTAGTAAAGGACCCACGGGGACACCCTATGAAGGAAACCACGGGGACACCCTAGTAAAGGACCCGCGGGGACACCCTAGTAAAGGACCCACGGGGACACCCTAGTAAAGGACCCACGGGGACACCCTAGTAAAGGACCCGCGGGGACACCCTAGTAAAGGACCCACGGGGACACCCTAGTAAAGGACCCACGGGGGACACCTTAGTGAAGAAACCACGGGGACACCCTAGTAAAGGACCCACGGGGACACCCTAGTAAAGGACCCACGGGGACACCCTAGTAAAGGACCCACGGGGGACACCTTAGTGAAGAAACCACGGGGACACCCTAGTAAAGGACCCACGGGGGACACCTTAGTGAAGAAACCACGGGGACACCTTAGTAAAGGACCCGCGGGGACACCCTAGTAAAGGACCCACGGGGGACACCTTAGTAAAAGACCCACGGGGACACCCTAGTAAAGGACCCACGGGGACATCCTGTAAAGCACCCACGGGGACACCCTAGTAAAGAACCCCCGGGGACACCAGTAAGGTGGAGGCACTTGGGTACAGTAGAATATTCTGAAAAATAATCATGGAAGATAATGGCTAATTGTTCGCTGGAAGCTAAGCAGATTAATTAACATTTTAGCATAATTATATTACTAAGAAACGCGACTAAAAGGTCATTATTAGAGTCATGAGGTCATTAGTGTTGGCAAAAGTGCGGTTTATAGTGTCGTGGTGTAGGTGAAGTGGGGAGCTGCTGTTGGTGTCAGGAAGTGGGTGACAACACACGGTGTCAGGGTGTGGGTGGCAACGCATGGTGTCAGGAAGTGCATGGCAACACATGACATCAGGGAGTGGGTGGCAGCGCATGGCTTCAGGGAGTGCATGACAACACATGGCATCGGGGAGTGTGGTAACGCATGGTGTCAAGGAGTGCATGACAACTCAGGGTATCAGGGAGTGGGCGGCCGCCTAGTGTCAGGGAGTGCATGACAACTCAGGGTATCAGGGAGTGGGCGGCCGCATAGTGTCAGGGAGTGCATGACAACTCAGGGTATCAGGGAGTGGGCGGCCGCATAGTGTCAGGGAGTGCATGACAACTCAGGGTATCAGGGAGAGGGTGGCATCGCATGGTGTCAGGGAGTGCATGACAAGACACTGTATCAGGGAGAGGGTGGCAACGCATGGAGTCAGGAAGTGCATGACAACACATAGTATCAGGGAGTGCATGGCAACCCCATGGTGTTAGGGTGGGGATGGTAACGCATGTTGTCCAGAGTATGTGGCAAGACATGGTGTCAGGGTATGGGCGACAAGACATGGTGTCAGGGTATGGGCGACAAGACATGGTGTCAGGGTATGGGCGACAAGACATGGTGTCAGGGTATGGGCGACAAGACATGGTGTCATAGAGTGAGAGGCAACACAGAGTGTCAGGGTGTAGGTGGCAACACACAGTGTCAGGGTGTGGGTGGTAACACAGTGTCAGGATGTGGGTGGCAACACACAGGGTGTGGGTGGCAACACACAGGGTGTGGGTGGCAACACACAGGGTGTGGGTGGCATCACACAGTGTCAGGGTGTGGGTGGCAACACACAGTGTCAGGGTGTGGGTGGCAACACACAGTGTCAAGGTGTTGGTGGCAACACACAGTGTCAGGGTGTAGGTGGCAACACACAGTGTCAGGGTGTGGGTGGCAACACACAGTGTCAGGGTGTGGGTGGCAGCACACAGTGTCAAGGTGTTGGTGGCAACACACAGTGTCAGGGTGTAGGTGGCAACACACAGTGTCAGGGTGTGGGTGGCATCACACAGTGTCAGGGTGTGGGTGGCAACACACAGTGTCAGGGTGTGGGTGGCAACACACAGTGTCAGGGTGTGGGTGGCAACACACAGTGTCAGGGTGTGGGTGGCAGCACACAGTGTCAAGGTGTTGGTGGCAACACACAGTGTCAGGGTGTAGGTGGCAACACACAGTGTCAGGGTGTGGGTGGCAACACACAGTGTCAGGGTGTGGGTGGCAACACACAGTGTCAGGGTGTGGGTGGCAACACACAGTGTCAAGGTGTTGGTGGCAACACACAGTGTCAGGGTGTAGGTGGCAACACACAGTGTCAGGGTGTGGGTGGCAACACACAGTGTCAGGGTGTGGGTGGCAACACACAGTGTCAGGGTGTGGGTGGCATCACACAGTGTCAGGGTGTGGGTGGCATCACACAGTGTCAGGGTGTGGGTGGCAACACACAGTGTCAAGGTGTTGGTGGCAACACCCAGTGTCAGGGTGTAGGTGGCAACACACAGTGTCAGGGTGTAGGTGGCAACACACAGTGTCAGGGTGTTGGTGGCAACACACAGTGTCAGGGTGTAGGTGGCAACACACAATGTCAGGGTGTGGGTGGCAACACAGTGTTAGGGTGTGGGTGGTAACACACAGTGTCAGGGTGTGGGTGGCAACACACAGTGTCAGGGTGTGGGTGGCATCACACAGTGTCAGGGTGTGGGTGGCAACACAGTGTCAGGGTGTAGGTGGCAACACACACTGTCAGAGTGTAGGTGGCAACGCACAGTGTCAGGGTGTAGGTGGCAACACACAGTGTCAGGGTGTAGGTGGCAACACACAGTGTCAAGGTGTGGGTGGCAACACACAGTGTCAGGGTGTGGTTGGCAACACACAGTGTCAGGGTGTAGGTGGCAACACACAGTGTCAGGGTGTGGGTGGCAATACACAGTGTCAGGGTGTGGGTGGCAACACACAGTGTCAGGGTGTGGGTGGCAGCACACAGTGTCAGGGTGTAGGTGGCAACACACAGTGTCAGGGTGTGGGTGGTAACACAGTGTCAGGGTGTGGGTGGCAGCACACAGTGTCAAGGTGTGGGTGGCAACACACAGTGTCAGGGTGTGGGTGGTAACACAGTGTCAGGGTGTGGGTGGCATCACACAGTGTCAAGGTGTGGGTGGCAACACACAGTGTCAGGGTGTGGGCAGGAAGACAGTGTACCCTGTAGCATCAGCCGAGGTTGCTTACACAAGGCCAGTCATTATATACCGTACTGTGGACACAGCGATTGTCTGTGAAGCCGTGTGTGTACTGCCCTGGGAAGGTAATGTGCCTTCAGGACCCATTACCCTGGGAGGCTAGTGTGCCTTCAGAACCCATTACCCTGGGAGGCTAGTGTGCCTTCAGGACCCATTACCCTGGGAGGCTAGTGTGCCTTCAGGACCCATTACCCTGGGAGACTAGTGTGTCTTCAGGACCCATTAACCTGGGAGGCTAGTGTGCCTTCAGAACCCATTACCCTGGGAGACTAGTGTGTCTTCAGGACCCATTACCCTGGGAGGCTAGTGTGCCTTCAGGACCCATTACCCTGGGAGGCTAGTGTGCCTTCAGAACCCATTACCCTGGGAGACTAGTGTGTCTTCAGGACCCATTACCCTGGGAGGCTAGTGTGCCTTCAGAACCCATTACCCTGGGAGGCTAGTGTGCCTTCAGGACCCATTACCCTGGGAGACTAGTGTGTCTTCAGGACCCATTAACCTGGGAGGCTAGTGCGTCTTCAGGACCCATTACCCTGGGGGGCTAGTGGGTTTTTAGGGCCCCATTACCCTTGGAGGTTAGCGTGTCTTCAAAACCCATTACGACCCATTAAGAAATGTTTTGATTCCATGAGCACAACGGTACGATCCTGGGCACAACGGTACGTCCCTTGATTACGACGGTACGATCTTGGGCACAACGGTACGTCCCTTGATTACGACGGTACGATCCTGGGCACGACGGAACGTCCCTTGATCACGACGGTACGATCCTGGGCACAACGGTACGTCCCTTGATCACGACGGTACGATCCTGGGCACGACGGTACGATCCTGGGCACAACGGTACGTGCCTTGATCACGACGGTACGATCCTGGGCACAACGGTACGTGCCTTGATCACGACGGTACGATCCTGGGCACAACGGTACGTGCCTTGATCACGACGGTACGATCCTGGGCACAACGGTACGTTCCTTGATCACGACGGTACGATTGTGGGCACAACGGTACGTCCCTTGAACACGACGGTACGATTGTGGGCACAACGGTACGTCCCTTGATCACGACGGTACATTGTGGGCACAACGGTACGTTTCTTGATCACGACGGTACATTGTGGGCACAACGGTACGTTTCTTGATCACGACGGTACGATCCTGGGCACAGCGGTGCGTGCCTTGATCGCAACGGTACGATCCTGGGCACAACGGTACGTCCCTTGATCACGACGGTACGATTGTAGGCACAACGGAACGTCCCTTGATCACGACGGTACGATCCTGGGCACAGCGGTGCGTGCCTTGATCGCAACGGTACGATCCTGGGCACAACGGTACGTGCTTTGATCACGACGGTACGATCCTGGGCACAACGGTACGTGTCTTGATCACGACGGTACGATCCTGGGCACAACGGTACGTGCCTTGATCACGACGGTACGATCCTGGGCACAACGATACGTCCCTTGATCACGACGGTACGATCCTGGGCACAACGGTACGTCCCTTGATCACGACGGTACGATCGTGTGCAAGGGTTAGCATGCAAGATTGTGATTAAAGAATGTAATGAGGGTCGTTACACCTGTATTAAAGCCGTTACTGATATCAGTTTTTTAAAGTTACTTATGATTTCCTTTACTTTCACTTTCCTGTCTTTTCTACAGTACATGTCTTATCCTGGATTACCGTTCTATACTCTGTATGATAGTACATTAGAACACTACTCCAGAAAATATATATATATATATATAAGAGTAAATGTGAATAAGAGCAAGGTTATTAGGTACAGTAGGGTTGAGGGTCAAGTCAATTGGGAGGTGAGTTTGAATGGAGAAAAACTGGAGGAAGTGAAGTGTTTTAGATATCTGGGAGTGGATCTGGCAGCGGATGGAACCATGGAAGCGGAAGTGGATCATAGGGTGGGGGAGGGGGCGAAAATTCTGGGAGCCTTGAAGAATGTGTGGAAGTCGAGAACATTATCTCGGAAAGCAAAAATGGGTATGTTTGAAGGAATAGTGGTTCCAACAATGTTGTATGGTTGCGAGGCGTGGGCTATGGATAGAGTTGTGCGCAGGAGGATGGATGTGCTGGAAATGAGATGTTTGAGGACAATGTGTGGTATGAGGTGGTTTGATCGAGTGAGTAACTTAAGGGTAAGAGAGATGTCTGGAAATAAAAAGAGCGTGGTTGAGAGAGCAGAAGAGGGTGTTTTGAAGTGGTTTGGGCACATGGAGAGAATGAGTGAGGAAAGATTGACCAAGAGGATATATGTGTCGGAGGTGGAGGGAACGAGGAGAAGAGGGAGACCAAATTGGAGGTGGAAAGATGGAGTGTAAAAGATTTTGTGTGATCGGGGCCTGAACATGCAGGAGGGTGAAAGGAGGGCAAGGAATAGAGTGAATTGGAGCGATGTGGTATACCGGGGTTGACGTGCTGTCAGTGGATTGAATCAAGGCATGTGAAGCGTCTGGGGTAAACCATGGAAAGCTGTGTAGGTATGTATATTTGCGTGTGTGGACGTATGTATATGCATGTGTATGGGGGTGGGTTGGGCCATTTCTTTCGTCTGTTTCCTTGCGCTACCTCGCAAACGCGGGAGACAGCGACAAAGTATAATAAAAAAAAAATATATAATATATATATACATATATATATATATACTTTGTCGCTTTTTCCCGCGTAAGCGAGGTAGTGCAAGGAAACAGACGAAAGAATGGCCCAACCCACCCACATACACATATACACACGCACATATACATACCTATACATTTCAACGTATATACACAGACATATACATATATACACATGTACATAATTCATGCTTGCTTCCTTTATTCATTTCCGCCGCCACCCCACCACACATGAAATGGCAACCCCCTCCCCCCCGCACGCGCGCGAGGTAGCGCTAGGAAAAGACAACAAAGGTCACATTCGTTCACACTCAGTCTCTAGCTGTCATGTATAATGCACCGAAATCACAGCTTTCTTTCCACATCCAGGCCCCACAGAACTTTCCATGGTTTACCCCAGACGCTTCACATGCCCTGGTTCAATCCACTGACAGCACGTCGACCCCGGTATGTCACATCGTTCCAATTCACCTTGTTCCTTGCACGCCTTTCACCCTCCTGCATGTTCAGGCCCCGATCACTCAAAATCTTTTTCACTCCATCTTTCTACCTCCAATTTGGTCTCCCACTTCTCCTCGTTCCCTCCACCTCTGATGTATATCCTCTTGGTTGCCTTTAATCCTTCACTTTACGATGACCTAGGGATTTCTATCGCTGTAGAAGTCAGTGTACTGGGTTCATACTGTAGGTCTGTAGCCAATCGTGTACTGAAGTGTAGGTGGTGGTCATTTTTCTGTCCCTCCGTCACCGTTTACCTGCTCGTCTCTGTCATTCTCGTCTGTTCACTGTCATTTACTCCTTACCCCCTTGAACTTTCTGTGCATAGAAAACGTAAAACTATTTCCACTATCCACTCACCCACAACGAGCAGCTTCACCCTGACGTTCCTGGTGGGGGAGATGCCGAAGTCGACCCTGCAGCGGTAGAGGCCGTGGTCCTTGGCTGCCACGTCCTCCAGCACCAGCCCGGCCTCGGGGGACCCAAGGTCGAAGTGCGCCCGCTTCCCCAGCTCAGACCAGTGCAAGGACCGGCTCAGTGGTCTCGTGCGAGCATCAATACTGGAAGAAAAATACAAAGTATGTGTACAACCAACAAAGAAAACTCTGCATATTGGGGTTAAACGATGTGACAGCAGACAAAGCATTTTGAAAAATGCTCATGGTTCGTGCCCCACATTTGCAGTCTTTCGTACCGTATACATATATATATATATATATATATATATATATATATATATATATATATATATATATATATATATATATACCACCACGATTTTTGAGGATCGTGTCTCGCGTCTATACTTACCAAAACTATCAAGATGCATCATTGTGTTCATTCTGAAATCCATCGACCCCATATGACCTTAAGATAATATATTTGTTGTGTGTACATAGCTGGCTGTGTGACTTTCCATGGAGGGAACCTGGAGGAAGTGGAGTGTATAGAATACCTGGGAGTGGACACTGGCAGCGAATGGAACCATGGGAGCTAAAATGAGCTATAGGATGGGTGAGGGGGAGAATATCCTGGGCGCATTGAGAAAGATGTGTGAAGACAGATAACACTGTGCTTGAATATACGTAGTCCCGACGGTGTAGTATGGATGCCAGGCGTGGGCGCTAAATGAAAAAAATACAAAGAAGAGGTTAGATGTGTTAGAAATAATATGGTTTAGAGCACTATATTGTGTGAGGAGGGTTGATCGACCAAGAAGTGAGAGGTGGAATGTATGAAAGACTTGAAGAGGGTGTGATAAAATGTTTTAGACATGGGGAGAGGATGAGTAAGAGGCTATACAGGTTGGACGTGTAGGGAACAAGGTAAAGGAGGAAGCCGAGGAGGAATTGGAAGGATGAAGTGAGAGATGGTTTAAGTGGTCAGGGTCTAAACATGCAGGAGGGTGTGAGGCGCGCTTGGGACAGAACAAATTGGAGTGATGTAATATACACAGGACCGCTTGCTTTCTGGTGGCTAAAGTATGGTGTATGAAGCGGTTATGGGAGACCCTAGATTGGTGTGTGAGGCGGTATGCATGACAGAGAGTGAATGCGAGCAAATGAGGACATTTCTTCTTTTGTTCTTTTCTACACGGGAAACGGCGATCAAGTATTTTGATTTTTTTTTGTGTGTGCACTACACCTTGTTAAGACGATAAACAACGACAGATGGAAAGTCGAATGACTGTTTTTTTTTTTGAAGAGATTGATAATTAGGACGATGATTGACATATCAAACAAGCAAGTGCGATGACGTCTCTCTCCAGCCTGGGATGGCGGCCCATCACGTGATGCAAATAGACAAGAGCAAATCGTCTATGCAGAATAGTCTTGATCATTTAACCCTGTAATAGAATAATATGGTGATGTGCACGTAAGTTATAGCTTCATTATTCATATCTGTGAATACAATGTTGATCAAGAAGTCAGTAACTGTCTAAGTCTTCATGATGAAGAAGTTTAGCGTGACCTCCGAGTGTAGTAGTAATTCATAGTATAGTTAAAGTTTTGTGGTTTATTTCTGAAAGTTTAATTTGTGTGATTCTCTACTCCAGTAACTTGTGTGGTGTATGGATGGTGTCAGGTGTACATACTGACGGTGCTGGCACCAGTGACTTGCCTCAGCAGATGGAAGGAGGCAGAGCGATTCTCTCTCTCTCTCTCTCTCTCTCTCTCTCTCTCTCTCTCTCTCTCTCTCTCTCTCTCTCTCTCTCTCTCTCTCTCTCTCTCTCTCTGGTCCTTCTCGTGTATTCTACCAAAAAAGAAAATGTACTCGACTTGACCACATCTGAGTCCAGTCCCCCGGGGAGGTGGGCGTGGGGGTCGGCACGGCCACAGTAGCGAGGTGGAACACACACACACACACACACACACACACACACACACACACACACACACACACACACACACACACACACGGGAATCATATTCCTTTTGTCTTCAACGTGACGTGAGGTGGACGCGAGACTCGGGTGATATACGCGTAGGTCATAACTGATAACGCCTTTAATACCCATCTTGGTATCAGTTTTATAATGAAATGATAAGATTCATTGGTCGTAAATTCCTGTCACGAAGGAATACAAAATAATTCAGAGAGCAGGAGAGGGCTGTGTATCGTGTGGCCAGTTTGTGGCAGTGGACGACGATATCGGGGAGTCGTAGATCAGCGTGGGTAAGAGTATTGTTGGTGTGGGGGGGGGGAGTTAGACGGATCGTTAATATAGCTAATGCTTCTGGAGAGCGGGCTGCTGGTGGACACAGTGGTAAGGGTCAACAAGCCAGCCAGCGAGCCAGACTCCTGCCACACACCCTCCCCGCACGGAGAGAGGCGGCTCGCTACTGGTAGGCCTCCTTGCTCGCGACAGAGCCTCTGTGTCTAGCCTTCATGTGGGCAGGAAGAAGTGAAGAAAACGATTCTGCATCTCATCGAGAACCAGCCTCCTCCTCCTCCTCCTCCTCCACCATCATACAGGAGATGTTGCAGATGTACAGTCGTGTTTGGTTGTGAAGATAAGGTCATGGTTGTGAAATTCAGGTACTGTTTGGTTGTGAAGATAAGGTCGTGGTTGTGAAATTAAGGTCGTGTTTGGTTGTGAAGATAAAGTCATGGTTGTGAAATTCAGGTACTGTTTGGTTGTGAAGATAAAGTCGTGGTTGTGAAAGTAAGGTCGTGGATCATGCTTGGGAAGATGATAACGAAGGGTGGTACAGAGCGGCCGCCATAGATCAGTGCTTATCATCGCCACGGTACTCGGGGCGTGGAGAGAGAGAGAGAGAGAGAGAGAGAGAGAGAGAGAGAGAGAGAGAGAGAGAGATGGTGGGACAAGTCTAAAGTTTTCGGTTGGATCCTGGTTTTAGGAGAGCGTCCAGCATGCTGCTGTTCGCGTACCCACCAGCCATCTAGGTCTCCTGAAATTCACGTTTACAGGTCACCTCCTCCACCTGACGTCCCCGGGGCTCTCAGCATGACCTGGAAGACCTTCAGGCCAGCGCTGGGCCTCGTCCAGCCCCGGGTCTGGCACGCTGCCCCCCAGGGTATAGCCGATGCATCATGTCTTATTGTAGTGTTTCGTGGCGTACGTGAACGATGGTGAATTTATACCGAAGTTCAAAGATAAATTTTGAACGATGAATGTTGACCTGTGTAAGTTATGGTGAGGAGACGTTCTTCAGGCAGGTGTGTAAGTTATGGTGGGGAGACGTTCTTCAGGCAGGTGTGTAAGTTATGGTGGGGAGACGTTCTTCAGGCAGGTGTGTAAGTTATGGTGAGGAGACGTTCTTCAGGCAGGTGTGTAAGTTATGGTGGGGAGACGTTCTTCAGGCAGGTGTGTAAGTTATGGTGAGGAGACGTTCTTCAGGCAGGTATGTAAGTTATGGTGAGGAGACGTTCTTCAGGCAGGTGTGTAAGTTATGGTGGGGAGACGTTCTTCAGGCAGGTGTGTAAGTTATGGTGGGGAGACGTTCTTCAGGCAGGTATGTAAGTTATGGTGAGGAGACGTTCTTCAGGCAGGTATGTAAGTTATGGTGAGGAGACGTTCTTCAGGCAGGTGTGTAAGTTATGGTGAGGAGACGTTCTTCAGGCAGGTGTGTAAGTTATGGTGAGGAGACGTTCGTCAGGCAGGTGTGTAAGTTATGGTGAGGAGACGTTCTTCAGGCAGGTATGTAAGTTATGGTGAGGAGACGTTCTTCAGGCAGGTGTGTAAGTTATGGTGAGGAGACGTTCTTCAGGCAGGTATGTAAGTTATGGTGAGGAGACGTTCTTCAGGCAGGTGTGTAAGTTATGGTGGGGAGACGTTCTTCAGGCAGGTGTGTAAGTTATGGTGAGGAGACGTTCTTCAGGCAGGTATGTAAGTTATGGTGAGGAGACGTTCTTCAGGCAGGTGTGTAAGTTATGGTGAGGAGACGTTCGTCAGGCAGGTGTGTAAGTTATTGTGTTGGTGGGGAGACGCTGTTCGTCAGGCCGGTGTTTAAGTTATTGTGTTGGTGGGGAGACGTTGTTCGTGGGTAGACGTTGTTCATCAGGCAGGTGTTTAAGTTATTGTGTTGGTGGGGAGACGTTGTTCGTGGGTAGACGTTGTTCATCAGGCAGGTGTTTAAGTTATTGTGTTGGTGGGGAGACGTTGTTCGTGGGGAGACGTTGTTCGTCAGGCCGGTGTGTAAGTTATTGTGTTCGTGGGGAGACGTTGTTCGTCAGGCAGGTGTGTAAGTTATGGTGTTGGTGGGGAGACGTTGTTCGTCAGGCAGGTGTGTAAGTGATGGTGTTGAGGGTGGACAGGCTCGGTGCTTCCAGCTTCTTCCTTTCGTGGATAAGACTACATGACCCAGTCAGATGACCTTTAAGGTCAGTGGGATGTAATTTCTAACTGTTACCAACACGTCACACGTGTGTTATTACCACACACACACACACACACACACACACACACACACACACACACACACACACACACACCAAACAGTTTCTGTGATATCAGGAAATGGGAAATAGAGTTAAGTAGCCAGGAACCAGGGATTTGTGGTGGAAGTTCCCGTAAAACCTACAAGGAAAGGATAGGGACATGGCGTCCTTCTAGGTACACATGTAGAAGGAAGGCTAGAGGAGGAGGATGGACGGTTTAGTCAAAGATGTCAAAATGCGAAGGAGCTGAGCAGATGCCGTGACAGGGGCAGACCCCAGCCTGCCACTACTTGAAATATATCAAGGAACCAACTACGAACATATCGGGTTAGGAAGATAGGAGGAGTAAACTAACTTTCACAAGACTATCGTGGACATTGCAGTGGAGGGTCCAAAACTTTTCCACAAATTCATCAGAGTTGAATTGCTAGTTAAAGAGAAGCTAACAAGATTGAATGACTTGGGAGGAAATGCTGCGGAGGACGATGTAAAGACGTGCGGGGGAACTGCATGACGTGTGCGGGGGAACTGCATGACGTGTGCGAGGGAACTGCGTGACGTGTGCGGGGGAACTGCATGACGTGTGCGGGGGAACTGCATGACGTGTGCGAGGGAACTGCATGACGTGGTCCGGAGTGTCTTCACAGTGGAAAACACTATAGCCTCAACACCAGTGAAATGGAATGGTGAGGTAGCCTTGGGAATGCATTGTAACATCTGTTAAAGACATTCATAGGGTACTAAAGGGTCTTGACCCATGTTATGCTCATTCTCTTGATGAAAGCTCTCAATATGTGCTGAGGATGTGAGTAAACACACCTGACGTATCGTTTGGAATCTTGTTGAAGATGTGGCTGGAGAAAGGTAAGGTGCCAGAGGAATGGAATAGGGCAAACTTCATACTCACTAGAATGTTACAGGAAGGCAAAGGAATCCACGGCCTTTACAGAAGAACCAGCTGCAGGAGGTCCCATCAGATTAGAGGATGTTTTGAGCGTTGGACATGATCAGCGTATTGAGACACAGTCTTTGCTCGAGCTTATAGACCTGTAGATTTCCCTGCCATATTGGTAGCATTATTATAATATCGTCAATCGTTGTCACATACAGGGATTTTGAGTCCCTCAAGTGCACTGAACACTAGATCAACCAATTGTATTGAAGTGTTCGTTGCGAGTTTGGAAGGACAAGAAAACCTTCAGAAGTGTTCTCTTTAAGTAAGTTTTGAGTCGTTGATGCTAACTGAACATCGTGAACAAGATCCGGTGTAGATCCACATTAACAGAAAAAAAAAAAAAATTGTCTTCCCTCACTTGAGCAGCGATCATGCTTCAAACTGTCTCGCTCGTGGACCAGGTAAGGTCCATCATGCTGAAGTGATTATGATGGGGCGTCCCGGCCTTTACTCCCAGATCTTGAAAAATGGTCGGATAGAAATGGGTCGTACTATGGGAGAAGGTCCATGATGGCCAAAAAGTCCCTTTGTGAACTGGACGGACCAGCTGACCACTGTCCTGCAGGGGTAGGTAGACATCGTTTAGTGAGGTACACCATCACGGTAAACATCCAGTTCAAAACTGACTTACAGATTTCTTTGCAGTTTGAGCTTCCTGATTGTCGAGTGGTTGTAGACACGCTGCGTTGCACTGCGGCAGTTGGCAGTCGTAATCAGTACATCCCGTCATGGACTTTGATGTATTCAATTCCATGTTTCCAGACGTGGCAGCCACACGCAGATCTGGAAGGAACCTAAGCATACAAGACACAGTGAGGGCGAAACTCTGCCAGTTGTTGATTGAATGTTTTCCAGTTCTCGTCTGCTGTTCATGGACAAATGTTCAAGTGGATCTAACTTTAGATTGGTCTCTTTTACTAGAATCTTTATATGTACGTGTTGAGGTGTCCGATTCCATGTTAATCACTCGAGATGGTTCATTCTCGACAGTAGGTTCTCGCATGTTGTCACACACTTGCCTTCATCCTGAGTCAGGGTGGAAACTGGCGGGGATGACCCCTGATGCTGTTGTTCTTGATCAGTCTTCATGTGGGTGTTGCTTGCAACTTCTGCTTCAACCTCTCGATCGTGGCCACCCCCTGTCACCTCCATCATTTCTGATTCTAAATTCCAAACTCGATTCTTGGGTAAGTTGGATGACCACAGAGGTGGTGATGAACTTTAGAGTTCCATTCTGCTTAGCTCGGTTGAATGCAGTAGTAATAGATTACTTTGTCAAACAGTTTCCGGTGGAAGCCAGATTTCTCCTGGCTTTTGCTGTTGTGACTTTCTCTGCAGTAGATCGTGACGTTATCTGGCGCTAATTCTGACGATTTTCTTTGTGTGCAGAGCCCTCAAAGCGCGGGCTCCAGGACACGTGCCCTTACCGCCTTGGCTTCAACCTGCCCTTGTGTGTGTGTGTGTGTGTGTGTGTGTGTGTGTGTGTGTGTGTGTGTGGGTGTGTGTATGTGCGAGAGACGTGGTAGTAGACAGCGCCCCTGACGTGTCGCCAGAGTCCAACACCATGATGATGTGATGATAAGATAAGCATTCAAATGTATGGAAAAAGAAATATTCAGTAAGTTGTTCACATTCCACATTTAGCCCATACTGGAATATGCTTTCTCAAGTGTGGTCACCGCGCTTACTGAATTAACAGAAAATGCCCAGATGAGGACAACAGAGATGGTTACAGAGTTAAGACAGCTGAGTTACAGGAAAAGGTTACGGACCTTGAATGTGTCCACCATGGAAGAAAGGAGAGTAAGTGGTGACATGATCATATCAATTCAGTTTCTAGGCTAGCTTGATGATGTAGAGAGTCAACAGCTCTTTGAACGATGCAGGAAAAGAATACCCAGAAGCTGGAACATGATGTTAAGCAGAAACTTCTGAGGAACGGGGTAGAGAAGAACTTTGATGGTGTTTGAGTGATGGATGGTCAGAGTAAACTGAATGATGAAATACCAAATGCAGACACCATACTGAGGTTGGAGAAGTTGTACGACCGTAGTGTATGTTCAGTGGATCGGAACCTACGATTGTAAAACTTCCTCCTGGTATAGAACAAATAGATGGTTACGGATAGATAATTACACGCACGCACACTCACACTCTCACGCACACACACTATCACTAATGGAGGAAGAAATGAATTGATAAATGGTTTAAGGGCTGTTGACTGGCAAGGGAATATCGACACAATACGAGAGAGTTACCCCCCAGGAGACATAGATATCAGCAAGCATTTGAGAGGTACGATCCTCCAAGACTGATTATATTATGAAGGACATCAGAGCAGAAGTACACTGGGAAATTATGGATGGATCAAAGAATCACACTAAACTATTTCGTAGGTTTCTTAAATGATTCAGTTGGATGAGAGAAGCTTTAAGAGGGAGCTGCCGGCACGGATGGCATCAAGAACTGATGCACAGACGCAAAACGTATTTACCTTAAATAATTCATAGCTTTCTGTCTTTGTGATGTAAGAGGAGGAGATAACGTTACAGCTGTGTCATGGAGCTTCTGGAAGTGGGAAAAGGTAATGAGGCTCGTACATCAACAGATGTCCTCATGAACCAGATGGGATGTCGTCCTATATACTCATGACGATCATACATCAGGTGTAGGGAGTAGAACCGCCACAATACTGACACCTGAGGAAGGCGAGGAAGAGGTCATGGCCTTGAGATCATGGCCTTGAACGGCATAGAATTTGTCGCCTGTTAGACACTACTTCAGTGTGAGAGAGACAGATTATAACAAACTTCTTCCACTTAGGTGATTGACTGAGCAACATCTCGGTAGAAAACACAGTCGGAGGGTTGGTAGAGCTACCCTGTACCCTTTGATACGATCCTTTAAAAGAAATTGGTGAGAGAATATAGATGTTTATGTGGACAGCTTCACTGGACCGAAAGCTCCCTAACTGGGGCAGAGTTGAGGGTATGAAG
>NC_092224.1:54161742-54169242 GCF_036320965.1 Panulirus ornatus | reverse complement strand
TACCTTCTCCAGATCCATAAATGCTACATACAAATCCATTTGCTTTTCTAAGTATTTTTCACATACATTCTTCAAAGCAAACACCTGATCCACACATCCTCTACCACTTCTGAAACCACACTGCTCTTCCCCAATCTGATGCTCTGTACATGCCTTCACCCTCTCAATCAATACCCTCCCATATAATTTCCCAGGAATACTCAACAAACTTATACCTCTGTAATTTGAGCACTCACTTTTATCCCCTTTGCACAATGGCACTATGCACGCATTCCGCCAATCCTCAGGCACCTCACCATGAGTCATACATACATTAAATAACCTTACAAACCAGTCCACAATACAGTCACCCCCTTTTTTAATAAATTCCACTGCAGTACCATCCAAACCCGCTGCCTTGCCGCTTTTCATCTTCCGCAAAGCTCTTACTACCTCTTCTCTGTTTACCAAATCATTTTCCCGAAC
This sequence comes from Panulirus ornatus, assembly GCF_036320965.1. NCBI lineage: Eukaryota > Metazoa > Arthropoda > Malacostraca > Decapoda > Palinuridae > Panulirus > Panulirus ornatus. The sequence continues at coordinate 54,168,777 of NC_092224.1, read as the reverse complement.
CCTGTGACTTTGCACACCACCTCGACCAAAACACCCTATATCTGCCACTCTATCATCAAACACATTCAAGAAACCTTCAAAATACTCACTCCATCTCCTTCTCACATCACCACTACTTGTTATCAACTCCCCATTAGCCCCCTTCACTGAAGTTCTTATTTGTTCCCTCATCTTACGCACTTTATTTACCTCCTTCCAAAACATCATTTTGTTTTCCCCAAAATTTAATGATACTCTCTCACCCCAACTCTCATTTGCCCTCTTTTTCACCTCTTGCACCTTTCTCTTGACCTCCTGCCCCTTTCTTTTATACATGTCCCTGTCATTTGCATTATTTCCCTGCAAAAATCGTCCAAATGTCTCTCTCTTCTCTTTCACTAATAATCTTACTTTTTCATCTCTCCACTCACTACCCTTTCTAATCTGCCCACCTCCCACGCTTCTCATGCCACAAGTATCTTTTGCGTAAGCCATCACTGCTTCCCTAAATACTTCCCATTCCTTTCCCACTCCCCTTACCTCCTTTGTTCTCACCTTTTTCCATTCTATACTCAGCCTCTCCTGGTACTTCCTCACACAAATCTCCTTCCGAAGCTCACTTACTCTCTCCACTCTTTTCACCCCAGTATTCTCTCTTCTTTTCTGAAAACCTCTACAAATCTTCACCTTCGCTTCCACAAGATAATGATCAGACATCCCCCTGGTTGCACCTCTCAGCACATTAACATCCAAAAGTCTCTCCCTCGCGTGCCTATCAATTAACACGTAATCCAGTAGCGCTCTCTGGCCATCTCTCCTACTTACATACGTATACTTGTGTATATCTCTCTTTTTAAACCAGGTATTCCCAATCACCAGTCCTTTTTCAGCACATAAATCTACAAGCTCTTCACCATTTCCATTTGCAACACTGAACACCCCATGTACACCAATTATTCCCTCAACTGCCTCATTACTCACCTTTGCATTCAAATCATCCACCACTATAACCCGGTCTCGTGCATCAAAACTACTAACACTCTCACTCAGCTGCCCCAAAACACTTGCCTCTCATGATCTTTCTTCTCATGCCCAGGTGCATATGCACCAATAATCACCCACCTCTCTCCATCCACTTTCAGTTTTACCCATGTCAATCGAGAATTTACTTTCTTACACTCTAACACATGCTCCCACCACTCCTGTTTTCAGGAGTAATGTTACTCCTTCCCTTGCTCCTGTCCTCTCTCTAACCCCTGACTTTACTCCCGGGACATTCCCAAACCACTCTTCCCCTTTACCCTTGAGCTTTCCAAAACATCCAGGTTCCTTTCCCCAAACATACTACCTGTCTCTCCTTTTTTCTCATATTGGTTACATCTACACACATTTAGACACCCCAATTTGAGCCTTCAAGAAGGATGAGCACTCCCCGCATGACTCCTTCTTCTGTTTCCCCTTTTAGAAAGTTAAAAATACAAGGAGGTGAGGGTTTAAAAAGAGACATATACATAAGTATACGTATGTAAGTAGGACAGATGGCCAGAGAACGTTATTTGATTGCGTGTTAATTGATAGGCGCGTGAAAGAGAGACTTTTGGATGGTAATATGCTGAGAGGGGCAACTGTAGGGATGTCGGATCATTATCTTTTAGAGGCGAAAGTGAAGGTTTGCAGAGGTTTTCATAAAAGAAGAGAGAATGTTAGGGTAAAGAGAGTGGTGAGAGTAAGTTAGCTTGGAAAGGGGATTTGTGTGAGGAAGTACCATGAGAGATTGAGTGCAGAATGGAAAAGGGTGAGAAAATGAACTAAGGGCAGTGAGGGAGGAATGGGATGTATTTAGGGAAGCAGTGATGGCGTGCGCAAAAGATGACTGTGGCTTAAGAAAAGTTTGAGGTGGGCAAATTAGGAAGGGTAGTGAGTGGTGGGATGAAGAAGTAGGATTGTTAGTGAAAGGAAAGAAAAGAGAGAGGCGTTTGGACGATTTTTGCAGAGTGGTGCAAATAACTGGAAGATGTATAAAAGAAAGAGGCAGGAGGTCAAGAGAAAGGTGGAAGAGGTGAATAAGAGGGTAAATGAGAGTTGGGGTGAGAGAGTATCATTAAATTTTATGAAGAATGAAAAGATGTTTTGGAAGGAGGTAAATAAAGTGCGTAAGACAAGAGAAAAAATGGGAACATCGGTGAAGAGGGCTAGTGGGGAGGTGATAACAAGTAGTGGTGAACTGAGGAAATGGAGTGAGTATTTTAAGGGTTTGTTGAATGTGTTTGGTGATAGAGTTGCAGATATAGGTTGTTTTGGTCGAGATGGTGTAGAAACGAGGGGATCAGGGAGAATGATTTGGTAAATAGAGAAGAGGTCGTGAAAGCTTTAAGGAAGATGAAAGCCAGCAAGGCGGCGGGTTTGGATGGTATTGAAGTAGAATTTATTAAAAAAGGGGTGACTCTGTTGTTGACTGGCTGGTAAGGATATTCACTATATGTATGGTTCATGGTGAAGTGCCGTAGGATTGGCGGAATGCATGCATAGTGCCATTGAACAAAGGCAAAGGGGGTAAAGGTGAGTGTTTAATTAACGGAGGTATAAGTTTGTTGTTTAGTACTGGGAAATTGTATGGGAGGGTATTGATTGAGAGGGTAAGGGCATGTACAGAGTATCAGATTGGGGAAGATCACTGAGGTTTCAGAAGTGGTAGAGGATGTGTGGATCTGGTGTTTGCTTTGAAGAATGTGTGTGAGAAATACTTTGAAAATTAGATGGATTTGTATGTAGCGTTTATGAATCTGGAGAAGGCATATGATAGAGTTGATAGAGATGCTCTTTGGAAGGTATTAAGAGTATATGGTGTGGGAGGTAAGTTGCTAGAAGCAGTGAAAAGTTTTTACCAAGGATGTAAGGTATGTGTACGAGAAGGAAAAGAGGAAAGTGATTGAGTCCCAGAGAATGTAGGTTTACGGCAGGGGTACTGATGTCTCCATGGTTGTTTAATTTGTTTATGGATTGGTTGTTAGGGAGGTGAATGCAGGAGTTTTGGAGAGAGGGGCAAGTATGCTGTCTGGTGTGGATGAAGGGCTTGGGAAGTGAGTCACTTGTTGTTTGCTGATGATACATCGCTGGTGGCTAGTTTGAGTGAGAAACTGCAGAAGCTGGTGACTGAGTTTGGTACAGTGTGTGAAAGAAGAAAGCTGAGAGTAAATGTGAATAAGAGGAAGGTTATTAGGTTCAGTAGGGTTGAGGGACAAGTCAACTGGGAGGTAAGTTTGAATGGAGAATATCAGGAGGAAGTGAAGTGTTTTAGATATCTGGGAGTGGATTTGGCAACGGATGGAATCATGGAAGCGGAAGTGAGTCACAGGGTGGGGAAGGAGGCGAAGGTTCTAGGAGCGTTTAAGAATGTATGGAAGGTGAGAACGTTATCTCGGAGAGCAAAAATGTGTATATTATATGGCTGCGAGATTGTGCGGAGGAGGGTGGAAGTTTTGGAAATGGGATGTTTAAGGACAATATGTGATGTGAGGTGGTTTGATCGAGTAAGTAATGAAAGGGTAAGAGAGATGTGTGGTAATAAAAAGAGTGTGGTTGAGAGAGCAGAAGAGAGTGTATTGAAGTGATTTGGTCACATGGAGAGAATAAGTGAGGAAAGATTGACCAAGAGGATATATGTGTCAAAGGGCTAGGGAACGAGGAGAAATGGGAAACCAAATTGGAGGTGGAAGGATGGAGTGAAAAAGATTTTGAGCGATCGGGGCCTGAACATGCAGGAGGGTGAAAGTCTGGCAAAGAATAGAGTGAATTGGAACTATGTGGTATACCGGGGTCGACGTGCTGTCAGTGGATTGAACCAGGGGATGTGAAGCGTCTGGGATAAACCATGGAAAGTTCTGTGGGGCCTGGATATGGAAAGGGAGCTGTTGTTTCGATGCATTAAATATGACAGCTAGAGACTGAGTGTGAACGAATGTGGCCTTTGTTGTCTTTTCCTAGAGCTATCTCGTGCGCATGCGGGGGGGGGGGGGTATTCCATGTGTGGCGGGGTGGCGACGGGATGAATAAGGGCAGACATCATGAATTATGTACATGTGTATATTTGTATATGTCTGTGTGTGTGTATATGTATATGTATACGTTGAGTTGTATAGGTATGTACATGTGCGTGTGTGGACGTGTATGTATATACATGTGTATGTGGGTGGGTTGGGCCATTCTTTCGTCTGTTTCCTTGCGCTACCCGGCTAACGCGGGAGACAGCGACAGAGTATAATAAATGAAATAAATAAATGTTTAAGGAAAGCTGTGGAAGATGATTTTCAGAGCTCTTGAAGGGTCGGTTCATTGGGAGGGGTATGATGTGTATGATGGAGTGGTGAGTGTGAGAAAGAAAGTGGTGACAGAATGTACGACCAGAGATGAGCCAAGGTTGAGTGGGTGGGAAGGGGGCCGCTGCGAGTGTCAAGCATTTCTGGTGAGGATTATAGAAGTGAAATTACTATGAAAGGCAGAATTGTAAAACAAAAAAACAACAACACAAGTTTAATGGACTTTCAGCGAATGATTCGACAGCTGTGAAGTGGAGAACTGGAGCACTGAAATCACTGCTGAGGATGCCCCACTAGAATTAATGAATTACTCGGGTGTAGTGAGTTGAATTTAAGGCAGGACGAGAGAGAGAGAGAGAGAGAGAGAGAGAGAGAGAGAGAGAGAGAGAGAGAGAGAGAGAGAGAGAGAGAGAGAGAGAGAGAGAGCAGATACTGTGTTGGCATTGTGGTAGAAGAACACTTTCGACAGTATCGCCAGACATGACAGGTCCTGGGCAAGAGTGAGGGGGTGTGTGTGTGTGAGTTTACGTCACCCTGGGTGTTTGATGTCGTGCGAGACGGTAGTTTATAGCAGGTTGGGCCCAGTTGTGTAGCTACAAGCAGTGCTGGTCTGGCAGGTGCTGGCTTTGTTATGTAGAGGCGGAGGAGCCGTTATGCAAGAGGGTTTGGGAAAATGGCGACATTGTCTGGAAGTGACAGTGTGTCAGTGGGCGAAAAGACAAAAGAATTGCAGGACATCGCCGTGAGGGATTTCGAATTAGTGTCAGTGTTGTATGTTTGCTTTTGACGATGATAGAAGGGGGAGAGGCTCGCTAATAAGTCAGAACTGGGCCAGAATAGCAAGTCCCTGGATAGTGTAGTGCCTGAATGGTATGTTGTTTGTACGTCAACTGACCTACGAGCAGCCCGAGGAAGGTCATGTGGGGTCAGGGTGTGGATTGTGGCCAGCACGTGTGATTCACCCTCCCGTCGCACTGTTGTGGTGTGGTGGGGTCAGTAACAGTGCGAGGGCGAGAGTGGAAGTTTGGGGAGGTGGGTTGGGCTGTAGGGTGAGGTGGAGTGGAGAGAACGAGCAGTCATGATGTGAGGGAGTGGTATGGAAGAGGGGGAGGGAGGGCGCGGCTGTGGAACAGATGCGTGATGGAATATTAAGGCGATTTCGGCGTCTGTATAGGAAGGTTGTGGGAAAGATGGTAGGGAGCGTGAGCATCAGGGAGGTGAGAGGAGGGAGGAGGTGAGTGTAGGGAGTGTAGGAAGTCGGGTAGTGAGACCAGACCTCGGTGGAAGAGCTAGATTGCTCCCTCTTAACCAGACATGACAGTAAGGATCTCGTGTAGGAACCTGAAGTGCATGTTGCCCATCCTGTTGTGTTCCCAGCCACAGCACTGATGGGATACGCACCTTCCTGTTGTGTTCCAAGCCACTGCAATATATATATATATATATATATATATATATATATATATATATATATATATATATATATATATAGATAATAAATATATATATATATATATATATATATATATATATATATATATATATATATATATATATATATATATATATATATATATATATATATATATATATATATATATATATATATATATATATATATATATATATATATATATATATATATATATATATATATATATATATATATATCTATGTGTGGTGTGAGGTGGTTTGATCGAGTGAGTAACGTAAGGGTAAGAGAGATGTGTGGAAATAAAAAGAGCGTGGTTGAGAGAGCAGAAGAGGGTGTTTTGAAGTGGTTTGGGCACATGGAGAGAATGAGTGAGGAAAGATTGACCAAGAGGATATATGTGTCGGAGGTGGAGGGAACGAGGAGAAGAGGGAGACCAAATTGGAGGTGGAAAGATGGAGTGAAAAAGATTTTGTGTGATCGGGGCCTGAACATGCAGGAGGGTGAAAGGAGGGCAAGGAATAGAGTGAATTGGAGCGATGTGGTATACCGGGGTTGACGTGCTGTCAGTGGATTGAATCAAGGCATGTGAAGCGTCTGGGGTAAACCATGGAAAGCTGTGTAGGTATGTATATTTGCGTGTGTGGACGTATGTATATACATGTGTATGGGGGTGGGTTGGGCCATTTCTTTCGTCTGTTTCCCTGCGCTACCTTGCAAACGCGGGAGACAGCGACAAAGTATAATAAATAAGAAATAATATATATATATATATATATATATATATATATATATATATATATATATATATATATATATATAGGGTAGTGAGTGGTGGGATGAAGAAGTAAGAGTATTAGTGAAAGAGAAGAGAGAGGCATTTGGACGATTTTTGCAGGGAAAAAAATGAAATTGGGTGGGAGACGTACAAAAGAAAGAGACAGGAGGTCAAGAGAAAGGTGCAAGAGGTGAAAAAAAGGGCAAATGAGAGTTGGGGTGAGAGAGTATCATTAAATTTTAGGGAGAATAAAAAGATGTTCTGGAAGGAGGTAAATAAAGTGCGTAAGACAAGGGAGCAAATGGGAACTTCAGTGAAGGGCGCAAATGGGGAGGTGATAACAAGTAGTGGTGATGTGAGAAGGAGATGGAGTGAGTATTTTGAAGGTTTGTTGAATGTGTTTGATGATAGAGTGGCAGATATAGGGTGTTTTGGTCGAGGTGGTGTGCAAAGTGAGAGGGTTAGGGAAAATGATTTGGTAAACAGAGAAGAGGTAGTAAAAGCTTTGCGGAAGATGAAAGCCGGCAAGG
>NC_092224.1:54044242-54156742 GCF_036320965.1 Panulirus ornatus | reverse complement strand
GTGATTTCTGCACGAGACATCTAATGGCATGATTTGGTTGGTGACCGGCTAGTTTTTAGACCGATGACTGACGAACCTGCATCCCTGACGTCACTGTCTTCTGCTAGGGTGGGGAGAGTGACGTCACTGTCTTCTGCTGGGGTGGGGAGAGTGACGTCACTGTCTTCTGCTGGGGTGGGGAGAGTGACGTCACTGTCTTCTGCTGGGGTGGGGAGAGTGACGTCACTGTCTTCTGCTGGGGTGGGGAGAGTGACGTCACTGTCTGCTGGGGTGGGGAGAGCGACGTCACTGTCTGCTGGGGTGGGGAGAGTGACGTCACTGTCTGCTGGGGTGGGGAGAGTGACGTCACTGTCTGCTGGGGTGGGGAGAGTGACGTCACTCTGCTGGGGTGGGGAGAGCGACGTCACTGTCTGCTGGGGTGGGGAGAGCGACGTCACTGTCTGCTGGGGTGGGGAGAGTGACGTCACTGTCTGCTGGGGTGGGGAGAGTGACGTCACTGTCTGCTGGGGTGGGGAGAGCGACGTCACTGTCTGCTGGGGTGGGGAGAGCGACGTCACTGTCTGCTGGGGTGGGGAGAGTGACGTCACTGTCTGCTGGGGTGGGGAGAGTGACGTCACTGTCTGCTGGGGTGGGGAGAGTGACGTCACTGTCTGCTAGGGTGGGGAGAGTGACGTCACTCTGCTGGGGTGGGGAGAGTGACGTCACTGTCTGCTGGGGTGGGGAGAGTGACGTCACTGTCTGCTGGGGTGGGGAGAGTGACGTCACTGTGTGCTGGGGTGGGGAGAGTGACGTCACTGTCTGCTGGGGTGGGGGAGAGGGTGCGATGTGACCTCCATCGTGTGACATGTAATGTGCCCACGACCTGATCTCAGCCGCCTGTTTGATCTGGTCAACGCGCCGACCTCCACCGCGCCTCCAAAAAAAAAAGAAAAACTTTTTTTCCTTTTAGTTGTAAGGCAATTTGCAACTTTAAATCGCTCAGCTAAGAGTTCTGCCCCTCTATTGTTGAGTTGAATCCCTTCTCTCTTGTATAGTTCATTATCTTTCGTGAATTCGAGCCACGGGTCTAGAGATCCGATGTTAGCGTCCGTGCACAACATGCGCGTCCGTCTCTTCATTTACACCAAGCGCTCTGCTGAGAGCGTGGTCGTATACACTAGGTCGCGGGGGAGAGAGAGAGAGAGAGAGAGAGAGAGAGAGAGAGAGAGAGAGAGAGAGAGAGAGAGAGAGAGAGAGAGAGAGGCCAGCAGGACTGGCCTGGGGTAGGAGGTGTCCACTTATATTTTGTGACCCATGTTCCACACGCAGTCAGGCAGCGCGGCGCGGCGCACCAGGTTCATTACAAGCTGCACTTGTCGCTAATTTCGCTGGTGATTCCATAAAGGCCTCTCACGGTGTGTGGTGGCTGAAGTACCCGGGGGTGACCTCCTGCTGGGGATGGTGGGGTAGGCAGTGAGACACATATTCACCCTTACATTACAGGTCGTCCGCTGCCCGGGGGTGACCTCCTGCTGGGGATGGTGGGGTAGGCAGTGAGGCACATATTCACCCTTACATTACAGGTCGTCCGCTGCCAGACTTGGTAGCATATTGAGCCTCACTCGCTTACACCGATGTGCTTGGTCGTCACTACTCACATAGAGATCTCGTTAAGGAAAACTATCTCTCTCTCTCTCTCTCTCTCTCTCTCTCTCTCTCTCTATATATATATATATATATATATATATATATATATATATATATATATATATATAGAGAGAGAGAGAGAGAGAGAGAGAGAGAGGGGGGGGGGTTAGGGAAAATGATTTGGTAAACAGAGAAGAGGTAGTAAAAGCTTTGCGGAAGATGTAAGCCGGCAAGGCAGCGGGTTTGGATGGTATTGCAGTGCAATTTATTAAAAAAGGGGGTGACTGTATTGTTGACTGGTTGGTAAGGTTATTTAATGTATGTATGATTCATGGTGAGGTGCCTGAGGATTGGCGGAATGCTTGCATGGTGCCATTGTACAAAGGCAAAGGGGACAAAGGTGAGTGCTCAAATTACAGAGGTATAAGTTTGTTGAGTATTCCTGGGAAATTATATGCGAGGGTATTGATTGAGAGGGTGAAGGCATGTACAGAGCATCAGATTGGGGAAGAGCAGTGTGGTTTCAGAGTGGTAGAGGATGTGTGGATCAGGTGTTTGCTTTGAAGAATGTATGTGAGAAATACTGAGAAAAGCAAATGGATTTATATGTAGCATTTATGGATCTGGAGAAGGCATATGATAGAGTTGATAGAAATGCTATGTGGAATTAAGAATATATGGTATGGGAGGCAAGTTGTTAGAAGCAGTGAAAAGTTTTTATCGAGGATGTAAGGCATGTGTACGTGTAGGAAGAGAGGAAAGTGATCGGTTCTCAGTGAATGTAGGTTTGCGGCAGGGGTAAGTGATGTCTCCATGGTTGTTTAATTTGTATATATGATGGGGTTGTTAGGGAGGTGAATGCAAGAGTTTTGGAAAAAGGGGCAAATATGCAGTCTGTTGTGGATGAGAGAGCTTGGGAAGTGAGTCAGTTGTTGTTCGCTGATGATACAGCGCTGGTGGCTGATTCATGTGAGAAACTGCAGAAGCTGGTGACTGAGTTTGGTAAAGTGTGTGAAAGAAGAAAGTTGAGAGTAAATGTGAATAAGAGCAAGGTTATTAGGTACAGTAGGGTTGAGGGTCAAGTCACTTGGGAGGTAAGTTTGAATGGAGAAAAACTGGAGGAAGTAAAGTGTTTTAGATATCTGGGAGTGGATTTGGCAGCGGCTGGAACCATGGAAGCGGAAGTGAGTCATAGGGTGGGGGAGGGGGCAAAGATTCTGGGAGCGTTGAAGAATGTGTGGAAGTCGAGAACTTTATCTCGGAAAGCAAAAATGGGTATGTTTGAAGGAATAGTGGTTCCAAAATGTTGTATGGTTGCGAGGCGTGGGCTATGGATAGAGTTGTGCTCTGGAGGGTAGATGTTCTGGAAATGAGATGTTTGAGGACAATATGTGGTGTGAGATGGTTTGATCGAGTAAGTAATAATAGGGTAAGAGAGATGTGTGGTAATAAAAAGAGTGTGGTTGAGAGAGCAGAAGAGGGTGTTTTGAAATGGTTTGGTCACATGGAGAGAATGAGTGAGGAGAGATTGACAAAGAGGATATATGTGTCAGAGGTGGAGGGAACGAGGAGAAAAGGGAAACCAAATTGGAGGTGGAAGGATGGAGTGAATAATATTTTGAGTGATTGGGTGCCTGAACATGCAGGAGGGTGAAAGGTGTGCAAGGAATAGAGTGAATTGGAACGATGTGGTATACCGGGGTCGACGTGCTGTCAATGGATTGAACCAGGGCATGTTAAGCGTCTGGTGTAAACCATGGAAATGTCTGTGGGGCCTGGATGTGGAAAGGGAGCTGTGGTTTCGGTGCATTATTACTTGACAGCTAGAGACTGAGTGTGAACGAATGTGGCCTTTATTGTCTTTTCCTAGCGCTACCTCGCACACATGAGGGGGGAGGGGGTTGTTATTCCATGTGTGGCGGGGTGGCGATGGGAATAAATAAAGGCAGACAGTATGAATTATGTACATGTGTATATATGTATATGTCTGTGTGTGTATATATATGTATACGTTGAGATGCATAGGTATGTATATTTGTGTGTGTGGACGTGTATGTATATACATTTGTATGTGGGTGGGTTGGGCCATTCTTTCGTCTGTTTGCTTGCGCTACCTCGCTAACGCGGGAGACAGCGACTGACAAATGAAAAATATGAATATTATATATATATATATATATATATATATATATATATATATATATATATATATATACACTTGATCGCCGTTTTCCGCGTCACCGAGATTGCGCCAGGAAACAGACGATAGACGAAGGAATAAACACATTCACTCACAGGCCCATATTTATTTATGTATATCATTATACTTGCTCTTTCCCGCGTCAGCGAGGTAGCGCAAGGAAACAGGCGAAGAATAGCCCAACCACTCATATGCACGTATATATATGTATGTATATTTCTTTCTTTTCTTTTAAACTATCCGCCATTTCCCGCATTAGCGAGGTAGCGTTAAGAACAGAGGACTGGGCCTTTGTGGAATATCCTCACCTGGCCCCCCTCTGTTCCTTCTTTTGGAAAATTAAAAAAAAAGAAAAAAAAGACGAGAGGGGACGATTTCCAGCCTCCCGCTCCCATGTATATATATATATATATATATATATATATATATATATATATATATATATATATATATCCCTGGGGATAGGGGAGAAAGAATACTTCCCACGTATTCCCTGCGTGTCGTAGAAGGCGACTAAAAGGGAAGGGAGCGGGGGGCTGGAAATCCTCCCCTCTCGTTTTTTTTTTTTTTTTTTTCTTTTTTTTAATTTTCCAAAAGAAGGAACAGAGAAGAGTGCCAGGTGAGGATATTTCCTCAAAGGCCCAGTCCTCTGTTCTTAACGCTACCTCGCTGTCGCGGGAAATGGCGGATAATATGAAAAAAAAAAAAAAAAAAAAATATATATATATATATATATATATATATATATATATATATATATATATATATATATATATATCAACATTCTCTTTTCATCATCAACTCCACAAGATTATGATAAAACATCTCTCCAGTTGCACCTCTCAGCACATCAACATCCAAAAGTTTCTCTTTCACGCGCTTATCAATTAACACGTAATCCAATAACGCTCTCTGGCCATCTCTCTTACTCACATATATGTATGTATACCTCTCTTTTTAAACCAGATATTCCCAATCACCAGTTCTTTTTCAGCACACAAATCTACAAGCTCTTTACCATTTCCATTTACAACACTGAACACCCCATGTACACCAATTATTCCCTCAACTGCCACATTACTCACCTTTGCATTCAAATCACCCATCACTATTACCCGGTCTCGTGCATCAAAACTACTAACACACTCACTCAGCTGCTTCCAAAACACTTGCCTCTCATGATCTTTCTTCTCATGCCCAGGTGCATATGCACCGATAATCATCCTTCTCTCTCTATCCACTTTCACTTTTATCATTATCAATCTAGACTTTACTTTTTCGCACTCTATCATATACTCCCACAACTTCTGTTTCAGGAGAAGTGCTACGCCTTCCCTTGCTCTTGTCCTCTCACTAACCCATGACTTTACTCCCAAGACATTCCCAAACCACTCTTCCCCTTTACCCCTGAGCTTCGTTTCACTCAGAGCCAAAACATCCAGGTTCCTTTCCTCAAACATACTACCTACCTCTCCTTCACACGCCCATACACGCACATATACATACATATGTATATCAACGTACACACACACACACACACACACACACACACATATATATATATATATATATATATATATATATATATATATATATATATATATATATATATATATAAATATAAATATTTTTTTTTTTTTCGCTGTCTCCCGCGTTTGCGAGGTAGCGCAAGGAAACACGAAACAAATGGCCCAACCCACCCCCATACACATGTATATACATACGTCCACACACGCAAATATACATACCTACACAGCTTTCCATGGTTTACACCAGACGCTTCACATGCCCTGATTCAGTCCACTGACAGCACGTCAACCCCGGTATACCACATCGATCCAATTCACTCTATTCCTTGCCCTCCTTTCACCCTCCTGCATGTTCAGGCCCCGATCACACAAAATCTTTTTCACTCCATCTTTCCACCTCCAATTTGGTCTCCCACTTCTCCTCGTTCCCTCCACCTCCGACACATATATCCTCTTGGTCAGTCTTTCCTCACTCATTCTCTCCATGTGCCCAAACCATTTCAAAACACCCTCTTCTGCTCTCTCAACCACGCTCTTTTTATTTCCACACATCTCTCTTACCCTTACGTTACTTACTCGATCAAACCACCTCACACCACACATTGTCCTCAAACATCTCATTTCCAGCACATCCATCCTGCTGCGCACAACTCTATCCATAGCCCACGCCTCGCAACCATGCAACATTGTTGGAACCACTATTCCTTCAAACATAGCCATTTTTGCTTTCCGAGATAATGTTCTCGACTTCCACACATTCTTCAAGGCTCCCAGAATTTTCGCCCCCTCCCCCACCCTATGATCCACTTCCGCTTCCATGGTTCCATCCGCTGCCAGATCCACTCCCAGATATCTAAAACACTTTACTTCCTCCAGTTTTTCTCCATTCAAACTTACCTCCCAATTGACTTGACCCTCAACCCTACTGTACGTAATAACCTTGCTCTTATTCACATTTACTCTTAACTTTCTTCTTTCACACACTTTACCAAACTCAGTCACCAGCTTCTGCAGTTTCTCACATGAATCAGCCACCAGCGCTGTATCATCAGCGAACAACAACTGACTCACTTCCCAAGCTCTCTCATCCCCAACAGACTTCATACTTGCCCCTCTTTCGAAAACTCTTGCATTCACCTCCCTAACAACCCCATCCATAAAAAAATTAAACAACCATGGAGACATCACACACCCCTGCCGCAAACCTACATTCACTGAGAACCAATCACTTTCCTCTCTTCCTACACGTACACATGCCTTACATCCTCGATAAAAACTTTTCACTGCTTCTAACAATTTGCCTCCCACACCATATATTCTTAATACCTTCCACAGAGCATCTCTGTCAACTCTATCATATGTCTTCTCCAGATCCATAAATGCTACATACAATATATATATATATATATATATATATATATATATATATATATATATATATATATATATATATATATATATATTGGAAAGGATCACAATTTTGCGCGTGATCAAGATATTCCTATGAGTCCACGGGGAAAATGAAACACGAAAAGTTCCCAAGTGCACTTTCGTGTAATAATGACATCATCAGGGGAGACACAAGAGAGGAATATAACAGTCAGTTGATATATATCGAAGTGACGAAGCTAGGACGCCATTTGGTAAACATGTGATTATCCAAAACATCATGTTTTGGATATATATATATATATATATATATATATATATATATATATATATATATATATATATATATATATTGCTGCCATCATTCATTTCGGTCGCTACCGCGCCACACAGGAAATCCTTCAAAATACTGACTCCAGTGTGGTTTCTAGCTCCCGCTCCCACTCACTTTTGTCGCCTTCAGCGACACGTGGGAATACGGAAGTAGAAATATTTTTCCCCTTCCTCACGATAGAAGTTTACCGTGTTAGCGAGGAAGGCCAGGAACAAACGAAGAAATGCCACATCTTCTCACATCCATTCTCTCGCTGTCATGTGTAATACACCGAAAAAAGAACTCCCTATCCACAACCAGGCCCCACAGACCTCTCCATGGTTTACACAGGACGCTTCACAGGGTATGTTTGGTTCAGTCCATCGAGAGAACGTCGACCCCGCTATACCATATCGTTCCAGTTCACCTTATCCTGTGCACACCTTTCACTCTCCTGTATGTTCAGGCCTCGATCGCTCAAAATCTTATTCATTCCATCCTTCCATCTCCAATTTGGTCTCCCGCTTCCCCTTAGCTCCCTCAACTTCTGACATATATCCTCTTCGTGAACCTCTCCTCACTCATTTTCCTTATATCCATACCATTACAGCACACCCTCTTAAGCTTTCTCAACCTCATTCCTTTGATTACCACACTTCTCTCTAAACTTTTTATTATTCACTCGATCAAACCACCTCACACCACATATTTTCCACAAACATTTCCAATACATCCACCCTCCTCCGCACAGCCTTATCTTTAGCCCATGCCTCGCAACTATATGATTTTGTTGGGACTACTAATACCTTTAAACATGCCCATTTTTGCCCTCCCAGATTACGTTCTCTCTTTCCACGCGGTCTTCAGCTCTCCCAGAACCTTCGCCCCCTCCTCCACCTAATGACTCATTTTCGCATTCATTTCTGTTCGCTGCCAGGCCCACTCCCAGGTGTTTGAAAAATTTCACCAAAACATCCCAGTTAACATGCCCTTCTAGTCTGCTAAACGTAATGACCATGTATATATCCTTATATACTCTCAACTTCCCCTTTTCACATACTGTACGAAACTCAGTCATCAACATCTGCAGTTTCTCACTCGAATCTGCCACCAGCTTTGTATCATCAAACTCTGACTTACTTCCCAGACTCTCTCATCCCCAGCAGACTCCATACTCGCCCACCTCTCCAAGACTTTCGTATTTACCTCCCTAACCACCCCATCCATAAACAAATTGAACAACCATGGAGACATCACGCACCCCTGCCGCAGATCGACCTTCACTGGGAACCATTCACTCTCCTCTCCTCGTACCCGTACACATGTCTTACATACTTGGGAAAAAACCTCTCACTGTAGCAGCTTATCTCCCGGGAAGGCGACATGTTGTCACGTGGCGGTACCAAGGAAAGGAAAGTAGTCAGAGGAGGCCACGGAAATGTCTGTGAAGCCCAGCTGTGGGAAGTGGGAATCTGGTTGCGATGAATAAGGACATGTGTATATATGTATGTGTATGTATTTGTATATAAGTATGTGTATGTATATATATTATCCCTGGGGATAGGGGATTAAGAATACTTCCCACGTATTCCCTGCGTGTCGTAGAAGGCGACTAAAAGGGGAGGGAGCGGGGGGCTGGAAATCCTCCCCTCTCGTTTTTTTTTTTAATTTTCCAAAAGAAGGAACAGAGAATTGGGCCAGGTGAGGGTATTCCCTCAAAGGCCCAGTCCTCTGTTCTTAATGCTACCTCGCTAACGCGGGAAATGGCGAATAGTTTAAAAGAAGAAAAAAATGTATATGTATGTCTATATGTGTATGTTGGTATGTATATGTATGTATATGTGCATGTCTGGGCGCTTGTATATATATATATATATATATATATATATATATATATATATATATATATATATATATGTAAATGAGTGGATGGGCCATTCTTCATCTGTGCCCTGGCGCTGCCTCGTTGATGCGGGAAACGGCGATCATGTATAATAAGATAAAGCATGCATGTATGTGATTGTGTGTGTGTGTGTGTGTGTGTGTGTGTGTGTGTGTGTGTGTGTGTGTGTGTAGACGTATATTGCACACCTGATATCTAATTAATGTAATCTGTTTCCCACTCGGTACCTCGTCAACCCATGCTAGCAGTTAGACCATCAGCTGACCACCACCAGCTGTCACACTGTTGACATATGCTGTTTAGTGAATAAGACAACAGGTTTGGTGGTCATTGGTTTCATAAGTAATTTTTTCCAATTTTCTTATTATCTTTCGTCCTGGGGATAATGCAATACCACATCTGTCTTCTCCAAGTTTAACGTCACAAAACTATAACAAAGTACATTGCAATATTGCTTTGTCTGACACACTGTTCCAGATTTCTTCATTCATGAACAGGTAAGTGATGGCTTAAGAAATCTGAGACGTGGTGTTAAACTGTGCAGTAGTGGAGTGCTTGTGGTCAGTTTCATAACATTAAAGATGAAGAACACGGGAGGTGTGGTATTGCATTATTACCGCCCGGATGAAAGAAGAGCGATAACCAAGATGGTAAAATTGCTTATGAGAATAATGAACGATAAGTTTGCTGTCTTAATAAATGATGAAAGAAAACCTGCTACACACACACACACACACACGTCTGACAGTGGCGTCCTAGCTACGTCTCTTCGTTGTATATCAACTGACTGTTATATTTCTCTCTTGTGTCTCCCCTGATGATGTGATTATTACAAGAAAGTGCACTTGGGAACTTATCGTGTTTCAATTTCTCCGTTGAATCTTAGGAATATAATTCAGTAATGATATATATATATATATATATATATATATATATATATATATATATATATATATATATATATATATATATATATAGAAAGCGACTAGAGGGGACGGGAGCGGGGGGCCGGAAATCCTCCCCTCCTTGTAATAACTTTCTAAAATGGGAAACAGAAGAAGGAGTCACGCGGGGAGTGCTCATCCTCCTCGAAAGCTCAGAGTGGGGTGCCTAAATGTGTGTGGATGTAACCAAGATGTGAAAAAAGGAGAGATAGGTAGTATGTTTGAGGAAAGGAACCTGGATGTTTTGGCTCTGAGTGAAACGAAGCTCAAGGGTAAAGGGGAAGAGTGGTTTGGAAATGTCTGGGGAGTGAAGTCAGGGGTTAGTGAGAGGACAAGAGCAAGGGAAGGAGTAGCAATACTCCTGAAACAGGAGTTGTGGGAGTATGTGATAGAATGTAAGAAAGTAAATTCTCGATTAATATGGGTAAAATTGAAAGTTGATGGAGAGAGGTGGGTGATTATTGGTGCATATGCACCTGGGCATGAGAAGAAAGATCATGAGAGGCAAGTGTTCTGGGAGCAGCTAAATGAGTGTGTTAGCGGTTTTGATGCACGAGACCGGGTTATAGTGATGGGTGATTTGAATGCAAAGGTGAGTAATGTGGCAGTTGAGGGAATAATTGGTATGCATGGGGTGTTCAGTGTTGTAAATGGAAATGGTGAAGAGCTTGTAGATTTATGTGCTGAAAAAGGACTGATGATTGGGAATACCTGGTTTAAAAAGCGAGATATACATAAGTATACTTATGTAAGTAGGAGAGATGGCCAGAGAGCGTTATTGGATTACGTGTTAATTGACAGGCGTGCGAAAGAGAGACTTTTGGATGTCAATGTGCTGAGAGGTGCAACTGGAGGGATGTCTGATCATTATCTTGTGGAGGCTAAGGTGAAGATTAGTATGGGTTTTCAGAAAAGAAGAGTGAATGTTGGGGTGAAGAAGGTGGTGAGAGTAAGTGAGCTTGGGAAGGAGACCTGTGTGAAGAAGTATCAGGAGAGACTGTGTACAGAATGGAAAAAGGTGAGAACAATGGAAGTAAGGGGAGTGGGGGAGGAATGGGATGTTATTTAGGGAATCAGTGATGGATTGCGCAAAAGATGCTTGTGGCATGAGAAGAGTGGGAGGTGGGCTGTTTAGAAAGGGTAGTGAGTGGTGGGATGAAGAAGTAAGAGTATTAGTGAAAGAGAAGAGAGAGGCATTTGGACGATTTTTGCAGGGAAAAAATGCAATTGAGTGGGAGAAGTATAAAAGAAAGAGACAGGAGGTCAAGAGAAAGGTGCAAGAGGTGAAAAAAAGGGCACAAATGAGAGTTGGGGTGAGAGACTATCAGTAAATTTTAGGGAGAATAAAAAGATGTTCTGGAAGGAGGTAAATAGGGTGCGTAAGACAAGGGAGCAAATGGGAACTTCAGTGAAGGGCGTAAATGGGGAGGTGATAACAAGTAGTGGTGATGTGAGAAGGAGATGGAATGAGTATTTTGAAGGTTTGTTGAATGTGTCTGATGACAGAGTGGCAGATATAGGGTGTTTGGGTCGAGGTGGTGTGCAAAGTGAGAGGGTTAGGGAAAATGATTTGGTAAACAGAGAAGAGGTAGTAAAAGCTTTGCGGAAGATGAAAGCCGGCAAGGCAGCAGGTTTGGATGGTATTGCAGTGGAATTTATTAAAAAAGGGGGTGACTGTATTGTTGACTGGTTGGTAAGGTTATTTAATGTATGTATGACTCATGGTGAGGTGCCTGAGGATTGGCGGAATGCGTGCATAGTGCCATTGTACAAAGGCAAAGGGGATAAGAGTGAGTGCTCAAATTACAGAGGTATAAGTTTGTTGAGTATTCCTGGTAAATTATATGGGAGGGTATTGATTGAGAGGGTGAAGGCATGTACAGAGCATCAGATTGGGGAAGAGCAGTGTGGTTTCAGAAGTGGTAGAGGATGTGTGGATCAGGTGTTTGCTTTGAAGAATGTATGTGAGAAATACTTAGAAAAGCAAATGGATTTGTATGTAGCATTTATGGATCTGGAGAAGGCATATGATAGAGTTGATAGAGATGCTCTGTGGAAGGTATTAAGAATATATGGTGTGGGAGGCAAGTTGTTAGAAGCAGTGAAAAGTTTTTATCGAGGATGTAAGGCATGTGTACGTGTAGGAAGAGAGGAAAGTGATTGGTTCTCAGTGAATGTAGGTTTGCGGCAGGGGTGTGTGATGTCTCCATGGTTGTTTAATTTGTTTATGGATGGGGTTGTTAGGGAGGTAAATGCAAGGGTCTTGGAAAGAGGGGCAAGTATGAAGTCTGTTGGGGATGAGAGAGCTTGGGAAGTGAGTCAGTTGTTGTTCGCTGATGATACAGCGCTGGTGGCGGATTCATGTGAGAAACTGCAGAAGCTGGTGACGGAGTTTGGTAAAGTGTGTGGAAGAAGAAAGTTAAGAGTAAATGTGAATAAGAGCAAGGTTATTAGGTACAGTAGGGTTGAGGGTCAAGTCAATTGGGAGGTGAGTTTGAATGGTGAAAAACTGGAGGAAGTGAGGTGTTTTAGATATCTGGGAGTGGATCTGTCAGCGGATGGAACCATGGAAGCGGAAGTGGATCATAGGGTGGGGGAGGGGGCGAAAATTTTGGGAGCCTTGAAAAATGTGTGGAAGTCGAGAACATTATCCCGGAAAGCAAAAATGGGTATGTTTGAAGGAATAGTAGTTCCAACAATGTTGTATGGTTACGAGGCGTGGGCTATGGATAGAGTTGTGCGCAGGAGGATGGATGTGCTGGAAATGAGATGTTTGAGGACAATGTGTGGTGTGAGGTGGTTTGATCGAGTAAGTAACGTAAGGGTAAGAGAGATGTGTGGAAATAAAAAGAGCGTGGTTGAGAGAGCAGAAGAGGGTGTTTTGAAATGGTTTGGGCACATGGAGAGAATGAGTGAGGAAAGATTGACCAAGAGGATATATGTGTCGGAGGTGGAGGGAACGAGGAGAAGAGGGAGACCAAATTGGAGGTGGAAAGATGGAGTGAAAAGGATTTTGTGTGATCGGGGCCTGAACATGCAGGAGGGTGAAAGGAGGGCAAGGAATAGAGTGAATTGGAGCGATGTGGTATACAGGGGTTGACGTGCTGTCAGTGGATTGAATCAAGGCATGTGAAGCGTCCGGGGTAAACCATGGAAAGCTGTGTAGGTATGTATATTTGCGTGTGTGGACGTGTGTATGTACATGTGTATTGGGGGGGTTGGGCCATTTCTTTCGTCTGTTTCCTTGCGCTACCTCGCAAACGCGGGAGACAGCGACAAAGTATAAAAAAAAAAAAAAAAAGAAATATATATATATATATATATATATATATATATATATATATATATATATATATATATATATATATATATAAATATATATGTTGGAAAGGATCACAATTTTGAGCGTGATCAAGATATTCCTATGAGTCCACGGGGAACTTATCGTGTTTCATTTTCCCCGTGGACTCATAGGAATATATATATATATATATATATATATATATATATATATATATATATATATATATATATATATATATATATATATATATATATATATGTGTGTGTGTGTGTATATATATGGTAATGGTGAAGAGATTCTGGCCACAAGAGTACCACAATTGGACCAATAGCGACGGTGCGTCACCGCGGCTCAGTGATCCCCCACCCGGGAGGTCTCCGTCCAGCCGCTGGGGACGTCATCAACTTCTCATCACCCGTCGTCACCACGTCCTTCCTCACGCCACACGACGACCACCTCCGAGACGGTTGTTTATCATTGCCACTGGTAGGAGGGATGACGCTGGTAGGAGGGATGGATCTGGTAGGAGGGATGGCTTTGGTAGGAGGGATGGATCTGGTAGGAGGGATGGATCTGGTAGGAGGGATGGCTTTGGTAGGAGGGATGGATCTGGTAGGAGGGATGGATCTGGTAGGAGGGATGGATCTGGTAGGAGGGATGGCTTTGGTAGGAGGGATGGATCTGGTAGGAGGGATGGATCTGGTAGGAGGGATGGATCTGGTAGGAGGGATGGATCTTTGTTTCTTTTGATATTCAAGCAGCGTGAGACAGAAACCAAACTGACAAATCCGTAATGATTAATTACCCACACAGGGAGGATGCGCTGTAGTACAGACTGGTCCCCAAGTGGGCTGCGATATATGAGGTATTGGAAAAGATCATCAGCGCGCGAATGGATGACAACTGGAAGAGAAGAAGCTACAAGACTTCAGGGAGAGGTCATGTGCAGCAAACTTCTTATATTTCTACGGGAGAGTGAGCTCTGTTTTCGACAAAAGAGAAGGCTAGGTGGCTTGTCTGCATTTGGACTGCCGGAAAGCGTTTGACACCGTACCACATAGGAGGCTGGTTAAAGATCCTCAACCAAGATTAAGGGGAAGTCTTCTGCGTTGGAAGGATTATCTTAGGGGAAAGGAACAAAGGATGCATGTCAAGATATCATACTGAAATGAGGTGACGTCTCCAGTGGCGGCCGAGTGGTTTGTTCTGGGAACTTTGCTGATCATGATCTATGCAAATTACGTTCAAGAACGAATGGATTCCTGTCTGATTATGTTCGCTGGTGATTACAGTGTCACACGAGAGGTAAAACGGAAGAAGACTGCAACAACCTTGAAGGGGACCTAGACATAACTCCAAAGTTGGTATGATACATTGAGGAAGAAATTTGACCCGAGTACATGTAATGAGGATAGGACACAGTGGGAAAGACCTCGATAAGCTGCAGGAGTGTTTATGTGTCCCCGACTTGTCACCTGAGTCCCACATTAGGAGAATAGGAGGGACAAGATATACAGTGGCAAAAATTAGAAGGAGAGATTCTTCAAGCTCTTCACAGTCCACATTAAGCCAGAACTAGAGTATGTTTCTCATGTTTGGTCGTCACAAATTAAGGACTTATAGAAAAGAACTTATAGAAAAGGTCCAGAGGAGGACAACAAAGAGGCTATCATAATCAAGAGAGCTAAGTTACAAGGAAAGGTTAGAGGACTTAATTGTGACCACTACGTAAGAAGAAAGAGTAAAGGGTGACCTGATCACAACCTTTTTAGTTATTAAATAGTTTGCTGTCACCAGTGAAGAGTTCTTTAAAAAATGCAGAGAGAGAGAGAGAGAGAGAGAGAGAGAGAGAGAGAGAGAGAGAGAGAGAGAGAGAGAGAGAGAGAGAGAGAGAGAGAACAACCAGAGGACATAACATGAGGGTGATTACTATTTGCAACAATTGTGTGTATTATGGGGAAAGGGTTTACACTTGTGTTGCCCCTTGTGCATATGTACCATGTCTTAACACCACACACACACACACACACACACACACACACACACACACACATTGTATAGAAAGCGAACAGTTCTTCGAAAGATATAGGGATACGACAACCAGAAGACATAGTTTTATAGCGGTAGATAAGTGGAAGAAACTGAGAGATGTGGTAAACGTGGCCAGTATACAGACGTTTAAAAAGTTGTACGTCGGTAGAGATGGTGTAAGACGGTGCGGCCACACGAGTGTAACCCTCTCTCTTCCCACAGTACAAGTAGATGATGGCACCTGTCCTGCCTCAGCCAGGTACCCGTCTGTCGACCACGTCCGTCCCGATGGGTGGATGGCCAGCTGGGATTGCTTTGAGCCGACCTCCGCTCCTAGGATTCGAACTCAGGCGAGCCCGACCGTGGACTGTGATGCGCTGATTCATAGTCAGTAACGTTATCGCGGCTACCAAGAGGGACGGGAGAGAGGGCGTTAGTATATCTCCATTCTGGTGTTACTTTCCGAAAGAGAGACAACAAGAAGGAGCCAAGTGAGGATATATGTTCCTCTAAGGCTAGGTCATCTGTTCCTGACGCTACTTATCTCTCACAGAAACAGCGAACACTTATGAAAGAAGATAGTTTTCAAGAAAATAAGTATATATTACATGTTGTGAAGACCGGCAGTTCCTCTGAAACTTAGGTTCCCTCCCTGGGCAGCAATGTGAGACACTGAAGCAGAAAGCTGGTTGCTCCCTCTTCCATGGCTGAATTGACGAGGGCGAGAACCAGAGTTACTAAGAAACTGAAGAGCTTATTTCCCTAAGGTCCCAGCGTCTACCAGCCATTCGGAACGAAGAGGTATTGGGGTTTCCAGGACCTTTATATACTGGGCACTTTTGATTCCCGTTGTGTACAGCACCGCCTTGATTCTCAGACCTCCTCAGTATCAGGTAAGATGGAGGCACGTATGAAGTGGCACACCAGCAGCCTGCCTCTACCCCAGGTATGTGGTGTCGTCACACCACGTCCTACATATGTCAGGCGTGGGGGAGGTGGGGTATCTCTCTCACAACGGGACGGTTGACGAAAGTAATGCAATTTGTTATGATGTCGCTGACCTTCATCAGCCTGGCGTAGCGACCAACAGGACAACACAGTAGCAGATATTATAGCTTCTTCTCTGCCTCAGATACACTGGTATTCTGGGTAGATAAAGGCGGCAAGGAGAAGAGCTGTATTATTGTGCAGAGATTGTGAGCCAAGACGAGTGCCAATGGAGGTGTTTGGGATGTCGAGTTGGAAGTTGCCATCAGTCTCTAGCTGTCATGTATCATGCGCCGAAACCACAGCTCCCTATCCACGTCCAATCCCCATATACCTTTCCATGGTTTACCTCAGACGCTTCACATGCCCTGGTTCAATCATTGACAGCACTTTGACCCCGGTATACCACATCGTTCCAGTTCACTCTATTCCTTGCACGCCTCTCACCCTCCTGTATGTTCAGGCCTCGATCTCTCAAAATCTTTTTCACTTCAACCTTCCACCTCCAGTTTGGTCTCCCGCTTCTCCTTCCCTCCACCTCAGACACATATATCCTATTTGTCAATCTTTCCTCTCTCATTCTCTCCATGTTTCCTAACCATTTCATCACACCCTCTTCTGCTCTCTCAACCACACTTTATTTCCACATATCTCTCTTACCCTTACGTTACTTACTCGATCATACCACCTCACACTACATATTGTTCTCAAACATTTCATTTCCAACACATCCACTCTCCTCCGTACAACCCTATCTATAGACCATGCCTCGCAACCATGTGACATTGTTGGAACTACTATTCCTTCAAACATACCCATTTTTGCTCTCCGAAATAACGTTCTCTCCTCCCACACATTCTTTATCGCTCTTAGAACCTTCGCCCCTTTTCCCACCCTGTGACTCACTTCCGCTTCCATGGTTCCATCCGCTGCTAAGTCCACTCCCAGATCTCTAAAACACCTCTTCCAACAGTTTTTCTGCATTCAAACTTACATCGTAGTTAACTTGTCCCTCAACCCTACTGAACCTAATAACCTTGCTCTTATTCACATTTACTTTCAACTTCTCTCCTTTCACGCGCTTTTCCAAACTCAGTCTCCAACCTCTGCAGTTACTCACACGAATCAGCCGCTAGAGCTGTATCATTGGCAAACAACAACAGACTCACTTCCCAGGCCTTCTCATCCACACCAGACTCCAAAGCTCAAGCATTTACCTCTCTATCCACCACATCCATAAACAAATTTAACAACCATGGGGACATCACATACCCCTGCCGCAGACCGACATTCACTCTCCTCTCTTCTTATTCGGACACTTGCCTTACATCCTTGCTTCTAGCACCTGCCTTCCACACCATATACTCTTAAAACCTTCCACAAAGCATCTCTGTCAATCCTATCATATGCCTTCTCCTGGCCCATAAATGCTATATACAAATCAATTTGTTTTTCTAAGTATTTCTCACATAAATTCTTCAAAGCAAACACCTGATCCACACATCCTCTACTACTTCTGAAACCACACTGCTCTTCCCTAATCTGATGCTCTTTACGTGCCTTCTCCCTCTCACTCTTTACCCTCCCATGTAATTTCCCAGGAATACTCAACAAACTTATACCTCTGTAGTTTGAACACTCACCTTTATCCCCTTTGCCTTTGTACGGTGGCACTATGCATGCATTCCGCCAATCCTCAAGCACCTCACCATGATCCATACATACATTGAATATCCTTACTAACCAATCAACAACACAGTCACCCCTTTTTTGATAAATTCCACTGCAGTACCATCCAAACCCGCCGCCCTGCTGGATTTCATCCTCTGCAAAGCTTTCACTACCTCTTCTCTCTTCACCAAATCATTCTTCCTGACCCTCTCACTTCGTATACCACCGACCAAAACACCCTGAATCTGCCACTCTTATTATGAAACACATTCAACAAACATTCAAAATACTCACTCCATCACTATCTGTTATCACTTCCCCACATGCTCCTTTCACTGATGTTCCCATTTGTTCTCATATCTTACGCACTTTATTTACCTCCTTCCAAAACATCTTTTTATTCTCCCTGAAATTTAATGATACCCTCTCACCCCAACTCTAATTTGCCCTCTTTTTCAACTCTTGCACCTTTCTCTTGCCCTCTTGTCGCTTTCTTTTATATGTTTCCCAGTCACTTGCGCTAAATACTTCCCTTTGAATATCGTCCAAACGTCTCTTTCACCAGCAATCTTACTTCTTCATCCCACCACTGGTTTCGGTGCATTATACATGACAGCTAGAGACTGAATATGAATGAATGTGGCCTTTGTTGTCTTTTTAGAGACTGAATGTGAACGAATGTGGCCTTTGTTATCTCTTCCTAGCGCTACCTCGCGCACATGTGAGGGGAGGGGGTCGTCATTTCATGTGTGGCGGGGTGGCGACGGGAATGAATTTAGGCAGCAAGTATGAATTATGTACATTTGTATTTACGTATATGTCTGTGTATGTATATATATGTATACGTTGAAATGTATAGGTATGTATATGTGCGTGTGTGGACGTTTATGTATATATTACATATTTATGTGGGTGAGTTGGGCCATTCTTTCGTATGTTTCCTTGCGCTACCTTGCTAAGGCGGGAGACAGCGACAAGTATTATATATATATATATATTTTTTTTTTTTTTTTTTTTTCATACTATTTGCCATTTCCCGCGTTAGCGAGGTAGCGTTAAGAACAGAGAACTGGGCCTTAGAGGGAATATCCTCACCTGACCCCCTTCTCTGTTCCTTCTTTTGGAAAATTAAAAAAAAACAAGAAAGGGGAGGATTTCCAGCCACCCGCTCCCTCCCCTTTTAGTCGCCTTCTACGACACGCAGGGAATACGTGGGAAGTATTCTTTCTCCCCTATCCCCAGGGATAATATATATATATTTTTCTTTCTTTCAAACTATTCGCCATTTCCCGCATTAGCGAGGTAGCGTTAAGAAC
The DNA here is from genome assembly GCF_036320965.1 of Panulirus ornatus. Taxonomy (NCBI): domain Eukaryota; kingdom Metazoa; phylum Arthropoda; class Malacostraca; order Decapoda; family Palinuridae; genus Panulirus; species Panulirus ornatus. The sequence continues at coordinate 54,137,529 of NC_092224.1, read as the reverse complement.
AGAGGACTGGGCCTTTGAGGGACTACCGTCACCTGGCCCAATTCTCTGTTCCTTCTTTTGGGAAAAAAAAAAAAAAAAAAATATGAATGTATGTGTGCATGTGCGGGTGTTTATGTGTACACACACACACACACACACACATATATATATATATATATATATATATATATATATATATATATATATATATATATATATATACATATACACACAAACATCCGCACACGCACACATACATTCATATACATATCAACATATACATACATTCACATACACAGTCACAGACAAATACATATATGCACATGTACATATTCATACTTGCTTGCCTTCATCCATTCCTGGAGCTATCCCACCCTACAGGAAACAGCATTGCTAATCCCTGCTTCTGCGAGGTAGCACCAGGAAAACAAGACAAAAAAGGCCACATTCATTCACACTCAGTCTCTAGCTGTCATGTATAATGCACTGAAATCACAGCTCTCTATCCACATCTAGGCACCACAGACCTTTCAATGGTTACCTCAGACGTTTCACATGCCCTGGTTCAGTCCACTGACAACACATTGACCCTGGTATACCACATCATTCCAATTCACTCTATTCCTTGCATGCTTCTCATCCTCCTGTATGCTCAGGCCCCAAACACTCAAAATCTTTTCACTCCATCCTTCCATCTCTAATTTGGTCTCCCACTTCTTGTTCGCTCCACCTTTCCTCTCACATTCTCTCCATACATCCAAACCATTTCAACACATTCTCTTCTGCTCTCTCAACCACACTTTTTTACTTCCACACATCTCTTACCCTTTCATTACTTGATAAAACCACCTCACACCACATTTTGTTCACAAACATTTCATTTCTAACACATCCCCCTTTGTGTCCAGCAGTAATATGCCAACATACAGTAGCTCCACTTTCCTTGGTAACACTTTTCCATGTCCTAACTACCCTGGTGAAATCTTTCACAGTGCTCATCACAGACTGCGCCAAGATTTTCCAGGAAAATGTCTAAGTGCAATTCCAAAAAGTAAATTTTTAGACTCAAATTGCACCCCAGAGCTTTATATGAAATCAATAGATCTGTGATCCCCCTAAAAATCTCTGCAAACTCACTTAAATGACAGCCATGCAAATCTTCAACTTCATTTAACTCTTCAAACTTTTCATCTTGAAGCAGTTCCCTGATCTGTGATCTTACAAAAATATCCTCCTTGATTTCTGCACCACTGATTCTGGGGAATTCATTCCTCAAATATGTGAATCTATGGCCAATTTTATCCATACCTTTGACAAAATTCTTCATCAACCTGAGCTTAATGTGCAATGGAAGCAGATAAATTTTTGCAGGATCAACATGAGGAGGATTGGTGTCATTCTTCTTCAATGGAGTCAGTGTTCATGCTGGCCACAATTTCTTTACGTGATTTTTCTTGTCCCGACTGTCCCACTCACAGAGGAAGCAACAGAGCTTTGTGTAACCAGATTGTGCCAAAACCTTTAGGTCACCACATACATTTCACTTTAAGTCCTCATACTTGATTTTTCCAAATTAAGCGTCATGTTACCATACAACTCCTTCATGTTAGCTGCGTGAGCCAGAAGAATGGAGGGGAACTTATTTCTGTTTTTTCGTACTATTCGCCATTTCCCGCGTTAGCGAGGTAGCGTTAAGGACAGAGGAGAGAGCCTTTGAGGGAATATCCTCACTTGTCCCCCTTGTCTTTTCCTTCTTTTGGAAAATTAAAAAATTGAAAAATATATATATTAACCATTTTCCGCTTGCGCGCGCGCGTGATTACTTTTTTGTGTGTTACTGAGAGATAATTGTAACAGTTGTTTTGCCACGTTTCTTTTAATCTTGCAATATGTACTGTGTTTTTACTCCTGTTTGTACACACACACACACACACACCAGCCTAAGCCAGGTAGCCATTTATCGACCAGCCAGCCACGATGTGTGTGTTTGTGTGTGTGTGTGTGTTTTAAAACTAACACTAGCGATCTGTGAGGAAGACTACTACTACCCATGTGTATATTTTGCAGTTAGAGTTTGCAGTAATGACCACACGCCGGCACCCAGGTCAGGCTTGGCTGGAAATAGCAGCTGGAATAAACGAAGGGAGGGAAGGATTGTGTATGTACGAATGTTGTTCAGAAATATGATAATGTTAAGTAAGATTTGTTCAGAAATATGATAATGTTAAGTAAGCTTTGTTCAGAAATATAATAATGTTAAGTAAGCTTTGTTCAGAAATATGATAATGTTAAGTAAGCTTTGTTCAGAGATATAATAGTGTTAAGTAAGCTTTGTTCAGAAATATGATAATGTTAAGTAAGCTTGTTCAGATATATAATAGTGTTAAGTAAGCTTTGTTCAGAAATATGATAATGTTAAGTAAGCTTGTTCAGATATATAATAGTGTTAAGTAAGCTTTGTTCAGAAATATGATAATGTTAAGTAAGCTTTGTTTAGAAATATGATAGTGTTAAGTAAGCTTTGTTCAGAAATATAATGATGTTTAGTTAGCTTTGTTCAAAAATATGACGGTGTTAAGTAAGCTTTGTTCAGAAATATAAGTGTTTAGAAAGAACCTTTCTTCAGAAATATAAAAGTGTTGCTTAAGGTTTGCTCAGAAGTATAATAGTTGTAAGTAGGCCTTGTTGAAAATATATAAGCGTTAAGTAAGCCTTGTTCTGAAACATATGAGGCATCTAAAGCTTAGCAGGATAAGGGGGAAAAAAAGGAAGTCATCGCGCCGGCTCAGCCCAGCCCAGCCCACACCCCGAGCTGCTGACGGCCACACGGTAATGACGCGAGGCGGTGACTGGCTGAGCATTACGTGATCAGGCTAATGACGGAGGCACACAAGCAGCCACCTCTCGGGAGCAGAGACCATAGTAATATCAGCGGGAGTGCGATACGTAGCCAGGGGTACGGCGTGAGGCAAGTGAATCAAGGTATGAAATGAGACCAGGAGCATTGAAGTGCTCGGGGCTCATCTGTATCGAGTGTGTGTGTGTGTGTGTGTGTGTGTGTGTGTGTGTAGAGTTAGAGCCAGCTGTGAGAGGAGTGCTCATTGCAAAGACAAACACGCTCTATAATCAGAGTTAATACCCGGAAGATTTTTCGTTGTCGGGGTAACACAAACCTATTTTTTTCCTCGTAGAGACTAGACAATGTTGTTTGATTGAAGAGTGGGAGTTCCCGTTGTAACAAGGGTATTAAGAGTGTTTTTCTCTGTCGAGATACAAGATCACAAGAGACGTTGAAAGACGCGGCAAAGTTCTGTAGTTTTAGTAGAGGAACTCGAGAAAGATTGGTCTTACGGTCGGCAAAGTAATTATAGGAAATTACGTTCGGCATTGCTGGGGAAATCCTGTCTACATTATTGATAAGACGAAAACGGGCATCAGAAAGAACAGGGAGGAGGAGTGAGGCAGACGACGGAGGCGTGCGAGTGAGTCGGGTTATTAGTTAATGAAATGATGGTTGACAGGGAGAGCAGAGGAGACAGGACGCAGCCCAGTGGGAAAGTCTGGGTTGATGAGGAGAGAGCGGAAGGCTATCATCTCTCACTCCAGAGAGCAAGGAATGGTTCCCTAACGATGGAGATGCAAGTGAAGCTGATTCGACCGGGAGGAAAGCTTTGTCTCCAAGCTTCATTTACCAAGTCTTCCTCCTGCGTGGCCTCAGAACGAGAGTGATACTGAACGATGGGGTCCATAAAGAGGCAGTCATCCAGGATATGGATGTGTGTGTGTGTCTCTGTTCCCGCAAGAATTACCTGTAGCAGTGGTAGTGCGGTTATCATACGAGGAAACGCGGGACGTCCCACGATGAAAATATCTCCAACCAGAGCGGCGTGGTTGGCGTGCAGTGGAGGCACGAGGAGGAGGAGGAGGAGGAGATGTGGGAGGAACAAGGCACAGGTAAGCGTGTGATTAGAGGAGCGAACGCGGGGTGGCATTATGGCAGTAGGCGGCGAGGGACTCGGGTGTAAATACAGATCCAGTGCTGGCAGCGTGTGGTCATGACGGTCTTAAACATGAACACAATGGTTGATGACTTGCTGTGGGTCGTTAAGAGTGGACGACGTGATTCAGTCTCTCCCCACTCCGCTCGCCCACCACCTCTTTAAATCTTGCCCACTTTGAAAAAGGGAAAAGTGAGGAGTGACCTGATCACAGCCTTGTAGATTTTTAAAACGGATCGAAAACGTGGACAGTGAATAGTTGTACGAGGGATGCAGGGAGAGAACAACCAGAAGACAACATTAAGCAAAAATTAGTTAAACAAAGAGGTAAATAAGTGCTTTTATGGTACAAGAGTGGTGGACGGGTGGAATTAAATGACTGAGGACTTGTTGATGCAATCATACTTAGATTTAGAAAGTTGCTTAAGAGAATGTTCAAGGGATGGGGCCCCCACGAGTGTAAAACTCCCTCCTTGTATAATACAAGTAAGGTGTTACAAATGTGTGAACACACACACACACACACACACACACACACACACACACACACACCCGCGCAAACTGTGTAAGTCATAAGATATCTGCCTTCCTTTGTGGTGTACATTGAAATTTAAAGACAGGACCACATCTTGAGGACACAAGGATGTCGAACCCTTATGAAAGGACCTTCATTGGCTGTTGACTGTCATGCGGAATGTAGAATTAGGGAAACAGTTGGTGAAACAGAGCTTGTTAGTGGTAGATGAGAAATAAATCTTAGGCCAGTTGACACAAGGTTTGGAGAATCCAGGTCCATAAGGCGTGTAGGATATGTTTTGGTGCTAAAGTAGCAGGACCTAACCTCCTTTCAATCAGACACATGGGTATGGATGGTAGGTCTGTGTGTGACGATGATTACTTGAAAACTTCCAAAAGCAGGCGGGTCACCCAGGAAGATGGGTGTTAAGAGAGGCACCAGGTAAGTTGTTAGAGGCATCATGAACGTTGGTGGACCCAGAAAGGTAGAGTATTAAGAGAGGCACCAGGTAGATTGATAGAGGCATCGTAAAGTTTGGATGGACTCGGAACGTTTTGCCAGTAGCACGAGTCTTGGGAAGGACCAGTACTGATCCTGCTTGACCCATCCTTCGCATTGGCAGAAGAATCAGGTGGTTTCTTGGGGAGTTCTTCGTGCCCCACGATGCTTATTACTGTTATTGGTGCTGGTATGAACGTTGATGAAATAAATGTCGTGCCAGAGCAGCTAGGTTCTTGGAATAGCCCAATACTGTGATTAACCAAGCTCTCCTTCTCATTGGCAGAAGAATCGGGCTGATTGCTGGAGGACCTTCGCAGCCCACGACGCGGAATACTGTGAGTACCGTACTGTTATGTTGGTGTCTTAACACTTGTCATGATCACCAAGACGTCGTGGTACTCCACACATGGTGTAATATCCCATATGTTTGGGTCACATCATTCTACAACACACGTCAGTAAATATTTACTATATGTATATGACCTATTACACATGACAAGCAGAATTATCAGTAAAGAGATCACGCCACACAACCCGACATCGCCTGTATGTGGGCTGGTCCATCCCTAAAACCACCAGTGTGTGCAGCCTATAGACAAGTGATATTGTCAAGTGTATTGAGTAGCCAGATGTGCTGTGTGGTCTGTATGCACCGCCTGTATATAGACTGCGCAGTACACATGGCTGGTCAGTACACTTGTGACAATATTACCTGTATGTGGGCTGCACACGGTGACGGACCGTGACAATGTGTTACGGGGACTGCACATGACTAAGTGTGTCACGAACAGAAACTTACAAGTGATCAGTATTTACTTACGCCAGATTTACAGCATGTGAAGGTAGGTCATAGATGATTTATATGCACCAGTTTATTTGAATATAATTTGTATGATTAATATGATTTTGGCTGGATGTATGAGGCAAAAATGTTATGAATTCTCTTCAAGGGTGGAAAGTATCTTTGCTCATCTCCCGTTGTAATCAGTGTTGTTATTAGAACCATTATAAACATTACAACATTCGGGGGAATGTTGATTGTAAATGTTTATCGTTTATAAGTCTTGATAAATCTTTTGAGATTCTCTCTGTTGCATGAGGATCTTGTGTGGTGGTGAATGCATTAGTTTAGTTCAAAGTTTCGTCGACTTCAGCCGTGGGGGTAGTGAGCCCCAGCTGGTAGAGTGAGATTATAACACGCAATCTCTATCACGTATAATGGAAAGTCATTTCCAGGAATGGGTTTACCAGTTATCAGATAAGTCAGTGAAACTTACTCTCTCTTTTGAAGCAAAAGCGCATCACAGACTTCCCGTGAAGTTGATGGATAAGTCCGGCGTTTTAATTTACTGTTGCGTTTACGTGATTTGATCACCTTCGTCTCGTCTGTTTTGTGTGGTGGCATCAAAGGCGTTCAAAGAGATATTAACTTAAGAGGTATATATATATATATATATATATATATATATATATATATATATATATATATATATATATATATATATATATATATATATATATATTGTAACTGGGCAAGCAGAGTATCAATATGAAGCAGTATTGAGCCGAAATCTAAATGCAGGATTAATCGGGGTTCGTTTAATACCTGTTGCTGCACGGCCTTTATCTCTTGCCTTAGTTCACCAAAATTGATGGCTTAGTTTCCGTGTGAAAATAAAACAGTGAACGATTGGGCTATGCCGGTCACTGTTGCCGGAGGCCGACTGGTCCACAGATCGCACGCTGTTCATGACACACACTGGTTCTGCCAGAAATGTCGTAGCTCCAATATGCTTCTCGTGTGAACGGATGGTTGAGGTGTGTTAACTGTATTCACATCCCCTTTTTATCTGAAATATATTCATCGCCTTCAGTAATCGGCAGTAATTCATTGAATCTGTAACATGGATTAGCACATTTTTTTTTCTATTTATGTGGAGATATGTTGTACGTCTGTCCTAGTATTGACAGTTGGTGCGTCACCTTAGCTGATGACCTCATACATGACCCACCACTGTATGCACATTACGTAGGGCAACGTTACCTCTATATAGGCAACACATTACACCTGGCAGTGTTACCTGTATATAGGCTACACATTACACCTGGCAGTGTTACCTGTATATAGGCTACACATTACACCTGGCAGTGTCACCTGTATACAGGCTACACATTACACCTGGCAGTGTCACCTGTATATAGGCTACACATTACACCTGGCAGTGTTACCTGTATATAGGCTACACATTACACCTGGCAGTGTTACCTGTATATAGGCTACACATTACACCTGGCAGTGTTACCTGTATATAGGCTACACATTACACCTGGCAGTGTTACCTGTATATAGGCTACACATTACACCTGGCAGTGTTACGTATGCACATTACGTAGGGCAACGTTACCTCTATATAGGCTACACATTACACCTGGCAGTGTTACCTGTATATAGGCTACACATTATACCTGGCAGTGTTACCTGTATATAGGCTACACATTACACCTGGCAGTGTCACCTGTATACAGGCTACACATTACACCTGGCAGTGTTACCTGTATATAGGCTACACATTACACCTGGCAGTGTTACCTGTATATAGGCTACACATTACACCTGGCAGTGTTACCTGTATATAGGCTACACATTATACCTGGCAGTGTTACCTGTATATAGGCTACACATTACACCTGGCAGTGTTACGTATGCACATTACGTAGGGCAACGTTACCTGTATATAGGCTACACATTACACCTGGCAGTGTTACCTGTATATAGGATGCACATCACACTTGGGAGTGTTACCTGTATATAGGCTACACATTACACCTGGCAGTGCTACCTGTATATAGGATGCACATTACACCTGGCAGTGTTACCTGTATATAGGCTACACATTACATCTGGCGGTGTTACTTGGATATGGGCTACACATTACAGGCAGGAGTTACCTGTATGTAGGATGCACATTACACTTGGGAGTGTTACCTGTATATAGGCATGCCTGTAGCACCGTTGTAGAAGAGAACGAGTATGGGAGAGTCTCCAGGAGTGGGGGCTGTGACGTCACAGGGAATGAGGGCTCGTCCACCCTCTATGGCGTAAACCTCTGTTACAGGACCTGTGAGGAGAGGAGACTGATGTTAGACGACCTGTGAGGAGAGGAGAGTGATGTTAGACGACCTGTGAGGAGAGGAGAGTGATGTTAGAGGAGCTGTGAGGAGAGGAGAGTGATGTTAGAGGACCTGTGAGGAGAGGAGAGTGATGTTAGACAAACTGTGAGGATAGGAAAGTGATGTTAGAGGACCTGTGAGGAGAGGAGAGTGATGTTAGACGACCTGTGAAGAGAGGAGAGTGATGTTAGACGACCTTTGAGGAGAGGAGAGTGATGTTAGAGGAGCTGTGAGGAGAGGAGAGTGATGTTAGAGGACCTGTGAGGAGAGGAGAGTGATGTTAGACAAACTGTGAGTATAGGAAAGTGATGTTAGAGGACCTGTGAGGAGAGGAGAGTGATGTTAGAGGACCTGTGAGGAGAGGAAAGTGATGTTAGAGGACCTGTGAGGAGAGGAAAGTGATGTTAGAGGACCTGTGAGGATAGGAAAGTGATGTTAGAGGACCTGTGAGGAGAGGAAAGTGATGTTAGAGGACCTGTGAGGAGAGGAGAGTGATGTTAGAGGAGCTGCGAGGAGAGGAGAGTGATGTTAGATGACCTGTGAGGAGAGGAGAGTGATGTTAGAGGACCTGTGAGTATAGGAAAGTGATGTTAGAGGACCTGTGAGGAGAGGAGAGTGATGTTAGAGGACTTGTGAGGAGAGAAAAGTGATGTTAGAGGACCTGTGAGAAGAAAGTGATGTTAGAGGACCTGTGAGGAGAGGAAAGTGATGTTAGAGGACCTGTGAGGAGAGGAAAGTGATGTTAGAGGAGCTGTGATGAGAGGAGAGTGATGTTAGACGAACTGTGAGGATAGGAAAGTGATGTTAGAGGACCTGTGAGGAGAGGAGAGTGATGTTAGAGGACCTGTGAGGATAGGAAAGTGATGTTAGAGGACCTGTGAGGAGAGGAGAGTGATGTTAGAGGACCTGTGAGGAGAGGAAAGTGATGTTAGAGGACCTGTGAGGAGAGGAGAGTGATGTTAGACAAACTGTGAGGATAAGAAGGTGATGTTAGAGGACCTGTGAGGAGAGGAGAGTGATGTTAGAGGACCTGTGGGGATAGGAAAGTGATGTTAGAGGACCTGTGAGGAGAGGAGAGTGATGTTAGAGGACCTGTGAGGAGAGGAAAGTGATGTTAGAGGACCTGTGAGGAGAGGAGAGTGATGTTAGAGGACCTGTGAGGATAGGAAAGTGATGTTAGAGGAGCTGTGAGGAGAGGAAAGTGATGTTAGAGGACCTGTGAGGAGAGGAAAGTGATGTTAGAGGAGCTGTGAGGAGAGGAAAGTGATGTTAGAGGACCTGTGAGGAGAGGAGAGTGATGTTAGAGGAGCTGTGAGGAGAGGAGAGTGATGTTAGATGACCTGTGAGGAGAGGAGAGTGATGTTAGACAAACTGTGAGGATAGGAAAGTGATGTTAGAGGACCTGTGAGGAGAGGAGAGTGATGTTAGAGGACCTGTGAGGATAGGAAAGTGATGTTCGAGGAGCTGTGAGGAGAGGAAAGTGATGTTAGAGGACCTGTGAGGAGAGGAAAGTGATGTTAGAGGACCTGTGAAGAGAGGAAAGTGATGTTAGAGGAGCTGTGAGGAGAGGAGAGTGATGTTAGACAAACTGTGAGGATAGGAAAGTGATGTTAGAGGACCTGTGAGGAGAGGAGAGTGATGTTAGAGGACCTGTGAGGATAGGAAAGTGATGTTAGAGGACCTGTGAGGAGAGGAGAGTGATGTTAGAGGACCTGTGAGGAGAGGAAAGTGATGTTAGAGGACCTGTGAGGAGAGGAGAGTGATGTTAGACAAACTGTGAGGATAGGAAAGTGATGTTAGAGGACCTGTGAGGAGAGGAGAGTGATGTAGAGGACCTGTGAGGAGAGGAATGTGATGTTAGAGGACCTGTGAGGAGAGGAGAGTGATATTAGACAAACTGTGAGGATAGGAAAGTGATGTTAGAGGACCTGTGAGGAGAGGAGAGTGATGTTAGAGGACCTGTGAGGATAGGAAAGTGATGTTAGAGGACCTGTAAGGAGAGGAGAGTGATGTTAGAGGACCTGTGAGGAGAGGAAAGTGATGTTAGAGGACCTGTGAGGAGAGGAAAGTGATGTTAGGGGAGTTGTGAGGAGAGAATAGTGATGATTGAATAAAATTATCGTAAATGAGTCTGTTATACATATATAGTCTATAATATGACTGCTATGAGAATTGATACAAATTAAGGACCTTGGTATTGGCGCCGCTATGAAATAGGAAAAACTATTAACTGGAAATTTAGCAATAATGCAAAATATATACCATGGGGAACTGCTGTAAACTGCTGAAAGAGTTAATAATCATTGTAAACTATGGACAGTAATGTTTGGCAGTTATAGACTGTTGACAGTGGCAATGACAGTGTAATACATTATGTGTGGATAGTGGCACTGGCAGTGTAATACATTATGTGTGGACAGTGGCACTGGCAGTGTAATACATTATGTGTGGACAGTGGCAATGGCAGTGTAATACATTATGTGTGGACAGTGGCAATGGCAGTGTAATACATTATGTGTGGATAGTGGCACTGGCAGTGTAATACATTATGTGTGGACAGTGGCAATGGCAGTGTAATACATTATGTGTGGATAGTGGCAATGGCAGTGTAATACATTATGTGTGGATAGTGGCACTGGCAGTGTAATACATTATGTGTGGACAGTGGCAATGACAGTGTAATACATTATGTGTGGATAGTGGCACTGGCAGTGTAATACATTATGTGTGGATAGTGGCAATGGCAGTGTAATACATTATGTGTGGACAGTGGCACTGGCAGTGTAATACATTATGTGTGGACAGTGGCACTGGCAGTGTAATACATTATGTGTGGACAGTGGCAATGACAGTGTAATACATTATGTGTGGATAGTGGCACTGGCAGTGTAATACATTATGTGTGGACAGTGGCAATGGCAGTGTAATACATTATGTGTGGACAGTGGCACTGGCAGTGTAATACATTATGTGTGGACAGTGGCACTGGCAGTGTAATACACTGTGAGCAGTGATGCTTGACGTTTGTAAAGTATTGGCAATAACAATAGCGCTATTGTAAACTGTGGGCAGTGATACTTGTTAAATTATTATGCTATTGTTAGCGATATTAGTAACATTGTAAGCTGTGGATGTCACTGTTTAACAGTTGTAACCTATTGACAGTGACAAGGACAGTGTTGTAAACAATGAGCAGTGATGCTTGACTGTTGTAAACAATGAGCAGTGATGCTTGACTGTTGTAAACAATGAGCAGTGATGCTTGACTGCTGTAAACAATAAGCAGTGATGCTTGACTGCTGTAAACAATGAGCAGTGATGCTTGACTGCTGTAAACAATGAGCAGTGATGCTTGACTGCTGTAAACAATGAGCAGTGATGCTTGACTGTTGTAAACAATAAGCAGTGATGCTTGACTGCTGTAAACAATGAGCAGTGATGCTTGACTGTTGTAAACAATGAGCAGTGATGCTTGACTGTTGTAAACAATGAGCAGTGATGCTTGACTGCTCTAAACAATAAGCAGTGATGCTTGACTGTTGTAAACAATGAGCAGTGATGCTTGACTGTTGTAAACAATGAGCAGTGATGCTTGACTGTTGTAAACAATGAGCAGTGATGCTTGACTGTTGTAAACAATGAGCAGTGATGCTTGACTGTTGTAAACAATGAGCAGTGATGCTTGACTGTTGTAAACAATGAGCAGTGATGCTTGACTGTTGTAAACAATGAGCAGTGATGCTTGACTGCTGTAAACAATGAGCAGTGATGCTTGACTGTTGTAAACAATGAGCAGTGATGCTTGACTGTTGTAAACAATGAGCAGTGATGCTTGACTGTTGTAAACAATGAGCAGTGATGCTTGACTGTTGTAAACAATGAGCAGTGATGCTTGACTGTTGTAAACAATAAGCAGTGATGCTTGACTGCTGTAAACAATGAGCAGTGATGCTTGACTGCTGTAAACAATGAGCAGTGATGCTTGACAATTGTAAACCATTGGACAGTGACTATAGCAGTATTGAAGAGGATGGGGTTAGCAGTGACATTTACCAGCGTGGTATACGAAGTGAAATGGTATTAGTGTTGATGTAAGCCGTGGACATAGTCTCGTGTGTTTTTGTAAGGTGTGAACACTGGGGTCAGCTGGGAAGTGTGGCGAGAAGTGTTCATGTCAGGATGGAAAAGTTATGGTTAACTATATATTCTGAACTCTTACGGTTAATTGTGGATAGTGTTGTAAGTGTTATGGTTAATTATGGATAGTGTTGTTAGTGTTATGGTTAATTGTGGATAGTGTTGTAAGTGTTATGGTTAATTATGGATAGTGTTGTTAGTTTTATGGTTAATTATGGATAGTGTCAGTGTTATGGTTAATTATGGATAGTGTTGTTAGTGTTATGGTTAATTATGGATAGTGTTGTTAGTGTTATAGTTAATTATGGATAGTGTTGTTAGTGTTATGGTTAATTATGGATAGTGTTGTTAGTGTTATGGTTAATTATGGATAGTGTTGTTAGTGTTATGGTTAATTATGGATAGTGTCAGTGTTATGGTTAATTATGGATAGTGTTGTTAGTGTTATGGTTAATTATGGATAGTGTTGTTAGTGTTATGGTTAATTATGGATAGTGTTGTTAGTTTTATGGTTAATTATGGATAGTGTCAGTGTTATGGTTAATTATGGATAGTGTTGTTAGTGTTATGGTTAATTATGGATAGTGTTGTTAGTGTTATAGTTAATTATGGATAGTGTTGTTAGTGTTATGGTTAATTATGGATAGTGTTGTTAGTGTTATGGTTAATTATGGATAGTGTTGTTAGTGTTATGGTTAATTATGGATAGTGTTGTTAGTGTTATGGTTAATTATGGATAGTGTTGTTAGTGTTATAGTTAATTATGGATAGTGTTGTTAGTGTTATGGTTAATTATGGATAGTGTTGTTAGTGTTATGGTTAATTATGGATAGTGTTGTTAGTGTTATGGTTAATTATGGATAGTGTTGTTAGTGTTATGGTTAATTATGGATAGTGTCAGTGTTATGGTTAATTATGGATAGTGTTGTTAGTGTTATAGTTAATTATGGATAGTGTTGTTAGTGTTATGGTTAATTATGGATAGTGTTGTTAGTGTTATGGTTAATTATGGATAGTGTTGTTAGTGTTATGGTTAATTATGGATAGTGTTGTTAGTGTTATGGTTAATTATGGATAGTGTTGTTAGTGTTATGGTTAATTATGGATACTGTTGTTAGTGTTATGGTTAATTATGGATAGTGTTGTTAGTGTTATGGTTAATTATGAATACTGTTGTTAGTGTTATGGTTAATTATGGATAGTGTTGTTAGTGTTATGGTTAATTATGAATACTGTTGTTAGTGTTATGGTTAATTATGGATAGTGTTGTTAGTGTTATGGTTAATTATGAATACTGTTGTTAGTGTTATGGTTAATTATGGATAGTGTTGTTAGTGTTATGGTTAATTATGAATACTGTTGTTAGTGTTATGGTTAATTATGGATAGTGTTGTTAGTGTTATGGTTAATTATGAATACTGTTGTTAGTGTTATGGTTAATTATGGATAGTGTTGTTAGTGTTATGGTTAATTATGAATACTGTTGTTAGTGTTATGGTTAATTATGGATAGTGTTGTTAGTGTTATGGTTAATTATGGATAGTGTCAGTGTTATGGTTGATTCTGGATAGTATTGGCTATACCCCCCCCCCCCCTGCCTCGGGGACTGGAGAGGCCATATCTCCTCCGATGGGTTCGTGTCTTCTCTTGGCGACCTCGGGTCTGCAAGCCAGCTCGCTAGCCAGCAGCCAGCCAGCCAGCCAGCTAGACTCGTGGTAGTGAACACGTCCTACACCAGGCGGGTCCTCAACCCGTACAGTCGTGCTCCTCAGCCAACGTCTGATATAACGTGATCCATTACGGTTTTACAAATCGCATTTTTTTCTTTTTTTCTTTTTTTTCTTTTTTACCTTTGGGGAAATAAGCAAGAAGGACACTCATCGCTGGGCTATGGAGAGGGTTTGTTAGGTAGATGCAGATGACCTGTGTAAGGTTGGTGCCAGTCCTTCGTGTGCAGTTAGGTAACCATGTTCATTGCTGTTCCTTAATAATAATAATAATAATAATGATAATTATAATAATAATAATAATAATAATAATAATAATAATAATAATAATAATAATAATAAAGCCAGAAACATCGGAACACCACCAAAGGCAAGGGATCAGAGCATCCGCTCAGTCCTGGCCAACCATTCATCCCACCATTCATATAAGTTATGGTTCACGAGACGTTCTCAAGTGGTCACCACAGATTTCAATTCTTCTACAGTCGGCCGTGAAGGTCATTTGAAAGCCAATAGAGGCCATTTTTCACAACCTTTATGGTCGCTGTGCAAATTGATAAAAAAGTTTTCTATAAAAGCCATTTTCCCCCGTACAGCGCCGGGTATCTCGGGTAGTTTATGTATATATGTATATATATGTTATTTATATTTATTTTATTTTGGTTTGTCGCTGTCTCCCGCGTTAGCGAGGTAGCGCAAGAAAACAGACGAAAGAATGGCCCAACCCACCCACATACACATGTATATACATACACGTCCACACACGCAAATATACATACCTATAAATCTCAACATATACATATATATACACACACATACATATGAATATATACACATGTACATAATTCATACTGTCTGCCTTTATTCATTCCCATCGCCACCCTGCCACACATGAAATAACCCCCCCCCCTCATGTGTGCGAGGTAGCGCTAGGAAGACAATAAAGGCCCCATTCGTTCACACTCAGTCTCTAGCTGCCATGTAATAATGCACCGAAACCACAGCTCCCTTTCTACATCCAGGCCCCACAGAACTTTCCATGGTTTACCCCAGACGCTTCACATGCCCTGGTTCAGTCCATTGACAGCACGTCGACCCCGGTATACCACATCGTTCCAATTCACCCTATTTCTTGCACGCCTTTCACCCTCCTGCATGGTCAAGCCCCGGTCACTCAAAATCTTTTTCACTCCATCTTTCCACCTCCAATTTCGTCTCCCACTTCTCCTTATTTCCTCCACCTCTGACACATATATCTTCTTGGTCAATCTTTCCTCACTCATTCTCTCCATGTGACCAAACCATTTCAAAACTCCCTCTTCTGCTCTCTCAACCACACTCTTTTTATTACCACACATCTCTCTTACCCTATTATTACTTACTCGATCAAACCACCTCACACCACATATTGTCCTCAAACATCTCATTTCCAGCACAACCACCCTCCTCCGCACAATTCTATCCATAGCCCACGCTCGCAACCATACAACATTGTTGGAACCACTATTCCTTCAAACATACCCATTTTTGCTTTCCGAGATAATGTTCTCGACTTCCACACGTTCTTCAAGGCTCCCAGAATTTTCACCCCCTCCCCACCCTATGATTCACTTCCGCTTCCATGGTTCCATCCGCTGCCAAATCCACTCCCAGATATCTAAAACACTTCACTTCCTCCAGTTTCTCTCCATTCAAACTTACCTCCCAATTGACTTGACCCTCAACCCTACTGTACCTAATAACCTTGCTCTTATTTACATTTACTCTCAACTTTCTTCTTTCACACACTTTACCAAACTCAGTCTCCAGCTTCTGCAGTTTCTCACATGAATCAGCCACCAGCGCTGTATCATCAGCGAACAACAACCGACTCACTTCCCAAGCTCTATCATCGACAACAGACTGCATACTTGCCCCTCTTTCCAAAACCAATATATTCCTCTTTCCAAAACCAATATATTTCCAATATATTCTTAATACTTTCCACAGAGCATCTCTATCAACTCTTATCATATGCCTTCTCCAGATCCATAAATGCTACATACAAATCGATCTGCTTTTCTAAGTATTTCTCACGTACATTCTTCAAAGCAAACACCTGATCCACACATCCTCTACCACTTCTGAAACCACACTGCTCTTCCCCAATCTGATGCTCTGTACATGCCTTCACCCTCTCAATCAATACCCTCGCATATAATTTCCCAGGAATACTCAACAAACTTATACCTCTGTAATTTGAGCACTCACTCTTATCCCCTTTGCCTCCGTACAATGGCACTATACAAGCATTCCGCCAATCCTCAGGCACCTCACCATGAATCATACATACGTTAAATAACCTTACCAACCAGTCAACAATAGAGTCACCCCTTTTTTAATAAATTGCACTGCAATGCCATCCAAACCCGCTGCCTTGCCGGCTTTCATCTTCCGCAAAGCTTTTACTACCTCTTCTCTGTTTACCAAATCATCCTCCCTAACCCTCTCACTTTGCACACCACCTCGACCAAAACACCCTATATCTGCTACTCTATCATCAAACACCTTCAACAAGCCTTCAAAATACTCACTCCATCTCCTTCTCACATCACCACTACTTGTTATCACCTCCCCATTAGCCCCCTTCACTGAAGTTCCCATTTGTTCCCTTGTTTTACGCACTTTATTTACCTCCTTCCAAAACATCTATTTATCCTCCCTAAAATCTAATGATACTCTCTCACCTCAACTCTCATTTGCCATCTTTTTCACCTCTTGCACCTTTCTCTTGACCTCCTGCCTCTTTCTTTTATACATATCCCTGTCATTTAAATTATTTCCCTGCAAAAATTGTCCAAATGCCTCTCTCTTCTCTTTCACTAATAATCTTACTTCTTCATCCCACCACTCACTACCCTTTCTAATCTGTCCACCTCCCACGCTTCTCATGCCACAAGCATCTTTTGCGCAAGCCATCACTGCTTCCCTAAATACATCCCATTCCTCCCCCATTCCTCCCTCACTCCCCTTACCTCCTTTGTTCTCACCTTTTTCCATTCTGTACTCAGTCTCTCCTGGTACTTCCTCACACAAGTCTCCTTCCCAAGCTCACTTACTCTCACCACTCTCTTCACCCCAACATTCTCTCTTCTTTTCTGAAAACCCCCACAAATCTTCACCTTCGCCTCCACAGGATAATGATCAGACATCCCTACAGTTGCACCTCTCATCACATTAACATCCAAAAGTCTCTCTTTCGCGCGCCTATCATTTAACACGTAATCCGATAACGCTCTCTGGCCATCTCTCCTACTTACATACGTGTACTTATGCATATCTCTCTTTTTAAACCAGGTATTCCCAATCACCAGTCCTTTTTCAACACATAAATCTACAAGCTCTTCACCATTTCCATTTACAACACTGAACACCCCATGTACACCAATTATTCCCTCAACTGCCACATTACTCACCTTTGCATTCAAGTCACCCATCACTATAACCCGGTCTCGTACATCAAAACCACTAACACCCTCATTCAGCTGCTCCCAAAACACTTGCCTCTCATGATCTTTCTTCTCATGCCCAGGCGCATATGCACCAGTAATCACCCATCTCTCTCCATCCACTTTCAGTTTTACCCATATCAAACTAGAGTTTACTTTCTTACACTCTATCACATATTCCCACCACTCCTGTTTCAGGAGTAGTGTTACTCCTTCCCTTGCTCTTGTCCTCTCACTAACCCCTGACTTTACTCCCAAGACATTCCCAAACCACTCTTCCTCTTTACCCTTGAGCTTCGTTTCACTCAGAGCCAAAACGTCCAGGTTCCTTTCCTCAAACATACTACCTATCTCTCCTTTCTTCTCATCTTGGTTACATCCACACACATTTAGACACCCCAATCTGAGCCTTGGAGGAGGATGAGCACTCCCCGCGTGACTCCTTCTTCTGTTTCCCCTTTTAGAAAGTTAAAATACAAGGAGGGGAGGGTTTCTAGCCCCCCCCCCCCCGCTACCGTCCCCTTTAGTCGCCTTCTACGACACGTGAGGAATGCAGGAGGGTGAAAGGCGGGCAAGGAATAGTGAATTGGATCGATGTGGTATACCGGGGTTGACGTGCTGTCAGTGGATTAAATCAGGGCATGTGAAGCGTCTGGGGTAAACCATGGAAAGTTGTGTGGGGCCTGGATGTGGAAAGGGAGCTGTGGTTTCGGGCATTATTGCATGACAGCTAAAGACTGAGTGTGAACGAATGGGGCCTTTGTTGTCTTTTCCTAGCGCTACCTCGCACACATGACGGGGGAGGGGATGGTATTCCATGTGTGGCGAGGTGGCGATGGGAATGAATAAAGGCAGACAGTGTGAATTGTGTGCATGGGTATATATGTATGTGTCTCTGTGTGTATATATATGTGTACATTGAGATGTATAGGTATGTATATTTGCGTGTGTGGACGTTTATGTATATACATGTGTATGGGGGTGGGTTGGGCCATTTCTTTCGTCTGTTTCCTTGCGCTACCTCACAAACGCGGGAGACAGCGACAAAATAAAATAAAAAAATAAAATAATATATATATATATATATATATATATGGACACAAGTTCTCTAATTTTCTCATTATTGTTTTGCCATTAGGTGGCTACTCAAACACCACTTGATCAAAACTGTCCATAATTACGTCATTCAAACTTCTAGTTTCACAAAACCTACAAAAAAAAAAAAGAATGAGTTACAAAAGCTTGGATATAAAATTAACACGCAGACAACATGTCTGTCAAAAAGAAATTCGGAAACCCCACTGTACATAGAACATGGAGAGTAAGAGACAACGCTAAAAGCGATACAGTTTAACGATATGACGGACAGTGTGAGCTGCAACCTGAATACAAAATATGGATACAGAACTTCGTAAAAACTTCAGGGAGAGGAAACACAACAGTCTTAAACGCAGTAGGAAAATAGTTTACACTAAATACGCTACTTTGGGCCAAGGGCGACCGTTATTTTCCCAATGTGTCCTTGAGGTCAGGTCGGGCTCGTCTGACTCTCTCTGACCTTCGTAACCCAGAACCGGGTTGATCAGTGACACGTTTCCCATGTCCTGAA
Organism: Panulirus ornatus; assembly: GCF_036320965.1. Taxonomy (NCBI): domain Eukaryota; kingdom Metazoa; phylum Arthropoda; class Malacostraca; order Decapoda; family Palinuridae; genus Panulirus; species Panulirus ornatus. Next base: position 54,118,402 of record NC_092224.1, on the reverse strand, counting down.
ATGGCGAACACGTTAGCTTGAGGCCGGTCAGTGACGTTTTCCCCGTTCTTAATCGGCTTTAGCTCTACGTCGTATTAGCTGGTCATCAAAGAGCTGTATGGCGGTGGTCAAGTTTATCTTGATGATGATGACATACTTTCCCTCTAATGTGAATGGCTTGTGATATCTGTAGTGTCCTCCGATCACTGGAACCAGTAATGATTTTGGTGTTATTCACTATAATCTCCCTCGTTAGTCTCGTTCCATGTGTTTGTTCATGTTGCTGTTTGATTCCACTTTCTTTTGATTGGAACGAGAGGCGGCGGCTCAGGATGCAGTTCATATGTCCTATGTAGTTCATATGGTGAGGGTGACAGTCCCCAATATTGCATCTGCACTTATGTACCACATTGGTACGACTCAAACTTCCAGAGCGACCTATCATATTGTTGTTCGTTATGAGCGAACATGTTTTCGAATTATTATAGTATATTATCGGACTGATATCCTTGTCTTCATCAATCGTCTTGCAGTTCCTGGCCACATTATCTCACACGACCTTCTCGTCCTTTCGATATATTGTAAATGTGTTCCCGTCGTAAACTTGAATGCTCTCACGTTGGGGTTGTCTGTTTGCCACGAGACGTTGCTCCAGCATGTTGGTCACAATGGTGTCACATTCAGTATTTGAATATCCATTGTTAATTAACATTTGTCGGACACGTCGAAGTTCTTGGTGTAGGACTTGCCAGGTTGAGCACACCTTGATCGCTCTCCTCACGTATGCACGAATGACACTCCTCTTGTAATTTTCAGTACGTTCACTTATTCTGTTCTAGCATTTGCCTTGGTGGTGGGCTTTCTGTAGACGTCGGTGACGAAAGATCCTGTTGTGCCACTCACCATTAAGAAAGGAATCTTTTCATTATTGTTCAACTTCAGCCTGAAATTTCTTGGAGTCACTTATGGAAGCTTTTAGTGACTAAGTTATCGACGCAGATAGAAATGTCTTCGAAATATCTCCAGTAAACCTGGGGCGTCATGTTCCCTTGTCGTAATGCTGTAGTATCGACATATGACTTAAATGTCTAAGTAAAGTGAACCCTCCAGGGTGGACCCCATGACTATTCTATCCACCTCCCGGTGAAGCTTGCCTTGCGGACATCTGAAAGGTGGTTTCATGGTGCAGGCACGTCACATTGCTCTTCATATATTTCCGGACATCTTCTGTGGAGGTAAGACATGGTGTTGGTAAACATTATCCAGGATGACGTCTATTGTCCTCTCCACTGGGACATTTGTGAAGAGGGACTCCACATCCAGGGGAGCTGTGATGCTATGTGGAGTCGCATTTAGTTCTGTGCACATTAGAGAAAACCTGCCCCAAGCTTACACACACACAATATATATATATATATATATATATATATGTATATATATGTATGTCAGTTGCTGTTCGCTGATGATACAGCGCTGGTGGCTGATTCATGTGAGAAACTGCAGAAGCTGGTGACTGAGTTTGGTAAAGTGTGTGGAAGAAGAAAGTTGAGAGTAAATGTGAATAAGAGCAAGGTTATTAGGTACAGTAGGGGTGAGGGTCAAGTCAATTGGGAGGTGAGTTTGAATGGAGAAAAACTGGAGGAAGTGAAGTGTTTTAGATATCTGGGAGTGGATCTGTCAGCGGATGGAACCATGGAAGCGGAAGTGGATCATAGGGTGGGGGAGGGGGCGAAAATTTTGGGAGCCTTGAAAAATGTGTGGAAGTCGAGAACATTATCTCGGAAAGCAAAAATGGGTATGTTTGAGGGAATAGTGGTTCCAACAATGTTGTATGGTTGCGAGGCGTGGGCTATGGATAGAGTTGTGCGCAGGAGGATGGATGTGCTGGAAATGAGATGTTTGAGGACAATGTGTGGTGTGAGGTGGTTTGATCGAGTAAGTAACGTAAGGGTAAGAGAGATGTGTGGAAATAAAAAGAGCGTGGTTGAGAGAGCAGAAGAGGGTGTTTTGAAATGGTTTGGGCACATGGAGAGAATGAGTGAGGAGAGATTAACCAAGAGGATATATGTGTCGGAGGTGGAGGGAACGAGGAGAAGAGGGAGACCAAATTGGAGGTGGAAAGATGGAGTGAAAAAGATTTTGTGTGATCGGGGCCTGAACATGCAGGAGGGTGAAAGGAGGGCAAGAAATAGAGTGAATTGGAGTCATGTGGTATACAGGGGTTGACGTGCTGTCAGTGGATTGAAGCAAGGCATGTGAAGCGTCTGGGGTAAACCATGGAAAGCTGTGTAGGTATGTATATTTGCGTGTGTGGACGTGTGTATGTACATGTGTATGGGGGGGGGGGGGGCCATTTCTTTCGTCTGTTTCCTTGCGCTACCTCGCAAACGCGGGAGACAGCGACAAAGTATAAAAAAAAAAAAAAAAAAAAAAAAAAAAAAAAATATATATATATATATATATATATATATATATATATATATATATATATATATAAAAGTGAGTGCTCAAATTACAGAGGTATAAGTTTGTTGAGTATTCCTGGTAAATTATATGGGAGGGTATTGATTGAGAGGGTGAAGGCATGTACAGAGCATCAGATTGGGGAACAACAGTGTGGTTTCAGTAGTGGTAGAGGATGTTTGGATCAGTTGTTTGCTTTGAAGAATGTATGTGAGAAATAATTAGAAAAGCAAATGGATTTGTATGTAGCATTTATGGATCTGGAGGAGGCATATGATAGAGTTGATAGAAATGCTCTGTGGAAGGTATTAAGAATATATGGTGTGGGAGGCAAGTTGTTAGAAGCAGTGAAAAGTTTTTATCGAGGATGTAAGGCATGTGTACGTGTAGGAAGAGAGGAAAGTGATTGGTTCTCAGTGAATGCCGGTTTGCGGCAGGGGTGTGTGATGTTTCCATGGTTGTTTAATCTGTTTATGGATGGGGTTGTTAGGAAGGTGAATGCAAGAGTTTTGGAAAGAGGGGCAAGTATGAAGTCTGTTATGGAGGAGAGAGCCTGGGAAGTGAGTCAGTTGTTGTTCGCTGATGATACAGCGCTGGTGGCTGATTCAGGTGAGAAACTGCAGAAGCTGGTGACTGAGTTTGGTAAAGTGTGTGAAAGAAGAAAACTGAGAGTAAATGTGAATAAAAGCAAGTTATTAGGTACAGTAGGAGGGGGAAAGGCGTGCAAGAAATAGTGAATTGGAACGATGTGGTATACCGGGGTCGACATGCTGTCAGTGGATTGAACCAGGGCATGTGAAGCGTCTGGGGTAAACCATGGAAAGTTTTGTGGGGCCTGGATGTGGAAAGGGAGCTGTGGTTTCGATGCATTGTACATGGCAGCTAGAGACTGAGTGTGAACGAATGTGGCCTTTGTTGTCTTTTCCCAGTGCTACCTCGCGCACATGAGGGGGGAGGGGGCTGTCACTTCATGTGTGGCGGGGTGGCGACGGAATGAATAAGGGCAGACTATGAATTATGTACATGTGTATATATATATATATATATATATATATATATATATATATATATATATATATATATATATACATGATGTTGAGATGTATAGGTATGTAGATGTGCGTGTGTGGACGTGTATGTATATAGTTGTGTATGTGGGTGGGTTGGGCCATTCTTTCGTCCGTTTCCTTGCGCTACCTCGCTAACGCGGGAGACAGTAACAGGGTAAAATAAATAGAATAAGGTGAATATATATATATATATATATATATATATATATATATATATATATATATATATATATATATATATATATATTCCTATGAGTCCACGGGGAAAATGAAACTCGAAAAGTTCTCTTGTAACGTTGTTGTGGTTTCATCAGACAAGATTTCCTTTGCTTATGGAAAAGTTCAAGTTAATAACATAATAGTTCATCGATATCTTCAGCCTAATAAGGACAAGCGAGTTATGGATGATATAGCGGGAGAGTCATCATGGAGATGAAATCTGCACAGAATTGGTTAACGTAGGTAGTGATGTGTGGCAGCAATTTGCGTTCGAATATCTAGGAACCGTTACGGGTATTTGAAGATACAAACATGTTTACATGTTTGGTTCTTTGTTGTAGAAAGTAACTTGTTTTTATTAGTCGTTACTGAAACCTCCAAACGTAACATGATCACAGACATTCACCAACTAACCACAGCGCCACCTGGTGAATGTTTTGCTTTGTGTACATGGAGACGACCACGGAGCCTCGTGGTGATAGAACACGTGTTAGTGTATCCTCTTTATTGTTGGCCTGGAGAGAGTATCGACTCTAGCTCATTTCCAGTACCTTTGGGAATATATGGGCTAAGTTCCCTTTCTCCGTCAATGTGAACAGTTTAGAGGCAGTGTGCGTTTCGATCCATGATTCAAACGGAACGAGCTTCAGTGTATGGGTTTCGTATTCGCCGGTGTAAAGGCAACATCTATGCGAGATACGCCAATCACGCGGTTTGAATGCCATCGACGGGGAAGACAAGATCGTCCTATGGAAACGGTTACGTCATTGACGGGGTGGGGGCGAGCTGGAGGTGGAAGTTGAGCTACGCAGCACTGGGATGGTTAGTCGACCTACGCAGCATTAACTCAGCCAAGTGTGATTATATATTATGGTCCCTAATACGGCCCTCGCAGCCCTTTAGGGAGTGAATTTCTTGGCAGACTAGTAGCTAAGGGAGTGGGGGTTTGGGATTGGAGGGGTAGAGTACCCCCCTCCCCCGAGCAAGGGTGAGCCTAGGCTGTGAAGTAAACAACGTAATCTGTGCAGTAAACAACTTAAGCCGTGAAGTAAACATCAGTTCCTTCAACTCTGTCAAGTCTTACGGTAGTTGTGTGAAATTTTTGTGGTGCAGGGTGTCCTCCTTGTGGAGGTGGTGAACTGCGTTGTATAAATTTTCCCGTCCGCTGCCGTTGGTGGGTAAGTTAGGTCCCTACGAACGCCGCATATTGATAACCAGTGTTGCCTGTACAGTTACTAATGGGTTATTCATAATGAACATCACATAACTGGGATCCTTTTTTTATTTTTTTGTTCCACTTTGTGGCAAGAACGTCATGGAATCGAACCTTTGATTTCAGTCTGGTGATGGCAACGGAACGCCTCCCTCTCCTACAGGGATAGAACCCTACGCTCTTATATATATATATATATATATATATATATATATATATATATATATATATATATATATATATATATATATTATCCCTGGGATAGGGGAGAAAGAATACTTCCCACGCATTCCCCGCGTGTCGTAGAAGGCGATTGAAGGGGACGGGAGCGGGGAGCTAGAAACCCTCCCCTCTATGTATTTTAACTTGTTACATGGGGAAACAGAAGAAGGAGTCAGGCGGGGAGTCCTCATCCTCTTCGAAGGCTCAGATTGAGTTGTCTAAATATGTGGATGTAACCAAGATGAGAAAAAAGGAGAGATAGGTAGTATGTTTGAGGAAAAGAACCTGGATGTTTTGGCCCTGAGTAAAACGAACCTCAAGGGTAAAGGGGAAGAGTGGTTTGGGAATGTCTTGGGAGTAAAGTCAGGGGTTGGTGAGAGGACAAGACCAAAGGTAGGAGTAGCACAACTCCTGAAACAGGAATTGTGGGAGTATGTGATAGAGTGTAAGAAAGTAAACTCTAGATTGATATGGGTAAAACTCAAAGAGGGATGGAGAGAGATGGGTGATTATTGGTGCCTATGCACCTGGGCATGAGAAGAAAGATCATGAGAGGCATGTGTTTTGGGAGCTGCTGAGTGAATGTATTAGCAGTTTTGATGCACGCGACCGGGTTATAGTGATGGTTGATTTGAATGCAAAGGTGAGTAATGTGGCAGTTGAGGGAATAATTGGTGTACATGGGGTGTTCAGTGTTGTAAATGGAAATGGTGAAGAGCTTGTAGATTTGTGTGCTGAAAAAGGACTGGTGATTGGGAATACCTGCTTTAGAAAGAGAGATATACATAGTATACGTATGTATGAGAGGTGGGGTGAGAGAGTATCATTGAATTTTAGGGAGAATATAAAGATGTTTTGGAAGGAGGTAAATAAAGTGCGTAAGAGAAGAGAGCAAATGGGAACATCGGTGAAGGGGGCTAATAGGGAGGTAATAACAAATAGTGGTCATGTGAGGAGATGAAGTGAGTATTTTGAATGTTTGTTGAATGTGTTAGATGATAGAGTGGCAGATATAGGGTGTTTCGGTCGAGGTGGTGTGCGAATTGTGAGGGTCAGGGAGAATGATTTGGTAAACAGAGAAGAGGTAGTGAAAGCTTTGTGGAAGATGGAACGCGGCAAGGCGGCGGGTTTGGATGCTATTGCAGTGGAATTTATTAAAAAAGGGGGTGACTGTGCTGTTGACTGGTTGGTAAGGATATTCACTGTATGTATAGCTCATGGTGAAGTGCCCGAGGATTGGCGGAATGCATGCATAGTGCCATTGTACAGAGGCAAAGAGGATAAAGGTGAGTGTTCAAATTACAGAGGTATACGTTTGTTGAGTATTCCTGGTAAATTATGTGGGAGGGTATTGATTGAGAGGGTGAAGGCATGTAGAGAGCATCAGATTGGGGAAGAGCAGTGTGGTTTCATAAGTGGTAGAGGATGTGTAGATCAGCAGTTTACTTTGAAGAATGTATGTGAGAAATACTTAGAAAAACAAATGGATATCTATGCAGCATTTATGGATCTGGAGAAGGCATATGATAAATTTGATAGAGATGCTCTGTGGAAGGTATTAAGAGTATATGGTGTGGGAGGCAAGTTGCTAGAAGCAGTGAAAAGTTTTTATCAAGGATGTAAGGCATATATACGAGTAGGAAGAGAGAAAGTGATTGGTTCTCTGTGAATGTCGGTTTGCGGCAGGGGTGCGTGATGTCTCCATGGTTGTTTAATTTGTTTATGGATGGGGTTGTTAGGGAGGTGAGTACAAGAGTTTTGGAGAGAGAGGCAAGTAGGTATTCTGTTGTGGATGATAGGGCTTGGGAAGTGAGTCAGTTGTTGTTCGCTGATGATACAGCGTGGTGGCTGATTCGGGTTAGAAACTGCGAAGCTGGTGAATGAGTTTGGTAAAGTGTATGAAATAAGAAAGCTGAGAGTAAATGTGAATAAGAGCAAGGTTATTAGGTACAGAAGGACCTTGAGAGACAAGTCAATTGGGAGGTAAGTTTGAAGGAGAATAACTGGAGGAAGTAAAGTGTTTTATATATCTGGGAGTGGATTTGGCAGCAGATGGAACCATGGAAGCAGAAGTGAGTCACAGGGTGGGGGAGGGGGCGAAAGTTCTGTGAGCGTTGAAAAATAAGTGGAAGGCGAGAACATTATCTCGGAAAGCAAGAATGGGTATGTTTGAAGGAATAGTGGTTCCAACAATATTATATGGTTGCGAGGCGTGGGTTATAGATAGGGTTGTGCGGAGAGTGGATGTGTTGGAAATGAGGTGTTTGAGGACAATATGTGGTGTGAGGTGGTTTGAGAGATGTGTGGTAATAAAAAGAGTGTGGTTGAGAGAGCAGAAGAGGGTGTATTGAAATGGTTTGGTCACATGGAGAGAATGGGTGAGGAATGATTGACAAAGAGGATATATGTATCAGAGGTGGAGGGAACGAGGATAAGTGGGAGACCAAACTGGAGGTGGAAGGATGGAGTGGAAAAGATTTTGAGCGATCGGGGCCTGAACATGCTGGAGGGTGAAAGGCGTGCAAGGAATAGAGTGACCTGGAACGATATGTTATACCGGGATCGACGTGCTGTCAATGGATTGAACCAAGGCATGTGAAGCGTTTGGGGTAAACCATGGAGAGTTTTGTAGGGCCTGGATGTGGAAAGGGAGCTGTGGTTTCTGTGCATTATACAGGACAGCTAGAGACTGAGTGTGAACGAATGTGGCCTTCGCTGTCTTTTCATAGCGCTACCTCGCGCGCGTGCGGGGGGGGAGGGGGTTGTCATTTCAGGTGTGGCGGGGTGGCGACGGGAATGAAAAGCAACAAGTATGAATTATGTACATGTGTATATATGTATGTGTATGTATATATATGTATACGTTGAAATGCATAGGGATGTATATGTGCGTGTGTGGACGTGTATGTATATACATGTGTTTGTGGGTGCGCTACCTTGCGCGTTTCCTTGCGCTACCTCGCTAACGCGGGAGACAGCGACAAAGTATAATAAATATTGATAAATGAATATATTATATATATTAACAAACACGTCGCCTGAGAGAGAGAATTTTTTGATCTTTGACCATATTTTCATGACAGGTCATGAAAAAACTCATATGTTTTGACCGAACGTGGATTAGTAACAAGCAGGTCTTTGCTCCATCTTTAACGGCAGGTTTGGTGGCTGGTCCACCATGTCTTCGTGGCTCGACAGGTAATTTTACCTCGAGAGCGAAATGTCAATAATCCTTCCACTGGGAACGAGTCGCAAGATTCTGATGAAGCAGATTATAAAGTTAGCGAATCTCTAAGCCATGTTATGTATGTGCGTGATGATGCTCTTGAATCACATCACCTTGCTAGAGTTAGAACGTTCGTACATGGTTTTGAAAACCTTTTAAACAGGCTTTTCACCGATCATATAGTGTTTTAGAACGTTCATACATTGTTAGAAAACCTTTTTTTAAAAAGTTTTGCAATGATCATATAGTCTTTAAAAACGTTCATATATGGTTAGAATATCTTTTTTAAAAGGTTTTATAATGATCATATAGTATTCAAGAAGTTCTGAAGATTTAATAATGTGTATGTAAGTTTTATGCATTTACTTAGGGTTTGAGACGTTTATGAAAATTATTGAACGTTTCAACTTTGTCGTGTATCAAAACGTTTAGACAAGGTTTAAGTATGATTAGTTAGATTTAAGAACTTTTATTCAGAGCTTGAGGGCGTTGTTACAAGATTTTGAGAACGTTTATGCAACGTTTACAAACAGAAAAGAACTCATGAATGTTTTACCCTTGAAAATATTGATTGTCTTCAATAATATTATCATATGCAACGTTTACAAAGTCAGAAAAAACTTATGAATATTTTTTATTCGTGAAAATCATGATTGCCTTCAGTATTGTCTTCAAACGAAGGTGGTCGCTTGGAAAATGTTTAGTTAATTTCGTTTTCTCCTTTTTTTCATTGTTCTGTCCATCAGTATCTGTGACGAGTGGGTGTTAATGTTCCATCCATACTCGAGTGGACTGAGTAATGATGTTGCCTCAACAATACCTTGGTTGAGTGGCTATTGATGCCATGTGAAGAGGACGGAGGACAGTGTGTGTGTGTGTAGGGAGGGAGCAACATGGTTCAGTCTCACAGTTGTTTCAACCTGATCGTAGAACTTGAGAGTAAACAGAGTAAGAGTCGCTTGTTACTGCAATATATGTTGGTTGTAGTGTATCTGGTGCGCCGAGTGTGAATAAATTGGCCTTCACTGTCGAGTACATTTTAACCATATAGATGAACACACAGCTCGCAGCATGCCAGCCATTCCACTCACCGGAATGAAAATAATACATAAACCCCGGCTAAAGCGATTCAAATATTTTTAGAAATTCGGGTTCTCCCAGAGATCAGTGTTAGAGCCGGCGCTCCTCTGTGTATTCATGGGAGGTGAAATCTAGCAATAGACGTCGGTTTATGTTGTTTGGCCACGGCTGGACCTTGCATGATGTCCATACCAACTCATCTGTCTTTACGAAGATTAATGACGCAAGAACATGCCAGAATGTTTATAGCATTTTAAGAACTAACGTTTAATTCAGGAACATCTCGAGTCATTTTATAAATGATTGAGGATCTGTGATGAGTTGGCAGACACTATATCCTGACGCGAGTCTACTGTTCTAAATTAGAAAATAAGATTGAGAATATTCGAACGCAGTCGCTGTGGATCGCGCGTACCTTACGTCGAGAACAAAGTATGTAAACTCATTTTAATACCGTACTAAAATTTTAGGAATGATTTTAGAGGAAGGCTGGCACAGTGGGGTTCGCACACCGTCAATATTTACAGAACAAAGTTTATAAAATATTTTGTTTTGGTTCACTCTGAACATGCTTACCGTCAGAGCTTTAAGAGATGTTTATTGCTCTGGTCTTTCACGACATGCCTGGCTTGCAAGTTGCTGAAGGTCGTGCACAGTGAAATCATCAGTAGGAGCTCGCAAGATAGCTGGTGTCTAACGATACGATTTGCTTACCTTAAGATAAGAAATACGAATATGGTTTATATATATATATATATATATATATATATATATATATATATATATATATATATATATATATATATATATATATATATTGGAAAGGATCACAATTTTGCTCGTGATCAAGATATTCCTATGAGTCCACAGGGAAAATGAAATACGAGAAGTTCCCAAGTGCACTTTCGTGTAATAATCACATCATCAGGGGAGACACAAGAGAGAAATATAACAGTCAGTTATACCAAATGGCGTCCTAGCTTCGTCTCTTTTGATGTATATCAACTGACTGTTATATTTCTCTCTTGTCTCTCCCCTGATGATGTGATTGTTACACGAAAGTGCACTTGGGAACTTTTCGTGTTTCATTTTCCCCGTGGACTCATAGGAATATATATATATATATATATATATATATATATATATATATATATATATATATATATATATATATATAAATTTATTTATTTATTTATTTAATTAATTATTATTTATTATACTTTGTCGCTGTCTCCAGCATTAGCAAGGTAGCGCAAGGAAACAGACGAAAGAATGACCCAACCCACCCACATACGCATGTATATACATACACGTCCACACACGCACATATACATGCCTATACATCTCAACGTATACATATATATACACACACAGACTTATACATATATACACATGTACATAATTCATACTGTCTGCCCCTATTCATTCCTGTCGCCACCCCGCCACACATGAAATGACAACCCCCTCCCCCGACATGTGCTCGAGGTAGCACAAGAAAAAGACAGCAGAAGCCACATTTGTTCACACTCGGTCTCTAGCTGTCATGTATAATGCACCGAAACCACAGCTCTCTTTCCACATCCAGGCCCCACAAAACTTTCCATGGTTTACCCCAGACGCTTCACATGCCCTGGTTCAATCCATTGACAGTACGTCGACCCCGGTATACCACATCGTTCCAATTCACTCTATTCCTTGCGCGCCTTTCACCCTCCTGCATGGTCAAGCCCCGATCACTTAAAATCTTTTTCACTCCATCTTCTCACCTCTAATTTGGTCTCCCACTTCTCCTCGTTCCCTCCACCTCTGACACATATATCCTCTTTGTCAATCTTTCCTCACTCATTCTCTCCATGTGACCAAACCATTTCAAAACACCCTCTTCTGCTCTCTTAACCACACTCGTTTTATTTCCACACATCTCTCTTACCCTTTCATTACTTACTCGATCAAACCACCTCACGCTACATATTGTCCTCAGGCATCTCATTTCCAGCACATCCATCCTCCTCCGCACAACTCTATCTATAGCCCACGCGTAGCAACGATATATTATTGTGGGAACCACTATTTCTTCAAACATACCCAATTTTGCTTTCCGAGAATAACGACTTCATTTGCACACATATATATATTCTCTATTTGTCATGTATGATGTAGTGAAACCAGGGCATACCATCCAGAGCCGTGCTCCTCAAATTATTCACTTCACCCTTCATATTCCCTGGTCCAGGCCTCTGATATCACGTCGCCCCTCGTATGCCATTTCGATTGAATTCAATTTTTTTTTCCATGCACGCCACTAAGTGCATTAAGACATGAGAAACAGATGTCATTTCATCGTGGTACTATTTTCGTGATGATGTAGGTAATGGATGTCGTATCACAAGCGACGAACTGCATGAAAAAATGTTACTAATGAATGCAGGTCAGCCCCAGATATGAACATTATAGCAGGAAATGAAGGCTTGGAACTAATTACGAGCTTCCATTAGACAAAATCAGTGTAAGCAGCTTTGCGATGTATCTGGAAACGTGTGTGTGGTGTCTGAACCTCTGCAACGTTAACTTGACATATCAGTGTATATAAAGAGATATTTCCATAGGCTTCAAAGAGCGCTGAATAGCCTCAGATGCCCCAGTGCTTGGCTTGTAAGCTTAAATTCTATAATGCAATCCAATCCATAGGTTTATAAATTTCTCGTTATTATGTATGTGAAGGCGAACTGGTTGAGTGTTTGGGGTCATACATGTTCGTCAACATCAAGATATAACCACCAGTTAACGACTTGTGAACCTTCTTGTCAAGTGTGAGGATAATTCGGAGGTAGTGCACGCTTCCGCTGCATATGTGACCCTTGTGTATGAATAATCTAAAACGGAATTAAAGGTTACCAAGACCTTAAACCTAAAAAGGGTAATATTAAGAAATATTAGCATATCTTAGATTTATCTATTTTTCTTCAGTACCACTTGAGACTTGGCTTAGCTGCCTTATCACGTTATCTGTAGTTTTAATACACTCCTCCTTTAATGTTCTATATATATATATATATATATATATATATATATATATATATATATATATATATATATATATATATATATAATGTACCGATGTATACTTTTGGCTAAATGTATTTAACTTTCAACTATCATTATCATACGGTCATTGGCTTTACGGGCGTGTACCCACCACACTTGCGTGCACCCACCACACATGCGTGCCCCTCCACACGTACGTGCACCAGCCACACATGCGTGCATCAACCACACGTGCGTGCACCCTCCATACGTGTGGACACCAGCCACTCATGCATGCACCCATCATACGTACGTGCTCCCGCCACACGTGCGTGCGCACCCACCCACCTCCCAGCCGGTGGCCCCTCACAATGAAGAGAGCGTAACAATGTGGCTCATCTTGGAAGAATAATTAGTTTGGAAAAGTGAAAGTTCAGGGTAATTTGACCTTTGACCCGGCGGGCGAGGAAGCCATCTTGATGTTTGCCTGTCATAATAATCAACCCTGGTGCGGTCCAGTGTACCACCCTGGTGCGGTCCAGTGTACCACCCTGGTAAGGTACAGTGTACCACCCTGGTAAGGTACAGTGTACCACCCTGGTAATGTACAGTGTACCACTGACGTAAGGTTCAGTGTACCACCCTGGTAAGATCCAGCGTACCACATTGGTAAGGTCCACTGTACCACCCTGGTAAGGTACAGTGTACCACTGACGTAAGGTACAGTGTACCACCCTGGTAAGGTACAGTGTACCACTGACGTAAGGTTCAGTGTACCACCATGGTAAGGTCCAGCGTACCACATTGGTAAGGTACAGTGTACCACCCTGGTAAGGTCCAGTGTATCACCCTGGTAAGGTACAGTGTACCACCCTGGTAAGGTACAGTGTACCACCCTGGTAAGGTACAGTGTACCACCCTGGTAAGGTATTTTGTTTGGTAAGGTAGTGTACCATCATGATAAGCTACGGTGTACCATCCTGGTGAAACACAGTGTACCATCCAAGTAAAGTACAGTGTATCAACTTGGTAAGTTACAGTATATCACCCTAGCAAGGTACAAGCGTACCACCCTAGCAAGGTACGGTGCATCATTGTACATCCTGGTAAGGTACAGCACACCACCTTAGGATGGTACAGCGTACCACTCCGGTCAGATACGGTGTGCCACCTTGGCACGGTACGGTTGATGTCCTACCTCGCCTCTGTCATCAAGTCACCCAGGTACACTCTACATTTCTTGACAATTTTTCTTCAAGAATTTCCAAACGCTATTGTTTCGAGCGATTAGGTGGATCAGACCAGCTCCTTTAGAAAACATGAACTGTTGTCCGGAATATATTATAGATGGCCAGGGAGAATGGGATTATTCCCTTGATCTTCAAGTCAATCTGGTGTGCAGAGGAAATCAAACAGCAACAGATCGCTGTCGAGGCCGTGTGTGACAGCGGAAGCGATCGGAGTGATAAACCTAGTGTGTGTGGAGTGAGGCGGAGGAAGGAGTGGGTGATTACTCAGAAATTTGTCAGAAGTTTAGAGTTAAGGGGAGCAGATGACGACGGTCGTGGATGTTGAAGTATTTGTCCAAACTATTTTATTTTCATGAGCGTGTTGTGTTTTCATGACTGACTGCCAGAGTTGGGAAGTCATTCCCCGTGTAATAAACTCTTTTAGAACGAACACCTCACTGCATTCCATGTGACGTACTTGGCCACCAGTCAACTGTCAGTTCTACAGGTGAAATCAGATGGCTTTCCTCCCAAATGACTGTTTAAGATTAAGGTTAGAACTCCCTCTGATGAGTGTTAGAACCTGTGTTGGATCAGTTCCTCGTCTCTTTGTTTCCAGCATAGGTGCGTTCAAGGTTATGTCGCCGGCTGGTGGGATATGCGTCTCACTCTGGCAATCCTCTTGGTAGATCTCCGCTTTCTCATCTCTCTCTTCTTCCATCATCATCCATTTGTTTAACAGGACATGCAAGAATTTAGGCAGTACTCACGATGGAGAGGCACCTGTGAAATTTAAAGTGAGGATGATTTTCCCGTCTTGAAATCGAAAGTCCTTCCTCAGATTTTAGTTGAATTTCTTGTGCTACTTCTACTCACACCTTCCATAACTTTAAGACATGGGAGGGTATAATGTCCGTCTTTACGTAAATGTAGTTTGTCTTGTGACTTTACTGTCGATGTGTGAAGCTCGTTTTACCTGGAGGCGAGGGTGAGTTTGTAGAGTCTTCAGGAAAATAAGACATTATATGGATGGGAAGAGGGAGGTGGAAGCGAGTCATCCTGGAAGAGGGTTGTGTGAGGAGATACCAGAAGATATTGGATGTAGAACATCATAAGGTGAGAGTAAACGTAATGTAGGGAGTTAGAGAAAGTGTGCTTAGGTGTTTGAGAGAAGTGTGGAGCATGTGGAAGGCGGGAAGTGGGCATGTGAGAAAGGGTAGTGGGTGGTGGTATAATGAAGTTGTTAGGAAGATATAAAAAAAGTTGTAAATGTATTACCTTTAGAGGAGTGCGTGTGATTAGGAGATTTACAAAGCGGTTGGGAATGGAGAATAACAGCAGAACTTCCGGCAGAATGAAAAGAAATATTTTGGAAGGCTGTGAATAGCGTGAGAACAGTATAAGAAATTTAAGCATCGGTGAGTGGAGCAGATGGGAAAGTGGCAGCAGGTAAAGAAGAGATGAAGAGGTGATAGAGTTATCATCGTGAAGGACTGTTGAATGTGTTAGATGATAAGGTGGCAAATATGGGATGTGTAAGACGTGGAGATATGCCAAATAAGAGCGTTATGGTGAGCGGTTTGTAGAAAAGAGAAGAGGTGGTGGTGCGCAAGATGAAGGATGGCAAAATGGCTGGAGTGGATGAGATTGCAGTTGAATTTTTGAAGAAAAATGATGACTGTTGTTGATTGGGTGGTTAGGATTTACTTTGTATGAATTATTCATAGTGAAGTGTCTGAGGGTTAGCTGAATTCTCGTATAGTGCTATTGTGTAAGCAA
This sequence comes from Panulirus ornatus, assembly GCF_036320965.1. Lineage (NCBI taxonomy): Eukaryota > Metazoa > Arthropoda > Malacostraca > Decapoda > Palinuridae > Panulirus > Panulirus ornatus. The sequence goes on along the minus strand of NC_092224.1, from coordinate 54,102,898 downwards.
GGGGAAGAAAAGTGAATGTTCCAGTTACGAAGGTATGAGTTTGTTGAGTGTACCGGGGACGTTATTAAGGGGCTGGTGGCAAGCATTGATCATTTGACTGGGGAGGAACAAAGTGGTTTCAGGAGTGGTAGATGACATATGGATCAGGGGCTTGCTCTGTAGAACCTGAGAAAAGCCTTAAGAAATATAACGATTTCTCTATTGAATTTGTGGGTCTTAAGAAAGCTTATGATAAGGCCTATAGAGATGCTTTGTGAAAGGAATTACGAACATATGATGTTGGAGAAAGCTGCTGAAAGCCATGAAAAGTTTCCAGTAAGAGTGTAAGGCCTGTGTCCCAAATGGGGGATAGAGTTTTAGTTGTTTCATGGGAAGTTGGATCTGTAGCTATCAGGGCTTTTTAATCTGTTAATGGACAGGATATCGAGGGAGGTAAATGCGAGGGTCTGGTGAGAGCTCGCAGTCTGGGGAGAGTGGCAGTTTTGGGAGATAATTTATTTGCTGTTTGCTGATGACACTGTTCTGGTAGTAGCTCACTCTTCTTCATCTATATGAATGACATGCCTGAGTTTATGGACTCTGAATTTGACTGGTATCAGAGTTTCGGAGTAGTAAGGGGAAGGGCAAAGTGTTAATGTTAATTGTAAGGTAAATTTACTAGGGTAGAGAGACAGTTGGTTGGAAGACGAGTTTGAATGGAGAAATATAAAGGAAGCATGTGTGTTTGAGATACCTTGGAGTGGACATGGCAGCGAATGGAACCATGAGAGCTGAGGTAAGTCTTATGAAGGATGAGGCGCAAAGGTTCTGGGTGCATTGAGGAAAGTATGGACAATGTCTGTGAGAGCAGAGATGGGTACGTTTGACGGTATAGTATTCAGTCCCCCCTGAGTTGTAAGGACTCTTGGCATGGCGCATGGACAGAAATGTACGGAAGAAGGTGGGTGTGTCGGAAATATAACGTTGAGAACAATATGTGGTTCATCGAATAAGAAATATTAGGTAAGAGAGAATTGTGGTGATAAGAAGGATATTGCTGAGAGAGATGAAGAGCGCTATGCGATGAGGACGAACAAGAGATGCTGACTGTGAACGTATACGTGTGAAAATTGGAAGGAACGAGAAGAAGGTGAGGCGAACTGAAAATGGAAGATGAGATGGAAGACGCCATGAGAGAACGTGGCCCGAACGCGCAGCGAACTAAAGCGATTTGGTATGCAGGAGGTGACGCGTTGTCAGTGGTCTGAAGCAGGGCCAGTGAAGAGGTTAGAAAGAAACGCGAAAAGGTTTTGTGAGGTTTGGCTGTGGTTGGGGGGCCATGGTTTCGGTGCATTATACATGGCAGGTGAATAGTGAATATGAGCACTGGAGGCCATTCTTCGTCTGTTCCAGACGTGTCTTTTCTACTCGAGAAGCGGCGAACAGGTATAAAGAAATTATATATATATATATATATATATATATATATATATATATATATATATATATATATATATATATATATATGTATATATACACATATACCTGGGCAAATCCTTGTGGCATACCACTTGTTACGTCTAACCATCTGAGGCTTGACCGTGTCACTGATTCATGTTTACGGCAGTCGACCAATTTTCCAAACACTGAAGCACAACACCATCTGTGGGGGGGGTCAACTCTGGCTAGCCATCTTTCACGTGGGACTCCATCATCCGAGGCTTTTTGAAAATCCAGATGAATAACATCGACTGCATCACCTTCATTATGCATGTTAGTTATAAAGAAATCAAGGACGTATACTTTTGGTCCCGAATGATGGCTTCCAGTAAGTGCAACGAGCCACACACGTCATGATAACTGGGTGATGATCCCGGGTTAGGAACCTCTCGTATATCATACGTGAGTATCGAGGTTACACTGGGAGGCGTTACCTCCTCCCCTGGGAAGTTTGCCTGTAGCAAGTGAGCTCGTGAACAGCGCGGACGAGAGCCTTGCCAGTCACATGCATCGCTGCTTCCGTTGTTCGCTGGTAAGACTGATCAGAGACGTGCTGTGTTGTTTCCTGTGAATTCGTGTGAATGCCTGACCATAGCTTGATCTTGTATGGTAAAGTTGACACATGTTATCCTCAGTTAACTATCTGTATGTGACTGTGAGCCAGCTTATCTGTATGTGACTGTGAGCCAGCTTATCTGTATGTGACTGTGAGCCAGCTTATCTGTATGTGACCTTTACTTATCTGTATGTTACCGTCATTCAGCTTATCTGTATGTAACGGTTAGGAAGCTTATCTCTATGTTACCCTCAGTCAGCTTATCTGTATGTTACAGTCATTCAACCTATCTGTATGTTACCCTCAGTCAGCTTATCTGTATGTTACAGTCATTCAACCTATCTGTATGTTACCCTCAGTCAGCTTATCTACATATTACCGTTAGTCAGCTTATCTGTATGTTACACTCATTCAGCTTATCTGCTTGTCTGGTCAAGGTAAATACGTGGTCCAGATTTACTAATATTTTTTGTTTTGTAGATTTGGTAGGAAGAGGAGCAGCGTGATGTTCCCTGGCGAGTTGACACGCCACGCACTAGGTGCACACACACACACACACACACACAACACACACACACACACACACACACACACACACTCTCTCTCTCTCTCTCTCTCTCTCTCTCTCTTGGTGTCACACAAAAAAATGTTTCTTAAAAATCTGAGTTCCATTTCCGTGGATAATCTCCAGTATACAACAATTCAAGCATTTTCCGCTGGTCTGATCTATACATATTCATAAAAAAGTATTTTTGGTGAGGTTTCTAAAGATAAAGATTTTCAGCGAAATACTGGAAATCACACACACACACACACACACACACACACATACACACACACAAACACATGCACATGATATATGTTTATTTATTCCTATGAGTCCACGGGAAAATTAAACACGATAAGTTCCCAAGTGCACTTTCGTGTAATATTCACATCATCAGGAGAGACACAAGAGAGAAATATAACAGTCAGTTGATATAGAAAGAAGAGACGAAGCTAGGACGCCATTTGGTAAACATGCATGTTTACCAAATGTCGTCCTAGCCATATATATATATATATATATATATATATATATATATATATATATATATATATATATATATATGTATATCATTTATTTATTTTGCTTTGTCGCTGTCTCCCGCGTTAGCGAGGTAGCGCAAGGAAACAGACGAAAGAATGGCTCAACCCACCCACATACACATGCATATACATACACGTCCACCCACGCAAATATACATACATATACATCTCAACGTATACATATATATACACACACAGACATATACATATATACACATGTACATAATTCATACTGTCTGCCCTTATTGATTCCCATCGCCACCCCACCACACATGAAATAACAACCCCCTCCCCCCTCATGTGTGCGAGGTAGCGCTAGGAAAAGACAATAAAGGCCACATTCGTTCACACTCAGTCTCTAGCTGTCATGTAATAATGCACCGAAACCACAGCTCAATTTCCACATCCAGGCCCCACAGAACTTTCCATGGTTTACCCCAGACGCTTCACATGCCCTGGTTCAGTCAATTGACAGCACGTCAACCCCGGTATACCACATCGTTCCAGTTCACTCTATTCCTTGCACGCCTTTCACCCTCCTGCATGTTCAGGCCCCGATCGCTCAAAATCTTTTTCACTCCATCTTTCCACCTCCAATTTGGTCTCCCACTTCTCCTCGTTCCCTCCACCTCTGACACGTATATCCTCTTTTTCAATCTTTCCTCACTCATTCTCTCCATGTGACTAAATCATTTCAAAACACCCTCTTTTGCTCTCTCAACCACACTCTTTTTAGTACCACACATCTCTCTTACCCTTTCATTACATACTCGACCAAACCACCTCACACCACATATTGTCCTCAAGCATCTCGTTTCCAACACATCCACCCTCCTCCGCACAACTCTATCTATAACCCACGTCTCACAACCATATAACATTGTTGGAACCACTATTCCTTCAAACATGCCCATTTTTGCTTTCCCACATAATATTCTCGCCTTCCACACATTTTTCACCGCTTCCAGAACTTTCGCCCCCTCCCCCACCCCGTGACTCACTTCCGCTTCCATGGTTCCATCCGCTGCCAAATTCACTCCCAATTATCTGAAGCACTACGCTTCCAGTTTTTCTCCATTCAAACTTACCTCCCAGTTGACTTGTCCATCAACCCTACTGTACCTGATAACCTTGCTCTTATTCACATTTACACTCAGCTTTCTTCCTTCACACACCTTACCAAACTCATTCACCAGCTTCTGCAGTTTCTCACCCGAATCAGCCACCAGCGCTGTATCATCAGGGAACAATAACTGACTCACTTCCCAAGCTCTCTCATCCACAACCAACTGCATACTTTCCCCTCTCTCCAAAACTCTTGTATTCACCTCCCGAACAACCCCATCCATAAACAAATTAAACAACCATGGAGACATCACGCACCCCTGCCGCAAACCGACATTCACTGAGAACCAATCACTTTCCTCTCTTCCTACACGTCCTTTCTTCCTATTCGTGCATATGCTTTACATCCTCGATAAAAACTTTTCACTGCTTCTAGCAACTTGCCTCCCACACCATATACTCATGATACCTTCCACAGAGCATCTCCATCAACTCTATCATATGCCTTCTCCAGATCCATATGTGCTACATACAAATCCATTTGTTTTTCTAAGTATTTCTCACATACATTCTTCAAAGCAAACACCTGATTCACACATCCTCTACCACTTCTGAAACCACACCGCTCTTCCCCAATCTGATGTTCTGTAAATGCCTTCATCCTCCCAATCTGATTGTCCAAAACATGTTTTGGACAATCACATGTTTACCAAATGGCGTCCTAGCTTCGTCTCTTCGATGTATATCAACTGACTGTTATATTTCTCTTTTGTGACTCCCCTGATGATGTGATTATGACACGAAAGTGCACTTGGGAGCTTTTCGTGTTTCATTTTCCCCGTGGACTCATAGGAATATCTTGATCACGCGCAAAATTGTGATCCTTTCGTACATATAAATATATATACATACATACATACATACGTACATGCATACATACATATAAACATACATATATATATACATACATACATGCATACATACACATAAACATACATATACATATATACACGTATACATATTCATACTTGCTCGCCATCATCCAATCCCGAGGCCACCTTGCCCCACAGGAAAAAGCACAAAATGCATCAAGGAAATAGAATAACGTATACTTTCTCTTCCTCTCCTCCAAATCCAGTTTTCGCCTCCTGCGTCAGCAAAGTATCTCCGGGAAACACACAAAAAAGGCCACATCCATTCACACTCATTCTCTAGCTGTCATGTGTAGTGCACCGAAAACCACAGCTTCCAATGCACATCTATGCCCCACAGACCTTTCCATAGTTTACCCCTGACGTTTCACATGCCTTGGTTCAGTCCATTGACCACACGTCGACCCTAGTATGCCACAACGTTCCTATTCTTTCTATTCCATGCATGCTTTTTCACCCTCTTGCATGTTCAGACCCCGATCGGTCACAATCTTTTTCACTTCACCCTCCCATCTTCAATTTGCTCTCCCGCTTCTCCTTATTCCCTCCAACTCTGACACACATATCCTCTTTGTCAGTCTTTCCTCACTCATTCTCTCCATGTGTCCAAACCATTTCAGCACACCCTCTTCTGCTGTCTCAAGCACACACTTTATTTCTGTACATCTCTTTTACCATTTCATAACTTACTCGATCAATCCACCTCACACCACATATTGTCCTTCTTTTCGTTTCCAACACATCCACCCTCCTCCGCACAACTCTGTCTACAGCCCATGCCTCGCAACCGTGTAAAATGTTTGGAACCACTATTCCTTCAAACATACCCATTTTTGCTCTCCGCAATAACGCTCTTTCTTTCCACACGTTCTTCATAGCTCCCAGAACTTTTGCCCCCTCCCCCACCCTATGAGTCACTTCCGCTTCCATGGTTTCATTCGCTGCCGTGGCCACTCACAGGTATCTAAAACACCCCTCCCTCCAATATTTTAACATTCAAACTTACACCCTAACTAACCTGTCCCTCAACCCTGTTACACTAACTTTTATTCACATGTACTTTCAGCTTCCTCCTTTGGCACACTCTTCCAAACTCAGTCATCAACTTCGGTGGTTTTCTCTCTCGAATTTATCACCAATGCTGTATCATTAGGAAACAACCGACTCTCTTCCCAGTCCCTCTCATCTCCTACAGATTTCATACTCGCCCCACCGTCTAAGACTCTTGCGTTTACCTCCCTCAACATCCCATTTATTAACAGATTAAACAACCATGGTGTCATCACATACCGTTGCGGCAGACCAACAATTACTTGGAACAATTCACTCTCCTGTATTCCTATTTGTACACACGCTTTACACTCTTGATGAAAATTTATCTGCTTTTAACACCTTACCTCCCACACCATATATTCTAAAGACTTTCCACAAGTCATCTCTATCAACCCAGTCATATGCCTTCTCCTTAAATGTCACGCACAGACAGATCCATCTGTTTTTCTAAGTATTTCATACACTGTTCTGTAAAGCAAACACCTGATTCACACATCCTCTACCACTTCTGACACCACACTGCTCCTCCCCAATCTGATGCTCTCTACATGCCGTCACACTCCCATTCAAATTATCAGGTACACTCATATACCCCAACAAACGTATAAGTCTGTAGTTTAATCACTACCTTTATCCATACATACATTCGATATCCTTACCAACCAATCAGCAACACAGTCAACCCCTCTCTTAATACATTGAACTGCAACACCTTTCACTTCAGCCGCGTTGCCACATTTCATCATCCGCTTGGCTTTCACGACCTCTTCTCTCTTCACCAAACCACTCTCCATTGCTCTCTCCCTCTTTGCATACCACCCCGACCCAAACAACCAAAATCTACCCTATCATCTCATACATTTAACAGTCATTCAAAATACTCACTCAGTCTCCTCCTCTGTTCATCACTTCCTGTTACCATTTCCCATTTTGTCCCCATCACCGATATTTCTATTTGCTCTCTTGTTTTTCGTACGTCATTAACCTTCTTCCAAAACATCTTATCCTCCCTAATGTTTACTGATATTCACTCACTCCACTCAGAACCAGAACATCCAGGTTTCTTTCTTCAAACATACTTATTGTCTCTTCTCCCTCATCATCTTGGGTACATCCACACACATTCAGATTCAGACACGCCAGTCTGAGCCTTCGAGGAGGATGAACACTTCCTACGTGGTTCCTTCTCTTCTTCCGTCTTTTAGAAATTGAAATACAAGAAGGGGAGGGTTTCCAGCCACCACCTTCCGCCCCCTCTAGTCGCCTTTTACGCCAGGGGGGGAATAAGGCGGTAGAATTCTTTCTATCTTAACCCAGGAATATATATATATATATATATATATATATATATATATATATATATATATATATATATATATATATATATATATATATATATATATATATATATATATATATATATTCCTATGAGTCCACGGGGAAAATGAAACACGATAAGGTTCCCAAGTGCACTTTCGTGTAATAATTACATCATCAGGGGAAACACAAGAGAGAAATATAACAGTCAGTTGATATACATCGAAGAGACGAAGCTAGGACGCCATTTGGTAAACATATATATATATATATATATATATATATATATATATATATATATATATATATATATATATATATATATATATATATTTTTTTTTTTTTTTTTTTTTTTTTGCTTTGTCGCTGTCTCCCGCGTTTGCGAGGTAGCGCAAGGAAACAGACGAAGAAATGGCCCAACCCACCCCCATACACATGTATATACATACGTCCACACACACAAAATATACATACCTACACAGCTTTTCATGGTTTACCCCAGACGCTTCACATGCCCTGATTCAATCCACTGACAGCACGTCAACCCCGGTATACCACATCGATCCAATTCACTCTATTCCTTGCCCTCCTTTCACCCTCCTGCATGTTCCGGCCCCGATCACACAAAATCTTTTTCACTCCATCTTTCCACCTCCAATTTGGTCTCCCACTTCTCCTCGTTCCCTCCACCTCCGACACATATATCCTCTTGGTCAACCTTTCCTCACTCATTCTCTCCATGTGCCCAAACCATTTCAAAACACCCTCTTCTGCTCTCTCAACCACGCTCTTTTTATTTCCACACATCTCTCTTACCCTTACGTTACTTACTCGATCAAACCACCTCACACCACACATTGCCCTCAAACATCTCATTTCCAGCACATCCATCCTCCTGCGCACAACTCTATCCATAGCCCACGCCTCGCAACCATACAACATTGTTGGAACCACTATTCCTTCAAACATACCCATTTTTGCTTTCCGAGATTATGTTCTCGACTTCCACACATTCTTCAAGGCTCCCAGAATTTTCGCCCCCTCCCCCACCCTATGATCCACTTCCGCTTCCATGGTTCCATCCGCTGCCAGATCCACTCCCAGATATCTAAAACACTTTACTTCCTCCAGTTTTTGTACATTCAAACTTACCTCCCAATTGACTTGACCCTCAACCCTACTGTACCTAATAACCTTGCTCTTATTCACATTTACTCTTAACTTTCTTCTTTCACACACTTTACCAAACTCAGTCACCAGCTTCTGCATTTCTCACATGAATCAACCACCAGCGCTGTATTATCAGCGAACAACAACTGACTCACTTCCCAAGCTCTCTCATCCCCAACAGACTTCATACTTGCCCCTCTTTCCATAACTCTTGCATTCACCTCCCAAACAACCCCATCCATAAGCAAATTAAACAACCATGGAGACATCACACACCCCTACCGCAAACCTACATTCACTGAGAACCAATCACTTTCCTCTCTTCCTACACGTACACATGCCTTACATCCTCGATACAAACTTTTTACTGCTTCTAACAACTTGCCTCCCACACCATATATTCTTAATACCTTCCACAGAGCATCTCTATCAACTCTATCATATGCCTTCTCCAGATCCATAAATGCTACATACAAATCCATTTGCTTTTCTAAGTATATATATATATATATATATATATATATATATATATATATATATATATATATATATATTTATATATATATATATATATATATATATATATATATATATATATATATATATATATATATATATATTATTTTTTTATTATTATACTTTGTCGCTGTCTCCCGCGTTTGCGAGGTAGCGCAAGGAAACAGACGAAAGAAATGGCCCCCCCCCCCCCCATACATATGTATATACATACGTCCACACACGCAAATATACATACCTACACAGCTTTCCATGGTTTACCCCAGACGCTTCACATGCCTTGATTCAATCCACTGACAGCACGTCAACCGCGGTATACCACATCGCTCCAATTCACTCTATTCCTTGCCCTTCTTTCACCCTCCTGCATGTTCAGGCCCCGATCACACAAAATCTTTTTCACTCCATCTTTCCACCTCCAATTTGGTCTCCCTCTTCTCCTCGTTCCCTCCACCTCCGACACATATATCCTCTTGGTCAATCTTTCCTCACTCATTCTCTCCATGTGCCCAAACCACTTCAAAACACCCTCTTCTGCTCTCTCAACCACGCTCTTTTTATTTCCATACATCTCTCTTACCCTTACGTTACTCTTATTCTTATTCTTTTTTCTTTTCTTTTAAACTATTTGCCATTTCCCGCGTTAGCGAGGTAGCGTTAAGAACAGAGGACTGGGCCTTTTTTTGGAATATCCTCACCTGGCCCCCTCTGTTCCTTCTTTTGGAAAATTAAAAAAAAAAAAAGTAGAGGGGAGGATTTCCAGCCCCCCGCTCCCTCCCCTTTCAGTCGCCTTCTACGACACGCAGGGAATACGTGGAAAGTATTCTTAATCCCCTATCCCCAGGGATAATATATATATATATATATATATATATATATATATATATATATATATATATATATATATATATATATATATATGATATATTTGTGCTACAGCCTCACCAGTGATGTCTTTTCACTCGTGGTGTAAGCTCACGTAGGCAGAGACTGGTAAAACCTGTGTGTGTGTGTGAGAGAGAGAGAGAGAGAGAGGGGTAGAGTGTGTTGGGGACAGGGGGATGTGGGAAGTGAGGCAGTTTTTTTCTTGCTGATGATATAGTACTGGTGGCAGACTCGAGTAAGAAACTACAGACGGTGGGACGTGAGTATGTGAGTGTGGCAAAGGAGAATGTTGAGAGGTAACGTGAACAAGAGCAAAGGTGTGTGGTTTAGCAGTGGAGACAGACGGTATATTTGCAGTGTATGTTTTAACAGAGAGAACTTGGAGGAAGTGGTTTTTTATACCTAGGAGTGGACATGGCAGCGCTTGGAACCCTGGGAGCTGAAGTGAGCCATAAGTTTGGTGAGGGAGCGAAAATGCATGGAGTGGTGTGTAGAGAGAGTGGTCACTGTTTGTGAGGGAAAAGATGGGTGTGTTTGATGGTCCTGCTGATGTATGGACGCGAGGCGTCGGCCGTAAAGAAGGTGAATGTGTTCGAAAAAATGCGCTTCAGGACAATATGTTTTGTTGTTGGATTGATTGAATAATCGGGTGAGAGACAGATGTGTTAGTAAGAGGTGGATGTATGAGAGAATTGAAGGGGACGCGCTGAAATGGTTTAGAAATATGGAGAGGATGAGTTAGAGTGTATGCATATCTAAATTGAAGGGAATAAGGAAAATGGGAGAAAATGAAGAGGAAGTGGAAGGATGGAGTGAAGATCGTTTTCAGTGTCGGGGCCTGAACGAAGCGAGGTGTGCGAGGGAGTATGTGAATTGGAGCCATGTGGTATACAGGGAGGTGATGTGTTCTTCATGTGAAATGTCGGAAAGGTCTGTGGGGCCTAGTTGTAAACGGGAGACTGTCTGGTTCTGGTTCATCACACACACGAGAGCTAGCGAGTGGAGGTGAGCATATGAGGCCGTTTCTTCATCTTCTGCAGAAAGATAAGAGTAAAAAGTTGTGTGAGCTGCATCTTGTGTGAGATGGAGCGAGTGTCTGTCTGTGGACTGAAGGCCAGTAACCCACGTGTATGTAAGGCAGGAAGGAAAGACATAAACATGGGCGAGGAAGGAGAACTTGAAAGCTGTTGTTTTGCTAACGCACTGCTTCACTTTCACTAACCCTCCCGGTGCCAGGCACGTCCTACCCCCCTGCTCTGTGGTCGAGTGTTTGGATAAGGTTGAGGCCAGGGTCACTGGATCCCCTGGGCTGCGGCATGAAATTCTGTTTGTAATCTCGAGGAAAGTGAACTCTTCAGTACAATATGAAAATGGTAATTGGTTTCTTTTTACGACTTTTGTATAAACAAGGCAAAATCGTTAAGATTACATAACTGTAATATATATATATATATATATATATATATATATATATATATATATATATATATATATATATACATATATTGCCTACAATCCCTTGTCACAAACAAGTACTATTCCGTCATGTGCACCAGCCGCTTGTGATGGTATCTCCGTAATACATGAGTACCTTTCATGAAAGACCACTCATGACTGTAGACATGCAACAACTGCTCTTACGCACACACACACACTCACACACACACACACACACACACACTCACACACACACACACACACACACACACACACACACACACACACACACACGCAATATACCACCCCAAACCCCTCACGCCACCATTTTGAACACTCCACAAGAAACAGCACAAAATACATTGCTCCTCACATCCTGACGTAAACCCTGTACTCCACATACCTCTGTTGACTCTCTAAGCATTGTTCAGTTCGACACCAGTGGCATCAGAAATATGCGCCCGCAAGTGGTCAACCTTCTTCATGAACCTATCATGCATAGTCATGAATATCCCACTTAACATGCACCCATAGGCAACTCTTCATCTACCTTCCACTCCCACTCATGCATGCAGTGCAATTAAAGTCTTTGATTCCCTGACGTTGCATCAGACACCCACCTCAAATGTTCTGGTCCATTTGGATTCCCAGCATGTACAGGTATCATCAGCCACGTTCTACAACCCCGCTTTCTCCCATCTTCATGCTGTCTTCGCCTAAGTAGGGATGAACGCATGCATGAAGACACTCGGGAAGATGTAGTAAACCTCCGCGTCCTGCGTAGAATACGGCAAGTGTGGCGATTCTATTTTTGTCCTTGGCTTTTCTTCAGGATCCGAGAAAATTTTTAGGCTACGGTAAGTTTACCTTTTCGTGTTTGTTCGTACGTTCGTTAGAATCTTTCGTGGCGGCGCTGTATCCGCTAGGGGCCGCCAGGGTTTTCAAGACGTCGCTGGTTTACCGTGAAGTGGTTGTGTGTGCCTTTATTTCTGTTACCCTTTCAAGGCCGAACCGTGGTACCTAGAGACTAAGTACCTCTGAACCTGAGCAAAGTTCAAACACTCTGTCAGAATAGGCGACGCAACAACCACAGTTTATGATGAAGGTGCCTTAGGAACAAAGGCAAGATCCTCGGGTGACAGAACCTGGCCTTCAAGTCTGCCTTTCAGAGTGATATAAACCTTTTAGATACAAGCCATCGTGTCCCATGTGGCGTCAGGTACCACAGGGAGTGTCTCTACATGTAAGTGTATATATGTACCAATTATCTATTGGGATCAGAGACAAAGTGCACTACCTCATCATCTCTTGCCTGTCCTACATGGAGACTAAGACGGGCGGGAGCCGGTGGCTGGAAATCCCTCCTTCCTCTACCTCGACTGTCTGATTCGTGGGACGCAAGAGGAAATACATTTTTTTTCTCTCTTCAGTGGCTCATGTCTTAATGCTACTGCGCTGAAGTGGGAGGAGAGGAAGGTATGGAACGATGGAGGGTTTGTGTGTGTCTAATTACGTACTTGTAGTTACGTAGTTGTACTGTGCTGTGAGGGGAGGGAGGTTTACACTTGTGGCGCCTCGTCCTCTGAACCGTCTCTACCATCATACAGCCTTTTAAGACTCGTGTGTGATGCTCGTATTGACCTCTTCGTCGTCCACTTTATCCCAGCCATCCGCCAGTCTTGGACTGCGGAAGTACATCTTTGCCTCTTTGTTTAACAAGTTTCTTGCTTAATTCTGTAACGTCCTCTGGTTTTGTTCTCTTTCCTACGACCTTATCTTCTGAAGAACTGTTTGTTCTCTAAGTCATTCTGGTTCAGAAATTTGAAAATTGTAATCGGGTCACCCCTCACTGTTCTCTCTAACATGTTGAACAAATTTAAGGTTTCTCGTCTTTCCCCAAGACTCATCATTTTTAATTTTGCTATCATCTTTGTTGACCTCCTCTGGATTTGTTTACTCGGTCTTTGTGACTCTCTGGGTGCGGTGACCAAACTTGAGAGGCATGTTCCAGCGTTGTTCTTGTGGAAGATGTGAACAGCTCGCTCAGTATTTCCTCACTTAACATGACCTTTAATGTAGTTTAAATATTTACCAGCAGACGGGTTGATCTCCTTAACTGTTCTCCTAAGATGGACTTTTTGGCGATAGATTAAAGGACGATGTCATTCCCCCCACTCTCTCTCTCTCTCTCTCTCTCTCTCTCTCTCTCTCTCTCTCTCTCTCTCTCTCTCTCTCTCTCTCTCTCGTGTACACAGATTCCTGCGACTTATTTCCTGCTAGATGGTAAGTAGGTCGAGGTATTCTTTCGCCGTGAGTCATCCTTATTACTTCATGCTCGAGCTGAACTTCCTGAGCTATGCGTCAGGCCAACCTCGAAGTCTGTCTGGGTTCTCTCGTAGGTCGACGCGACGCAGTCCCCCTGGCTGATAACGTCCTTCGCTCATGCGCGTGTGTGCGTTAGCGTAATTGTGAGCATCGCCACGTTCACAACAAGTGGCTGTGTAAGTATGTTGTGTGTACGTGAAGAGCGTCATTACTGGCGCGTGGTGAGTGTAACTTGCTGCATCAAGATCTCAAGACGCACATGAACATCGTTGGAACCTGTTTATACGGTTGGCTGGCTCCTGGAATGCATGTAAATTAGGTATTATGATAAACTGCTTCACTACTTTGAATGTATAAGAACCTGGTGATTCATTAGAAACTTCAAAAATTGACTGAATCATATATATATATATATATATATATATATATATATATATATATATATATATATATATATATATATATTATATATATATATATATATATATATATATATATATATATATATATATATATATATTGGAAAGGATCACAATTTTGCGCGTGATGAAGATATTCCTATGAGTCCACGTGTTTCATTTTCCTCGTGGACTCATAGGAATATATATATATATATATATATATATATATATATATATATATATATATATATATATATATATATATATATATATATATATATATATATATATATCAAGTAATAGTCGAACCCTCATCTGGCAGGGGATATCAGACGCTTCGGAACCAATTAGCCGAGTGGATTCACATCAAGGAACGGTTAGCATGCTAATAACCACACTGACATATCCCCTGAGGACTATGTGGCAACCTCTCAACACCCGTGTTCGACACGCTGCAGGCACACCCTCCACTCCCTCTAATGGCACAGCCAAGTCCCGAGTGAGTTTCCGTGTACATGTCCCACCTCAGTGTCGCCGCTTAATCGCGTATGTAAACACGGTATAATCCGGCCATTGACGGCTTCGTTCTTCTGCATCCGGATGTGTCGTGTGGGGTGGGGGAGACTAATTCGCCGAAGATATTCACTTGATGTATGACATTACCCGACGTCGTACAGGGCTCGATGTATGCAGAGACGCAGCGTGAAGAACCCAGAGACACTCACGTGGTCGTGTAGTACCCAAAGATGAGGTTCGCGTTTCCTCCACTTCTACCATGCGTCCACCGCTGGCTCTGGGATCGGCCACATGTGGTCAGTCAGGCAGGCTTTGAGTTATGCACTTTGATATTCATATCATTTTCCATCTAGTATTTATTTTTTTCAAGAATACGACCCTACGAACGCACAGTCATTTCGTATCAGACGAATTCCAGATTGAGTTACTTAATTTCAGGGAGTTTATTTAGCATGCAGCAAGAACCAAGTAACCCGGTTATCGTTTTCTTTATACGTCGTCAATCCAGATTGGCGGAGACACAGACAGAGTGACGCGTGTGCCATACTCCCTAATGTGGTATTATCTGTTGAACTAACGGGAACATTTATTGACGAATGTGAAGGTTGTTGCATTCAGAACATCGTGATCGCTGTAGTATCCATGAGACGGGATATAGTAAACAAACGCCATTTTGATGTGTCCCTTCAACCCCATCTGTTTATGTCACTAACCCAGAGATGTCCCACAGTGTCAAGGATCATACAATCCTGCAGACTCCATGAAGGATGTGTGTCAGCCTGGGATACGATCCCACACATGGGTGTCTGGGGAATATCTCCTGATCTTTCATACGGCAGGACACTTTACCTGATCCCCCTCATGAATTTCTACAGAGATGGGATCCCCAGTCATCTATGGGTGATTCAACCAAAGAATGGAGGAGTTTCTCTCATGAAGTGGGTAATGCTCGTTGAGAGAGAAGGTTAGAACAATAATGTGAAACTGCCCACTCGCTGATCTGTCCTGGAAGAAATTTAGACCCATGAAGTATGTCGATATTAAGCGATGAAGGGAAGTGTGATGAGGTGGAAGATGAACTGCATAAAAGATTACGAACTCAAGAAATATTATCACCTGAAATCCAAGAAAACATAACGATCTCAAGATGTATTGTCACACGAACTCAAAAAAGATTACGAACCCATATATGAAAAATGATTCATTTGATATGGGGCTGCAACAGCCGGAGTAACTGTTTTGTGGCTGAGATAAGAATGAAATTTAAGATTTGCAGCCATGGAGGCAGATCTGCAAGACGAAATAAGAAACTGGTGGCATAATCATTAAGCATCTACACGGAAGATTACTAGGACAAGAAGAAAGTGTTGATGATATACATAAACCACAAAGACAGTAGAATGCAGGTGACTGATCTTGGTTGCATCAGATATTAACATTGTCACTGATGCTACGACGCCTGTGGACAAGAACAGAATGCATCTTGCTCACCCAACCTACGTCCATTCAGATTTTGTGGTTACGATCCTACTATACCAGAGTAGGACGAGTGTCCTAACACAGAGAGGTCGCTAGAATATGGGAAGGAAGGACATTTTAGAAGCAACGCAGAGATGCTGCAGGAGAGATCAACATTGAAGAGTCAACACATCCACAAGATGCTCACAGCACCGACGTGGGACCTAGCCAAGCAGAGAGGTTCAAGAGAAGGCCGTGGTGACTGTTCTCCAGAAGCCAGCAGAGATTTATGTGTGCCCGAAGTTGGAGGGATATTGTGTGTGTGTGTGTGTGTGTGTGTGTGTGTGTGTGTGTGTGTGTGTGTGTTCTTAGGGTGATAGTGGAGCTGAAGTCATCGTGCTGGTATATTTCTCATATGGTAACATGAAATGATGACACCGAAGAAAAATTGTACCAAAGTGTTCACTGACTCATTACCATCGTAGTAAAACTGCAGGTCTTGATAAATATAAAATTGTGTGAACGTGATTCAAAATATCTGTTAGCCAATAATATGTTAATTAGGAAGATACTTTGTGGAGTAAAGTTGCATAATCGTTCTTGGGTGTTCTTCCATTATGAGCGATTTCAGGTGGAATGTTTGTAAGTAAGTTTCGTAACACTAACGATATAATGAAAGGAGTTTCTTGATGTGTGTAATGGTTTAGGATGGCTGGATGCCTAGGTTCACCGGTAAAAGTCTTACACTTTTTGTGTGAAATAGTATGACATCACGGACGAAATATTTTGAGAAATGACCATTGGTGTGGCCGCACATTACCAACCCTACCGAGACTGTGTAAGTCGCACTGATCGTTTTGAAATTTATCGGAAGCCAACCAGGAAGATACATTTTTTAGCGTATGTACATTTGTAGTTGTCCAACCTTCTCGCCTGATTAATGTTACTTTGATAGACTGAGATATGAGCTAAATGACATAATGGAACATGAAATCATTTAACAACAGAGTAAACCCACACTGACTGAGTGACTAGTAAAGTTGCGGTACATTACGGTCATGAGATTCGCCCAGATCCAAACGATCGAGATAAAAAGCTGAAGAGAATACGTTATCTTTTGTCGGCCACTGTGGAAGTTTTCCTCTGTGATAACAGCTACTAAACTGTTGTCAGTGTCGGGGGAAGAAAGGCATTAATGCAGCTGATAGTGCACGGGAGTCTTCCATGATGAAGTTTTAGGAGAGTCACTTATCCTCCATTTGGTATCAGCCCTGACCCAGAGACATACCGGAGGCGCAGGGCATAACACTTTTAATGATAAGATGAGGTGGTGATGATTAGGAACGGTTCTGCCTCATGCGCGCAGTGAGGTAGCGAAGATAACTGGAGTAAAACACTGAAATGTGGAGAAACTGAGAGGTGGAAGGGAAAAGAAACGCGTAAGGAGATTGTGAGGAGTAAAACTGAAACCATTAAACCAGCAGAAGACTTACTGTCAAGAATGACTGGTCAAGATGATCCAGTCACTTTTATCAACCTTAACAGTTACGTTAGTCAGTTACGTCAGTCAGTTAAAAGGAGTGACTTCCTACTGGCTGCTGCAGAATGAAGACGAGGAAAGCCGTAAAGATCGAAGACCAAGTATTGTTAGTGTGAAATGAACGCTAAAGAAAGATGAAGGCCAAAGATCGAGTACAAATACCATGATTCGGTGGTCTGTACAACACCATCCACAGTTCAGTGGTCAAGGAAATGACAGATGTGAGTCATTATGGTACAGTTATGGTTTGTGAGGAATCCTGTGTGACATTCAACACGTATACGGGAGTAATTAACTTGGAATTGTCGAGGCAGACACGGATCCAGAGAACAAATTCCACTGAGTTTAGAGGAGAAAGCAAATGTTCACATCTCTATGTCCCTCAGTGACATGATTTGTAGATTTAGGAAGACATGGACAGAGAACCTTCCAGCTGAAGAACTTCGGCTGGGGATCTTCCACCTCAGGAGTCTCAAGCTGTTCTTCCAAGGAAGGGAAGAGGACGGAAAATCTTGCTTACCGACGCCCCGAGACCTCCTCACTCTCACGGTGGTGGTGGTGGTGCCTCTGTTGCCACCTCACAGGTCATCGTTCTGGTGTCCTCCTGAAGGGGCATCATTCCACGCTTCCTCTGGCAGTACGTGTCACTGTCCACACTCCATCCAGCTGTTCATCATACCTTAGGGTCTGGTTACTGTATTGGTATAGATAATATATATATATATATATATATATATATATATATATATATATATATATATATATATTTTTTTTTTTTTTTTTTTTTCTTTTTTTTTTGCCGCTGTCTCCCGCGTTTGCGAGGTAGCGCAAGGAAACAGACGAAAGAAATGGCCCAACCCACCCCCATACACATGTATATACATACGTCCACACACGCAAATATACATACCTACACAGCTTTCCATGGTTTACCCCAGACGCCCCACATGCCCTGATTCAATCCACCGACAGCACGTCAACCCCGGTATACCACATCGATCCAATTCACTCTATTCCTTGCCCTCCTTTCACCCTCCTGCATGTTCAGGCCCCGATCGCACAAAATCTTTTTCACTCCATCTTTCCACCTCCAATTTGGTCTCCCACTTCTCGTTCCCTCCACCTCCGGCACATATATCCTCTTGGTCAATCTTTCCTCACTCATTCTCTCCATGTGCCCAAACCATTTCAAAACACCCTCTTCTGCTCTCTCAACCACGCTCTTTTTATTTCCACACATCTCTCTTACCCTTACGTTACTTACTCGATACCACCTCACACCACACATTGTCCTCAAACATCTCATTTCCAGCACATCCATCCTCCTGCGCACAACTCTATCCATAGCCCACGCCTCGCAACCATACAACATTGTTGGAACCACTATTCCTTCAAACATACCCATTTTTGCTTTCCGAGATAATGTTCTCGACTTCCACACATTCTTCAAGGCCCCCAGAATTTTCGCCCCCTCCCCCACCCTATGATCCACTTCCGCTTCCATGGTTCCATCCGCTGCCAGATCCACTCCCAGATATCTAAAACACTTTACTTCCTCCAGTTTTTCTCCATTCAAACTTACCTCCCAATTGACTTGACCCTCAACCCTACTGTACCTAATAACCTTGCTCTTATTCACATTTACTCTTAACTTTCTTCTTTCACACACTTTACCAAACTCAGTCACCAGCTTCTGCAGTTTCTCACATGAATCAGCCACCAGCGCTGTATCATCAGCGAACAACAACTGACTCACTTCCCAAGCTCTCTCATCCCCAACAGACTTCATACTTGCCCCTCTTTCCAAAACTCTTGCATTCACCTCCCTAACAACCCCATCCATAAACAAATTAAACAACCATGGAGACTTCACACACCCCTGCCGCAAACCTACATTCACTGAGAACCAATCACTTTCCTCTCTTCCTACACGTACACATGCCTTACATCCTCGATAAAAGCTTTTCAATGCTTCTAACAACTTGCCTCCCACACCATATATTCTTAATACCTTCCACAGAGCATCTCTATCAACTCTATCATATGCCTTCTCCAGATCCATAAATGCTACATACAAATCCATTTGCTTTTCTAAGTATTTCTCACATACATTCTTCAAAGCAAACACCTGATCCACACATCCTCTACCACTTCTGAAACCACACTGCTCTTCCCCAATCTGATGCTCTATACATGCCTTCACCCTCTCAATCAATACCCTCCCATATAATTTACCAGGAATACTCAACAAACTTATACCTCTGTAATTTGAGCACTCACTCTTATCCCCTTTGCCTTTGTACAATGGCACTATGCACGCATTCCGCCAATCCTCAGGCACCTCACCATGAGTCATACATACATTAAATAACCTTACCAACCAGTCAATAATACAGTCACCCCCTTTTTTTAATAATATATATATATATATATATATATATATATATATATATATATATATATATATATATATATATATATATATATTTTGTTTATACTTTGACGCTGTCTCCCGCGTTAGCAAAGTAGCGCAAGGAAACGGACGAAAGAATTTGCCTAACCCACCCGCATACACATTTATATGCATACACGCCCACACATGCACATATACATACCTATACATTTCAATGTATACATGCATATACATACACAGACAAATACATGTTTACACATGTTCATATTCATACTTTCTGCCCTCAGCCATTCCCGTCGCCACCCCGCGACACATGAAATGGCACCCCCCTCCCCCCGCACGCGCGCAAGGTATCGCTAGGAAAAGACAACAAAGGCCACATTCATTTACACTCAGTCTCTAACTGTCATGTATAATGCACCGAAACCACAGCTCCCTTTCCACATCTAGGCCCCACAAAGCTTTCCATGGTTTACCCCAGACACTTCACATACCCTGGTTCAATCCATTGACAGCGCGCCGACCCCGGTAAACCACATAGTTCCAATTCACTCTATTTCTTGCACGCCTTTCTTCCTCATGCATGTTCAGGACCCGATCGCTCAAAATCTTTTTCACTCCATCTTTCCACCTCCAATTTGGTCTCCTACTTCTCCTCGTTCTCTCTACACATATATTCTTTGTCAATCTTTACTCACTTATTCTCTCCATGTGACCAAACCATTTCAATACACCCTCTTCTGCTCTCTCAACCACACTCTTTTTATTACCACACATCTCTCTTACCCTTTCATTATCTACATGATCAAACCACCTCACACCACATATTGCCCTCAAACATCTCATTTCCAACACATCCACCCTCCTCCGCACAACCCTATCTATAGCCCACGCCTCGCAACCATATAACATTGTTGGAACCACTATTCCTTCAAACAAAACCATTTTTGCTTTCCGAGATTATGGTCTCACTTTCCACACATTATTCAACTCTCCCAGAGCCTTCGCTCCCTCCCCCACCCTGTGACTCACTTCCGCTTCCATGGTTCTATCTGCTGCCAAATCAACTCCCAGATATCTAAAACGCTTCAGTTCCTCCAGATTTTCTGCATTCAAACACCTCCCAATTGACTTGTCCCTCAACCCTACTGTACCTAAAAACCTTGCTTCTTTTCACATTTACACTCAGATTTCTTCTTTCTCACACTTAACTAACTCAGTCACCAGTGTCTGCAGTTTCTCACCCGAATCAGCCACCAGCGCTGTATCATTAGCGAACAACCACTGATTCACTTCCCAAGCCCTCTCATCCACAACAGACTGCATACTTTCCCCTCTCTCCAAAACTCTTGCATTCACCTCCCTAACCACCCCATCCATAAACAAATTAAACAACCATGGAGACATCACACATCCCTGCCGGAAACCAACATTCACTGGGAACCAATCACTTTCCTCTCTTCCTACTCGTGCACATGATTTACATCCTCGATAAAAACTTTTCACTGCTTGTAGCAACTTGCCTCCCACACCATATATATACTCTTAATACCTTACCTAGAGCATCTCTATCAACTCTATCATATGCCGTCTCGAGATCCATAAATGCTACATACAAATCCATTTGCTTTTCTAAGTATTCCTCACACACATTCTTCAAAGCAAACACCTGATCCACACATCCTCTACCACTTCCGAAACCATACTGCTCTTCCCCAATCTGATGCTCTGTACATGCCTTCACCCTGTCAATCAATACCCTCTCATATAATTTCCCAGGAATACTCAACAAACTTATACCTCTGTAATTTGAACACTCACCTTTATCTCCTTTGCCTTTGTACAATGGCACTATGCATGCATTCCGCCAATCCTCAGGTTCTTCACCATGAGCCATACATACATTGAATATCCTCACCAACCAGTCAACAACACAGTCACCCCCTTTTTGATATATTCCACATTATCTCGGGAAGCAAAAATGTGTATATTTGAAGGAATAGTGGTTCCAAAAAATATATATGGTTGCGAGGCGTGGGCAATGATTAGGGCTGTAGGGAGGAGGGTGGATGTGTTGGAGATGAAATGTTTGAGGACAGTATGTGGTGTGAAGTGCTTTGGTCGAGTAAGTAATGAAGGGGTAAGGGAAATGTGTGGTAATAAAAAGTGTGGTTGAGAGAGCAGAAGAGGGTGTGTTGAAATGGTTTGGACATATGGAGAGACTGAGTGAGGAGAGATTGACAAAGAGGATATATGTGTCAGAGGTTTAGGGAACAAGGAGAAGTATGAGAGCAAATTGGAAGTGGAAGGTTGGAGTGAAAATGATTTTGAGCGATCGGTGCCTAAACATACAGGAGGGTGAGAGGCGTGCATGGAATAGAGTGATTTGGAACGATGTGGTGTACCGGGGTCGACGTGCTGTTAATGGGCTGAACCCGGGCATGTGAAACGTCTTTGGTAAACCATGGAAAGTTCTGTTGAGGCTGGATGTGGATAGGGAGCTTTGGTTTCGGTGCATTACACATGACAGCTAGAGACTGAATGTAAACGAATGTGGCCTATTTTGTCTTGTTTTCCTGGCGCTACCTCGCTGAAGCAGGGGGGTAGCGACGCTGTTTCTCGTGGAACGGTGTAGCGACAGAAATGGATGAGGGCGAGCAAGTATTGATATGTACATGAGTATATATGTATATGTCTGTGTATGTGTGTATGTATCTGTGTATATGTTGATATGTATATGTGTATGTATGTACATAAGCGTGTATGGGCGTTTAGGTATATATATATATATATATATATATATATATATATATATATATATATATATATATATATATATATATTTATGTGTGTGTGTGTGTGTGTGTGTGTGTGTGTGTGTGTGTGTGTGTGTGTGTGTATATAAGTGGATGGGTCATTCTTCGTCTGTTTCCTTGCGCTACATCGCTGACCCGAGAAACGGACTATCGAGTATAATCAATAGAAATGAATAACGTATATACCCAAGCCTTAGCCAGGTACCCATTTTATCGACCAAAGCCTAGGGGTGGATGAACAGCTGGGTTAACTGTGGATCGACTGCCGTAACCAGGATTCGAACCTATGGACTCAACCCTGGGCGGCCCGTGAATAGTGGTAGGTCTGATAATGGTTGTGGTAGCCCTGCTTACCACAGTGTGCGGACTGGAAAGCTTTCTGGTATCGACCTATCATTTTGTTTCAGTATTATTTTCCCAGATTTCAGCTGACCACTTGCTGAAGACCTTCGTGATAGTATTCACTCTCCAGTCCTGCTGAGCAGAGCTGAGAATTCTCCACCAAACCACTCCTGCTACATGGAAACTCGAGATGGCTGATTGAGATGAATATTAAATCCGAACTCTGACTTCTCAAAGAGTTCGTCAATTTCCTGGTGTAAAAGAAGCATAGGATTATTATGTCAACATTGTTTTCGAATGCAGTCGAAAGATTAGCATTTTTAAACCCAGGAACAAAAAGGCGCGACCATTAATCCCATGGTGCAGTCAGTCATGTGATAAGCATCACTAACACAAGATAAAAGGGATCATAATTCTTTATTTAATAGATTAACTCATAGGATCTAGAACGAATCGAGGAAGCCGAGAGGGCATCTTGGGTAATGGAAGGTATCAGTTATAAGAAATAAAAGGGGGAGAATGAAGGAGTTGATTGGAGAGCTTTCTCCCTTTCTTCCGCTTTGCTTTGTATTGACCCTTCTGTGGTAGCTAATACTCTTGCTGAAAGCACCTCATAATTGTGTTGTCAGTAGATACAGGAGGGAGTTCCAAGACATTAGATAGAGAGAGGCTTTTCCTCTGTCTTTCCCCTCTAATAAGGACGTGGACTGTAAAGAGCCATTTCGCAGGAAGGGAACGATATTGAGTCTATCAAGTACGAATCTACTGCTCCAGGGGAGGAAGAAGTGCGCTATGATATGGCAGAACACCTTCCTGAAGCCTTCATCTGTTTCTTGGTCGAGTTGTTTTCATCTAGTATGGTTGCTTATTGTACTGCCATGCAGTCGGAGGTAGCCCTTATTTGTGCCTTTATTTAGCCAGGTAAAGATCCTACTATTGTTACGAACACTAGACCAGTTGGTTGTTGCATAGACAAGTGTTTGCGGACTAATGAAAGACTCTTGGATAATAGATTGGGTTTTGTGCCATTAAAGACATTAATTGTATCACTCCATTCTGATGAGGTTTTGGGAAATTTTGTCTTCTTCGAACTGTTTATACGAACATCAAGTGACATTCAGAAAGGCTTTGTTGATCATCACACATCAGTTCGTTTTTAATCTAGAGATAAATCAGCTTTGGTTAGGCAGTATCACAGTATGGACCATACGAGGCAGACTATTAAGGTTTACTCAACTGCTGTTGTAAGATAGAAGATTAAAGTTGAGGGTTAGTGGTGAGCATCATTGGAATTCACACAGGAAGATGTGCCACAGGGCAGCGTGTTAAGTGTTCCCTGCCTCTTTGCTGCCACTCCTAGTGTTGTAGACGCCATTCCAGGTGTTCAGTTGTCCTTGTTTGTTGATGATTTGCAGTCTGCTGTGCATTGTTGTTATCTAAAGTTACTGTGAGACGCTTAACGGCCGCTACTGATAAGATCAAATCAAAGATCAGCAAATCCACATGAATTACTGAAAGGTTTTCTCATTTCATAGTAAGAGGAGATAAAAAAAATTCGTGTTGCTTTCTCATAGAAGATTGACATGGGCCTCTCATGTGAAACACTTTACAAGTAGCGTGATAAGGTTCGTGCACGCTGCACGACATGTGATAACGGAGCCTCGAGGGAGTATCTCTGGTGGAACTCCAAGACCTTCTCCACTAGCCCGGTCTCCTGCAGTAGGCGCTGCAGGCTGAGGCAGTGAGGCCTCGCCTGACTCGGCCTTACACTGCGCCTTCCTCCAAATGATGTGGATCCTTGTGGATCTGGGGAACGTGACCGAGCAGCTGACGGCACCCTGGTATCAGCCCCCCGAGGGATTTCAGCAGCCATCCCGCTCCTCCCTCCCAAGGCCTTGATACCTTACTGTGGTTGAGGTATTTCATGGATTGTCCAATTGGAGACGTATTTATCTGTCTGGTGTAGTCCAGCAGCAGAAATCAGGACAGCTGGGACACATAGCGAGGATAAACACACATCCACTGAGAAAACTTGTATTGAATATAGAAGAAAGCATTTGCGGAAGCAAGACGGCGTGTAAACAGGGTCTTCCTGAAGAGATCTCTTGCTGGTGCACTAAAGAACTTGGGCTGTAGTGGAAGGTCACCAGCTCAGTCATCAGCAGCTGTTCCTCTGTGTCGAGGACAAGTACAGCAAACACTGCCTACTGACGTGACGTTCCTCTACCTGCTCTCCCTCACGGTAGGGGCGGATCAGGTGCTGCTTGTGAGGACATCATTCTAACGCCCTCCTGAGTGGGTTATCATTCACGGATGCTTCCTGTGGGAGTATGTATCACTCGTATTCTTCTGATGGGGGGAGCCCAAAGGATGCTGCTTCCTCGGAGCATCCTTTGGGTGCTCCTTTTTTGAGGAGAGTCAAACGGGCACCCGGCCAAAGAAACGCTCAGGTGCTCCCATGAGCTAGAATTGTAAATGAGGAAGTGTAAATGAACGTAGCTCAAAACCAGGTGGTTTGAAGTCAGGTCGTGAGAGCATGTCCTTGGATGACGACGCGGATGATCCATCATCGTCTATCATGTCTTGCCCGACACGATCTTCCACCAACATAGTTACATACAGCAGGGGAACCCAGAAGCTGAGGGAGCTCTTGAGAAAAAGCTCTTAACATTATAAGATTTATAGATTTAATGGTTATTATTCGACAGTGGAAATGTAGAGGAATACGGTCCCATTCAGAGGATCAGTTTTATGACATGTTATGATCAATGTAAATGTTACATACCCGACCGTGCACTTAGTGACAAGGCTTTTTAGCGTTGCTGGCATTATTGTGAAATCAGAAATCAGTCATAATGTAGTTATGTTGAAGACGACAATACAAGAACAACATTAAGAGTAGACTGGATATCAGAAATGACTTTCCCCTGGCAGCTCCCTTCAGGAGAGCATATACAGACTGATACTGAACACTTTGAAGAGATAAATATTGAAGCACTTTTCTTCTACTTAATGATATCAACCAGAACAGGTCTTTATGAGACCGAGAATGCAACAACGTAGATGCGAGAGTGAGATTAATTGTAGACTTATTACCTGACTTGGACATTATCATTTTTTAATGATGGTAGCCAAACTTGCTATAATGTACTGCATTTCATGATGGCAGCCTCGTTGATTATAATGAACAAACTTTAGAAAACATTTCGGTATGGACCGGTCTGTTTGTTCCAGTGATGTTTTCCTGGATTTTAACTGGTCATTTGTTCAAAGACGTTCATGGGATTGATCGCCTTCAAGTACCACTGGACAGAGAAGAAACATTACAGTACATAACCCTCGTAACTGGAAGTTTGATGATGATGAACTGGTGTGAGTACAAGCCAGAGGGTGAGCCACCAAGAGGTTGGGTGAGTATCCTGACGCTGGAGGAGCGTGTGATTATGTTGTCAGCATCATTCCAGACGTTGTTGCCTTCCCTCAACCAAGAACCAGAAGCCGCAACCATCTGCCCCGTGATGGCACCTGATCGGTAAGCGTAGCAAGATCGTGAGATCTGTCAACAGAAGATTAAGGGATACAAATATTCTCGATGATAGACTGAATATCTCAGAATATCTGGAGATGAAAAGAAATCATGGAAGTCAAGAGGGCTTCTTGGATGAAGTATGTGGAGGATGTCGGCTCCAGTACCAAACTTGAGGAAGTTTAGCAGGCAATAAAGAAGTTAAATGGAAGTTAGTATCCATTTTCTTTGCCTTGACTTAATCATCAAGATGTTAACTTAAGTGAGACCACTGCAGTAGCTAATTGTCATGATGAAAATTTTTTACTAATGTGTAGCGTCATCATGTACGCCAGATTAGACGAATATAGGTCTGTCCTCTGTCTGTCTAGTGAAGGAGAGTATTATGGTGAGCCATTTCACATGAACAAAATGATATCAGTTCCATCAGACAGTGATTTTCGGCTCCGGGGGAGGATAAAATACATTCTGATATGTTAAAACACCATCTTGGAACCTCCGCAGTATTCTCGTTAGATCTGATTGACCTTATATAGATGCTTATTGTGCTCCCATGTCGTTGGGAGGAAGGTATATCTTAATGATAGTTTGGTACATCATGTTTTGGCTGACGAGAGGATTCGGTTATTTGATGAGCAACAAAAGTTATGTAATTCATTTTAATGTAAGAATGATGAATAGCTTGAATGAGAGGAGTTTAGCCTTATACTAACTTCATGACGTACATGTTTTGCTGGGTTCCTTCCTTAGAAGGTTCCTGAGATCAAACACTGCAGGGAGTGGATGAAGACAGCGGGGTAACGTAAGTTGCTTCTGTTGTGATATAGAATATATGTCTTCCTCTTGGTACTATTTATGCAGACAGAACAGAGATATCTACTGATGGTTCATAAAGTGTTGATGGTGTAGGCTTTGCTTTAGTTACTGAAGAAGAATCTCATTACAGGGAAATTACCAAGAGAATTTTCCATATATGCTGTTGAAATGTGTGGTATTCAAGCTGCATTTAAATCAGTTTAGTAATCTCGTAAAAAGACATTTACGATCTATTCTGGTTCAC
Organism: Panulirus ornatus; assembly: GCF_036320965.1. NCBI lineage: Eukaryota > Metazoa > Arthropoda > Malacostraca > Decapoda > Palinuridae > Panulirus > Panulirus ornatus. Next base: position 54,075,002 of record NC_092224.1, on the reverse strand, counting down.
AGCGTCCACCCCATGCCATACCATCACACTCCCTTAATGCATCTCATAGTTCCAAAAATCCAAGATGGATCTGTTGTAGGAATCCACTCAAAGCATGAGTGTAGAATTATGCTGTCGTCCCGGACGTGCTGGTATCAGAGGAAAGGAACTTATAGATACGGAGGTTACACCAGCCATACCTAGCTGTGTACATGTGCACAATAAAGAAAATGATATGTCATGTAAATAGGAAATGAGATGGAAATGGGAAGACTCAAAAGAAACTAGATGGAAATTGGAAGACTCCAAAGAAAATTACAAACTGTAAAGAAAAGATTTCTTTTTCAGGTACGACCTTCCTACTTCAAGAGGACCACCATTGTGAGACAACTGTTTATCGCTTGAGGATTTGGTCGCTCTATATTGACCCAGTGTCACTTAATGGAGACCTGGCCCACTATGTGATATCCGCAAGTGCAGTATTACCGGGGAACGTGTCCTTGATGAACGGCACAAGTGCAGGAGTTTCAGACTCAGATATAAAATAAGTACAGAACGAATCAAAGCATCGGGGAAATTTTTTAGACAATTTAGACAATATTGTTAATGTAAATAGACTGATGAATTTTCTAAAAGGAAGCCGAAATATAACATTTTATATGAATATATTGATGTGTTCTGATATATTTTTGTTTAGAATTTTTTTTTTTTCACGCGAAAGCGCTGAATAATCACCAGGTTTCTACGCATTACAAATTCCACAAAAGATTGCCAATTATCGCCCGCCAGCAACACAAAGCAGAGAGGACAGTACGTACGTCCAAGGCCAGAGGAAGAACCTTGAAATCATCCTTGTAGAGAACAGGAGTAACCACACTCAGCACCAGTTCCCCCACACATGTCCACATCTATGTAGACTGAAGCTCAGCACAACACTGACTTGTCTTCATGCTCAGCACATGCTGCTGAACTGGATTGACATGGCAAGTCATGGCAAGACCTGCATGGAGGCGACCCGTCCCCACTTCTTACCAACAAGGTGGATGGCATCCCAGTCATGGGAGAAAGCCATGGCGACGGGACTGTGGCGACTTGGACTTGCTTCGCGCGTCTTCAAGTCATCCGTGACTCTGAAGAACATTTTCAGTCTGTCCCAGAAGCCGTCGGCCGCCTAACGCCCAGACCTCACCTTGCAGCAGAATCTTTAATCCCAAAAGGTACAGGGAGACACCATCAACCCCCTGTATCTTGTTGGTCGAATGTCAACAAGCTGCCAGCGTAAGAAAAGCTGCATTGAGGCTGTTGAAACGACGACCAGGCGATGCAGACTTGGTACTTTACGTAAGGACTCGCGCCAAGGCGAGGAGGGTGCTCAAGTTGTGGCCAGAGGTCCTCCATGGTTGCAGGACGTGCCTTCCATAAATTCATGAACGTTTTTATCAGTGATAAGGAACAAAGGTCGCAAGATCGAAGGTGAGTCAGTTTCATGTCTTGCGTTGATGTATGGATCTTTCGTAGCCTAGTGAATCAGAAGCGGAAGGTAGACTTGACCTAACGAAAAGATCTCTGAGGCGTCTTGTTCTGCTTAATAAGAAGCAGAACAGAAAAGAAAACTACATTCTTGTCAAAGCCGAGGATCAGCGGAACTGTCATCTGACCTTCTGTTTTCTGTACCAAAGGGCGTCTCGTGCAGTCTCTTCGTGGACAACTTTGCGTTGCAATGTTCTGGTGGAAGTTTAGTCTACGTACAGGACGTCTACAGACTGCAGTAGATTAATTGTCTCGGTGGGCCACATGCCATGATTACAAAGTCTCTTCCGGCAATATTATGAACACGCACTTCCATGAGATAAAGACGAACTTCCAGCCAACCCTCTGCTTGGGGAAGGACCAACTGCCGTTCGTTATGGAGGAGATGTTTGTAGGTCAAATATTCGACTGAAGACTAACTTGGGTGCCTTATATCCAGTGCCTGGAATTGATGGCTACGAACGCTCTCTCTTTCCCTTTCCCACACGGTATGGGGAGGCAGAGCGCACAGCGGTACTGAGGCTATACCAGGCGCTGGTCCTTAGCAGACCGGATGTGACACATCAGTCGGCATTAGCCACAGTTCTCAGTGCGCTGAATACCGTCCATAACGAAGCTCTGAAGATCTGCGCTGAGGCCTTTCAATCTACTCCGGTGCAGCTCTTATGCAGAGAGCGGAGAATCGCCTCGACGATTGCATCGAGAACGTATGAATTTCATGTGTTACAACAACAGGTTGCAGAGAGGTCCAGGATCTCGGAGTTAGGATGCTGTGATCGGCCACAGTCGTATGGGCAGTCCGCAGAAATGGAGAATTAAAGAGTCTGTCTCAGATCTTCCTTTGAATCTCTTGTCAGATCTGCCACTTGGAGTGGGACAGGTCCCACCATGGACCAAGCCAGCGATGCCACACTGTAAGGAGTTGGTTGCAGGAAGGAAGAGGTGGGGAAAACACCGAAGAGAGGATCAAGCAAAAATTATCAGAACACACTTCAGTGCAGTGAGGTTCAGCAGATACACGCACGGCTCCAGATCCAATAGTGTGGGTTGGCGTTTATGGCGGTGGGCAGATTGTGTGTGTGTGTGTGTGTGCGTGTGTGGGAGTGTGTGTGTGTGTGGGATGTGAAAGTTGGAGGAAGCCTTCTCCCAGCAGCTCCCGCTTTCAGAGCTGAGGTTTATTTCGTTTTAACGGCAAGAAAAATCCACAAGAAACTAGCGCACCAAAATGTAGTTATCTACTCAGATTTTTGCAATGTTTAGCGGGGTATCGATGTGTTAAACTCACCACTACACCCATTGGTGAGGGAGATGAAAGACTGGTTTGCGTTGATGCCGTCACAACACTAGAAGATACACCTCCGCTGGTCCCCAGCTCCTATTGGTGTTTGTAGGAACGAACGAGCTGATCAGAAAGCAAAGACAGCCACAGCTGCCTGTTTGAAAGCTCGTTTTCCTCTGCCACACAGCGATATGAAGCCCCAGATAAGAAAGTGTTTACGCAGTTAATGGAGGCAGGAAAGGACGCGGATAACAGACAACAAACTGCGAAGAATTAGAGCAGAGCTTGGCAGCTGGGCGAGGAGTCTTCACTCCAGCCGACACATAGAAGTGGTTGCAGCAAGGCCCGAGGGTCGGACACACAAGGTCGACTCATGGATGGTTTAAAGGCAGGAGACCAGCCTTTACTCCGTGTCAGATGCCATTAACAGTGTCTCGTGTCGTGCCAGATGTGTGGCAGCCTCAAGCATGGAGAAGAAAGTTCCCTTTGTCCTCCCTCCACACTCGAATGTACTTCGAGAGGATTGTGACGTTATAAATCTGACTTGACTTTTTCAGGGGATGAAATACACTGTACAACACAGTTTATTGTAAATGGATTTTAACTGCCGATGGAAATGTTGTAGAATTATTGAGACAATTTTTTTTATCGTTTCAGTTGATAGATGCTTTAATATTAAATATTGTTTATGTTTTTTCTTAAGGAAACGATATACTACGCTAATGACCTTTATTATTGACACGACAGGTAATTTGTCTTGATCAGTCAGTCAATCACAGGAGAGATTTATAATGGCAGAGATGCAGTTGTAGTTCATGAACCAGAGGAAGTTGGTGTAGTGAGAGTGAAGGACAGATATACAAAAAAAGAAAAAATCAGGTCATAGATTGAGGACGATACAGACGATATTCCCAGAATATGACGACAACAGTATACCAGGCTTTTGGAAAAGCAACTCCATGAGAAAGTGTGTGTATGATGGTGGAGTGCGAGCAAGAACAGAGGCTACCTTGAGTGATGGTATCCTGCTGTTGCCCCTACGGTAAACAGGAAGTGTGAACCTCAAAGCAAAGATGGTCGAACTCCTCTGAGGACGAATCTCTAACAGTTATATTTGTCTTACAAGAACTCGACACTCAAATTGTTGTCCTTATTTTCTTACGTCAACCTGAACGTGTAACATGCAGTTCAGAAGCGTTTGTGTAGTGACACAGATTATTGATGTATTAAGCATTGCAACTTTGTTTCACATTACAAGGAGTAAGTTTAAGTTTTAGAAGTATATTACCTTCTGGACACTGTTATCCTTCGAGGTAGCCAAAGAAATCTGTAAATTACTGCCTCTCCGTTTTAGTGGCAGTTAACTATGAGAAAAGGAATTTTGGGAAAACTTAACCATTTTAATTCGTTCATTATATTTTTCTCCAGATGTTTTGATACATTTCTTTTCTGAATTTAGAAATAAAACGAAGATGGATAAGTTATATACGTCCGCGTCACCAGCCCATACGTAAGGTCACACACACACACAATCAACAACACTTGACAGATGAAGGTGTCATGACGTACATGGTGGCATCTCCTCCCCCTTTGATCACCTCGTGAGATGCCAGGCTTTGCCAACGTCAGGGCGCATCGTGGGTCATGGTGTGCTGGAGCCAGGTCGAGGTGGCGCATGGAATTAGCAGGTCGTCAGACGAGTAACCTGCAGGTTGGACGCTGGGAGCCGAAGGAGGGAGGGAGGGAGTAGATGGGTTGGTTAGGTGAGGTCCAGACGTATTCAAGCCCCCGGGGTCATGAAGGCCGTCATCGTCACGCTGCCTGCATCCACTAACTGATGAATCGTTAACACCTTCTTCAGGTGTTTCAACACCTTCGTCAGGTAATAAGGATATTCCAAGGCCACATACACTCTCACTATGTACAAGGCTCTTAAGAAAGTGCAGTTTGGCGCTTGCGCGTATTCTCGATGCTTCTGGGGCGTTCGAGTGCGCGGCGCATGCGCACTAACTCCGGGTACGTGGCATGGCTGGACGTGTCTCTGATGTGGTGCGCTTCAGGGGCGCGCACTCACGGGACGACACTGTGGTAGAGTCGGCGGCAACACTGGAATACCACAAAACCCGACGAGTCTCGTTGCCTTGAGGGTAAAAAAAAAAGGTCCGAATTTCCCACAAAGTCAAACGCCGCAGCTCACACAGAGAGGGAATACGTAATATTAGACTCAAATTCATTTGAACCTGTCATGATGCGGGCTTCAAAGTTGCCATAACGTTACAGAGGGACAATGTACGAACGATCGTTTGATATCTGTCTGGTAACCCACCTCCATGTATTGCCTTAACTGTAATCAATAAACAGATGGACAATTAACAGTAAACGGTTAATAGCGTCCGAATAGCTTCTGATAACTGAATAATTCGTAGATAATAGTCAAGTTTTCCCAAGTTATCTATCGTAAAGTCATTGTTATAATCTCGACAAAAGACGTATTGGTTCCCGTTTTCCAGCCATCCACATCCGAAGATGTTATTACGAATTTAATTGAATGTTTACAGGAAACACAGTATCATGTGTTCCAGAGCAAATTACGCGTCGATGAAGGGAAGCACACAGTCATGTATCATGTGGTGATATACATGAACACTATACCATCCACACATTACTACTATTATCTCGGTGTCTGCCGTCATAACTCGAGCCCAGACTCGCTCCCTGTGTTACTGTACGAAATCAGAGACGTGTATCTGTACCACTGGTGTATTAAGATTCGTACACAGCAGTAGCCACAAAGTACCCAGCAGTAGACACACCGTACCCAGCAAGTAGACACACCGTACCCAGCAGTAGACACACCGTACCCAGCAGTAGACACAACGTACCCAGCAGTAGACACGCCGTACCCAGCAGTAGACATACCGTACCCATCAGTACACACATCGTACCCAGCAGTAGCCACACCGTACCCATCAGTAGCCACACCGTACCCATCAGTAGCCACACCGTACCCAGCAGTAGCCACACCTTACCCAGCAGTAGACACATCGTACCTAGCAGTAGACACACCGTACCCAGCAGTAGACACATCGTACCCAGCAGTGGACACATCGTACCCAGCAGTAGCCACACCGTACCCATCAGTAGCCACACCGTACCCAGCAGTAGACACACCGTACCCAGCAGTAGCCACACCGTACCTAGCAGTAGCCACACCTTACCCAGCAGTAGCCACACCGTACCTAGCAGTAGCCACACCTTACCCAGCAGTAGACACACCGTACCCAGCAGTAGCCACACCGTACCCAGCAGTAGACACACCGTACCCAGCAGTAGACACACCGTACCCAGCAGTAGACACACCTTACCCAGCAGTAAGCACGGTGTCCTAAGCAGTAAGAACTAACCAATATTAGCTTACCAGTAAATGATGATATAGTAAGATCATATACATCGATCCTTCGTTAGAGTTCATTTGATTAATGTTTTCACCAGAGAATGAGAGAAGATTTGCTCGTTTTCTTTAAAAATGAAAATTATCGGGGGACTCCTGTGTGTATTACTTTGAGCTGTGGCCTCATTGCTCATCATCAGATGAACGAGAGAGAAGTGACTTTCTTTTTTTTGTTGTCTGTTGTCTCAATTAAGGAAATTCCAGCTTTGAAACCATTTTCTGATATGTATTTACATATGATTAATTTACAGAGGAAAAAAGTCTACACTTCAGTAATGCGATTATCAGTTTAGTCAAGGGGGAAATTGGATGATCAAATAATTGAAACCTGTAAACAGAATTAGCCGTATTAATTAAATTCGTTATCCATAAAATGACATGAATTATCCGTAGTTTAGAAATGATTTTTTTGCTTGTTTGTATTATGTAAATAACGTAAAAGAGAAAACATACAATAACTCCACGTAAATGAATGCTGGTAATTGTTTAGTCATACAAGTGAGGCTGGCGTTGTAAATCGGAGTGTAAGTGAGGTTTTACGAGATTCTGGTCTACAGCATAATTAAGGCGGCCAGCATAAACTTATGTTCGGCTCCCACAATAAACAACTGATCCTGTGGTGGTACATTGCCTCGATGGTGTGTGTGTGTGTGTGTGTGTGTGTCTGGGGGGGGAGGGGGGCACATGTAATTGATGATGTTTATTGTGTTCAGAGGCTCGTGTGTGTGTGTGTGTGTGTGTGTGTGTGTATGCATAGAAGAGAAACAAAGACAATGGAAAGGATTGATTCGTCCTTGTATGGAATACTGCTCTCCCATCAGGCGTGGTTCTAGGTCTGTATCCTTACTTGACAGAGTCGAGTCGAAAGCGGTCCGACTCATAAACTGTCCCAGGCTAAATTCCAAACTTGACCCCCCTTGCCTTACGCCGCAATGTTGGTTCACGTTCCCTCTTCTATAGGTATTATTTTTGTTTTTACTTCCAAGAACCCGAGAGCTGGCTGCTTGTGTGCCCCCACTATTAGCTACAACACGCAATACTCGGCAAGCTGCTGCGTCACATGATTAATGTGTGACCATCGGCAACTCAAGGGTGGGCCGTTTTGATACCTGCTTCTTTCCCTACACGTCGAAGCTTTGGAACTCTCTACCTTCTCATGTCTTTCCCCATAACCACACACACACACACACACACACACACACACACACACACACACACACACACACACATGCACACGCATGATTATTATCCGTCAGGAAGAAAGCGTAAATATTCTATATGTAAGAAGGACTTGTGAGTGGACATCGTCCTATTATGTGGCCAGAGTCCTACATTATGAGGGTTGTCAAGGAGATAAACTGTTTGCGGGCAGAATTCGAGTAGTATTTAGGTATATAGGGAAGGAATTACGAAGTAAGCTCCTCATATTCTATATAAGACCAGAACTAAAGTGTACTTTTCATGTTTGGTCACCACACCTAAAGAACCATAGAGAGAGAGAGCCAGTAGAGAAGGTCCAGAGGAGGGCAGCAAAGGTTGTACTGGAATCAAAGGAGCAAAATAGTGTCGAAAGGCTAGTGACCTTGAATTTGCCCACCGGAAATGATGTATTGCACAATACTTTCTAATCTTCAGGGATGTAACAAAACCCCTAACGTGAAATTACAGTCGAAACTAGTTAGAAAGTATGTGAAGAAGTAGTTCTGTACTGTAGTAATGATGGATGAATAGAATAGATTGATTGAGAATGTATCGTCATTGTCAACAACATACAGATGTGGACGTACAAAGTTGAATGATATAGACAGTTGAGAACAAAGGGGTTCCATGTGTGTAAAACCCCCGTCTTCCCTGCAGTACAAACAGGATATTACGAATACCTCATTACGCTCACACAGGTAGTAGGATGATGAGGGTAAATTCCATTGACTATTACCCTGGTGGGAGGGAGGAAAGGAGGCGTGTTACAGGAGCGATCTCGAGAGGTGCTGAGGTCACCAGTGGCGTGCCTCAGGTCACGGAGTGTTGTTATTCTTGGGGCACGTAAATAACCACCCTGGTGGACTGAACCCGTCTTAACCTGTACATGATTGCGGTGGAGGAAAGAAACAAGAGGGGTTACGACGTTTATTGGATCAGCTCACAGTGAGCAAGACACACTTCAAAGTGGCTCTAACGAAAGGAATATGACATTCAGTTCGAGTAGGTGGGTGCAAGGTTAGGATAGTGGGAACATAGTGGATGGTGGGAACACACTGCACGGTGGTTGGTGGGTACACACTGCACAGTGGATGGTGGGTACACACTGCACGGTGGATGGTGGGAACACACTGCACGGTGGATGGAGGGAACACACTGCACGGTGGATGGTGGGAACACACTGCACGGTGGATGGTGGGAACACACTGCACGGTGGATGGAGGGAACACACTGCACGGTGGATGGTGGGAACACACTGCACGGTGGATGGTGGGAACACACTGCACGGTGGATGGTATGAACACACTGCACGGTGGATGGAGGGAACACACTGCACGGTGGATGGTGGGAACACACTGCACGGTGGATGGTATGAACACACTGCACGGTGGATGGAGGGAACACACTGCACGGTGGATGGAGGGAACACACTGCACGGTGGATGGTGGGTACACACTGCACAGTGGATGGTGGGAACACACTGCACGGTGGATGGAGGGAACACACTGCACGGTGGATGGTGGGAACACACTGCACGGTGGATGGTATGAACACACTGCACGGTGGATGGAGGGAACACACTGCACGGTGGATGGTGGGAACACACTGCACGGTGGATGGTGGGTACACACCGCACGGTGGATGGAGGGATCACACAGCACGGTGGATGGTGGGATCACACTGCACGGTGGATGGTGGGAACACACTGCACGGTGGATGGAGGGATCACACAGCACGGTGGATGGAGGGAACACACTGCACGGTGGATGGAGGGAACACACTGCACGGTGGATGGTGGGAACACACTGCACGGTGGATGGAGGGATCACACAGCACGGTGGATGGTATGAACACACTGCACGGTGGATGGAGGGAACACACTGCACGGTGGATGGTGGGAACACACTGCACGGTGGATGGTGGGTACACACCGCACGGTGGATGGTGGGATCACACAGCACGGTGGATGGTGGGAACACACTGCACGGTGGATGGTGGGTACACACTGCACGGTGGATGGTGGGAACACACTGCACGGTGGATGGTGGGAACACACTGCACGGTGGATGGAGGGAACACACTGCACGGTGGATGGTGGGAACACACTGCACGGTGGATGGTATGAACACACTGCACGGTGGATGGAGGGAACACACTGCACGGTGGATGGTGGGAACACACTGCACGGTGGATGGAGGGATCACACAGCACGGTGGATGGAGGGAACACACTGCACGGTGGATGGTGGGAACACACTGCACGGTGGATGGAGGGATCACACAGCACGGTGGATGGTAGGATCACACTGCACGGTGGATGGAGGGAACACACTGCACGGTGGATGGTAGGATCACACAGCACGGTGGATGGTATGAACACACTGCACGGTGGATGGTGGGATCACACTGCACGGTGGATGGTATGAACACACTGCACGGTGGATGGTGGGAACACACTGCACGGTGGATGGTATGAACACACTGCACGGTGGATGGAGGGATCACACAGCACGGTGGATGGTGGGAACACACTGCACGGTGGATGGTGGGAACACACTGCACGGTGGATGGTATGAACACACTGCACGGTGGATGGAGGGATCACACAGCACGGTGGATGGTGGGAACACACAGCACGGTGGATGGTGGGAACACACTGCACGGTGGATGGAGGGATCACACAGCACGGTGGATGGAGGGAACACACTGCACGGTGGATGGTGGGAACACACTGCACGGTGGATGGTATGAACACACTGCACGGTGGATGGTATGAACACACTGCACGGTGGATGGTGGGATCACACAGCACGGTGGATGGTGGGATCACACAGCACGGTGGATGGTGGGTACACACTGCACGGTGGATGGTATGAACACACTGCACGGTGGATGGTGGGAACACACTGCACGGTGGATGGTGGGAACACACTGCACGGTGGATGGTGGGAACACACTGCACGGTGGATGGTGGGAACACACTGCACGGTGGATGGTGGGAACACACTGCACGGTGGATGGAGGGTACACACTGCACGGTGGATGGAGGGATCACACAGCACGGTGGATGGTGGGTACACACTGCACGGTGGATGGTATGAACACACTGCACGGTGGATGGTATGAACACACTGCACGGTGGATGGTGGGATCACACAGCACGGTGGATGGTGGGATCACACAGCACGGTGGATGGTGGGTACACACTGCACGGTGGATGGTATGAACACACTGCACGGTGGATGGTGGGAACACACTGCACGGTGGATGGTGGGAACACACTGCACGGTGGATGGTGGGAACACACTGCACGGTGGATGGTGGGAACACACTGCACGGTGGATGGTGGGAACACACTGCACGGTGGATGGAGGGTACACACTGCACGGTGGATGGAGGGATCACACAGCACGGTGGATGGTGGGTACACACTGCACGGTGGATGGTATGAACACACTGCACGGTGGATGGTATGAACACACTGCACGGTGGATGGTAGGATCACACAGCACGGTGGATGGTGGGAACACACAGCACGGTGGATGGTGGGTACACACTGCACGGTGGATGGTATGAACACACTGCACGGTGGATGGAGGGAACACACTGCACGGTGGATGGTGGGAACACACTGCACGGTGGATGGAGGGATCACACAGCACGGTGGATGGTAGGATCACACTGCACGGTGGATGGAGGGAACACACTGCACGGTGGATGGTAGGATCACACAGCACGGTGGATGGTATGAACACACTGCACGGTGGATGGTGGGATCACACTGCACGGTGGATGGTATGAACACACTGCACGGTGGATGGTGGGAACACACTGCACGGTGGATGGTATGAACACACTGCACGGTGGATGGAGGGATCACACAGCACGGTGGATGGTGGGAACACACTGCACGGTGGATGGTGGGAACACACTGCACGGTGGATGGTATGAACACACTGCACGGTGGATGGAGGGATCACACAGCACGGTGGATGGTGGGAACACACTGCACGGTGGATGGAGGGATCACACAGCACGGTGGATGGTGGGAACACACTGCACGGTGGATGGAGGGAACACACTGCACGGTGGATGGAGGGATCACACAGAACGGTGGATGGTGGGATCACACAGCACGGTGGATGGTGGGATCACACAGCACGGTGGATGGTGGGAACACACTGCACGGTGGATGGAGGGATCACACAGAACGGTGGATGGTGGTAGTTTACGAAGGTTTGAGATACGACTTGATGGTATGGGAAGATCTGCTGGTAGAAAGCAACGAGAGCTGTGTTAGGTGAGAGAAGGTAGAATGAGATCAAGCGGTGTATGGGTTAGCGTTTCTGACCGTGACGCATTCACCCGCCGCCCGGAATCAAACTCTTCGGTTCGATTCCTGGTTGCGTTAGTCGGTCCACAGTCAACCCTGCTGTTCATCCACCCTGAGGGATTGGACAATAATATTAGTTTCTGCAGGTCATATAAGGTGTCGCTCTGGTCATGAACCATGAAGGTTCAGCATTGCTCGAACCTCATCCACCCCAACTAGTTCAATTGCTTTAAAAGTTCTAAACCTTTCCTTATTAACTTTCTATACATTTACGTATTTCTATACCTTTCCTTATTAACTTTCTATACATTTACGTATTTCTATACCTTTCCTTATTAACTTTCTGTACCTATACGTATCTCTATACCTTTCCTTAGTAACTTTCTATACCTTCATGTATTTCTAAACCTTTCCTTACGAACTTTATATATTTTTACGTATTTCCAAACCTTTACTTATTTACTTTCTATACATTTACGTATTTCTTAACATTTCCTTATTAACTTTCTATACTTTTACGTATTTCTAAAACTTTCTTTATTAAATTCCTATACTTTTACGTGTTTCTTAACCTTTCGTTATTAACTTTCTATACTTTTACATATTTCTTAACCTTTCCTTATTAACGTTCTATACCTATACGTATTTCTAAACCTTTCCTTATTAACTTACTATATATTTCCATATTTATGGGCAACAGATGGAACATAGTAACGCGACCAAAATGCCACACATGAATTCATTACGTTAATTTTTTCTCCATATTGGAACATCGAATTGAAAATAATGTTTCGCTTAATTGATACTTTCTCATAATGGACGAATTCGACCCAACTGTACAAATTTCCTGGTATGTTGATTCTTCATTAAAGGGTCGGTATACATTAGGGCTGTTCAGTTGGCGGCCCGTGAGCAATATCTGGAACTTGGAGTGGTTTTTCATTGGCCCAGAAGAATGATTGAATATTAATGAAATTATTTATCGAAGTGCTTGCGAAATTTTACATGAACACATTTTTATCGTGACCAATTGTATTAATTAGCTGAATGAAACGTGTAATTAATTATGATAATTAGCTATGAAAAATTTAGAGAGAAAAAAAAAATGTATGGCTCTTCCATCAACTCAAGTTTCGTAATCCAGCCCAACTCCTGAAGTAATTGAATCGCCCTGGCATACAGTATTGGAACAACTTCATGAATAACTCTGGAACTCTCTTTGTGTTCATCACAGACATATAGATATAGTTAAGCTCAGCAGCTAAGCACACACTTCGTTTTCATCACAGACATATAGATAAAATTCACCTCAGCAGCTCAGCACACGCTTCGTTTTCATCACAGAGATATAGATATAATTAACCTGAGCAGGTAAGGATTGCTCTAAACCTACGACCATTTCATTGCCACGGTTGGACATTGTTTGGTAATCCCAGTGGAAGCGTAGCCACCACCACCACAACACTGGAGTTAGCAGGGTCTTCATTACCTATGCGGACTCCGTCACTCAGTTTTTCCTGCCGACCTTAATGACTCAGGCAGTGTACTCTCACCTGCATACTAACCACTGTCCTCCCTCATCTATGAAATACATGTGTGTATGTATACAAATTAGACACCTCTTGTGTACGCCCGGTACAGCTTTCGTGTCTGAAGTTTGAAACGATATTCAACTCTGTGTGTGTGTGTGTGTGTGTGTGTGTGTGTGTGTGGCTTGAAAGAAATAGAGTGAATTGGAACGATGTGGTATACCGGGGTCGACGTGCTGTCAGTGGGCTGAACCAGGGCATGTAAAGCGTCTGGGGTAGACCATGGAAAGTTTTGTAGGGCCTGTATGTGGAAAGGGAGCTGTGGTTTCGGTGCATTACTCATGACAGCTAGAGACTGAGTGTGAAGATTGTGGCCTTTTTGTTTGTTTTCCTGGTGTTACCTCGTTGAAGCAGGGAGTAGAGATGCTAGTTTCCTGTCGGGCATGGTAGCGCCGGGAAAGGATGAAATCAAGCAGGTATGAATATATATTTTTTTCTTTATTATTATACTTTGTCGCATCTCCAGCGTTAGTGAGGTAGCGCAAGGAAACAGACGAAAGAATGGCCCAACCCACCCACATACACTTGTATATACATACCCGTCCACACGCGCATATATACATACCTATACATTTCAACGCATACATATAAATACATACACAGACATATGCATATATATATACACATATACATAATTCATACTTGCTGCCTTTATTCAACCTGTCGCCACCCCACCACACATGAAATGACACCCCCCTATTCCCGCACGCTTGCGAGGTAGTGCGAGGAAAAGACAACAAACGCCACATTCATTCACACTCAATCTCTGGCTGTCATGAATAATGCACCGAAACCACAGCTCCCTTTCCACATCCAGGCCCCACAAAACTTTCCTTGGTTTACCCCAAACGCTTCACATGCCCTGGTTCAATCCATTGATAGCACGTCCACCCCGGTATATTACATCGTTCCAGTTCACTCTATTCCTTGCACGCCTTTCACCCTCCTGCACGTTCAGGCCCCGATCACTCAAAATCTTTCTCACTCCATCCTTCCACCTCCAGTTTGGTCTCCCACCTCTCCTCGTTCCCTCCACCTCTGACACATATATCCTCTTTATCAATCTTTCCTCACTCATTCCCTCCATGTGACCAAACCATTTCAATACACCCTCTTCTGCTCTCTCAACCACACTCTTTTTATTACCACACATCTCTCTTACCCTTTCATTACTTACTCGATCAAACCACCTCACACCACATATTGTCCTCAAACATCTCATTACCAACACATCCACCCTCCTCAGCACAACCCTATCTATAGCCCACGCCTCGCAATCATATAACATTGTTGGAACCACAATTCCTTCAAACATACCCATTTTTGCTCTCCGATATAATGTTCTCGCCTTCCCCATATTTTTCAACGCTTCCAGAACTTTCGCCCCTCCCCCACCCTGTGACTTACTTCCGCTTCCATGGTTCCATCCGCTGCTAAATCCACTCCCAGGTATCTAAAACACTTCACTTCCTTCAGTTTTTCTCCATTCAAACTTACCTCCCAATTGACTTGTCCCTCAACCCAACTGTACCCAATAACCTTACTCTTTATTCACATTTACTCTCAGCTTTCTTCTTTTACACACTTTACCAAACTCAGTCACCAGCTTCTGCAGTTTCCTACCCGAATCAGCCACTATCGCTGTTTCATCAGCGAATAACGACCGACTCACTTCCCAAGCCCTGTCATCCGCAACAGACTTCATGCTTGCCCCTCTCTCCAAAACTCATGCATTCACCTCCCTAACAACCCCATCTATAAACAAATTAAACCATCATGGAGACATCACACACCCCTGCCGCAAACCTACATTCACTGAGAACCAATCACTTTCCTCTCTTCATATATATATATATATATATATATATATATATATATATATATATATATATATATATATATATATATATATATTTTTTTTTTTTTTTTATTATACTTTGTCGCTGTCTCCCGCGTTTGCGAGGTAGCGCAAGGAAACAGACGAAAGAAATGGCCCAACCCACCCCCATACACATGTATATACATACGTCCACACACGCAAATATACATACCTACACAGCTTTCCATGGTTTACCCCAGACGCTTCACATGCCTTGATTCAATCCACTGACAGCACGTCAACCCCGGTATACCACATCGCTCCAATTCACTCTATTCCTTGCCCTCCTTTCACCCTCCTGCATGTTCAGGCCCCGATCACACAAAATCTTTTTCACTCCATCTTTCCACCTCCAATTTGGTCTCCCTCTTCTCCTCGTTCCCTCCACCTCCGACACATATATCCTCTTGGTCAATCTTTCCTCACTCATTCTCTCCATGTGCCCAAACCACTTCAAAACACCCTCTTCTGCTCTCTCAACCACGCTCTTTTTATTTCCACACATCTCTCTTACCCTTACGTTACTCACTCGATCAAACCACCTCACACCACACATTGTCCTCAAACATCTCATTTCCAGCACATCCATCCTCCTATGCACAATCTATCCATAGCCCACGCCTTGCAACCATACAACATTGTTGGAACCACTATTCCTTCAAACATACCCATTTTTGCTTTCCGAGATAATGTTCTCGACTTCCACACATTCTTCAAGGCCCCCAGAATTTTCGCCCCCTCCCCCACCCTATGATCCACTTCCGCTTCCATGGTTCCATCCGCTGCCAGATCCACTCCCAGATATCTAAAACACTTCACTTCCTCCAGTTTTTCTCCATTCAAACTCACCTCCCAATTGACTTGACCCTCAACCCTACTGTACCTAATAACCTTGCTCTTATTCACATTTACTCTTAACTTTCTTCTTCCACACACTTTACCAAACTCAGTCACCAGCTTCTGCAGTTTCTCACATGAATCAGCCACCAGCGCTGTATCATCAGCGAACAACAACTGACTCACTTCCCAAGCTCTCTCATCCCCAACAGACTTCATACTTGCCCCTCTTTCCAAAACTCTTGCATTTACCTCCCTGACAACCCCATCCATAAACAAATTAAACAACCATGGAGACATCACACACCCCTGCCGCAAACCTACATTCACTGAGAACCAATCACTTTCCTCTCTTCCTACACGTACACATGCCTTACATCCTCGATAAAAACTTTTCACTGCTTCTAACAACTTTCCTCCCACACCATATATTCTTAATACCTTCCACAGAGCATCTCTATCAACTCTATCATATGCCTTCTCCAGATCCATAAATGCTCCATACAAATCCATTTGCTTTTCTAAGTATTTCTCACATACATTCTTCAAAGCAAACACCTGATCCACACATCCTCTACCACTTCTGAAACCACACTGCTCTTCCCCAATCTGATGCTCTATACATGCCTTCACCCTCTCAATGAATACCCTCCCATATAATTTACCAGGAATACTCAACAAACTTATACCTCTGTAATTTGAGCACTCACTCTTATCCCCTTTGCCTTTGTACAATGGCACTATGCACGCATTCCGCCAATCCTCAGGCACCTCACCATGAGTCATACATACATTAAATAACCTTACCAACCAGTCAACAATACAGTCACCCCCTTTTTTTATAAATTCCACTGCAATACCATCCAAACCTGCTGCCTTGCCGGCTTTCATCTTCCGCAAAGCTTTCACTACCTCTTCTCTGTTTACCAAATCATTTTCCCTAACCCTCTCACTTTGCACACCACCTCGACCAAAACACCCTATATCTGCCACTCTATCATCAAACACATTCAACAAACCTTCAAAATACTCACTCCATCTCCTTCTCACATCACCACTACTTGTTATCACCTCCCCATTTGCGCCCTTCACTGAAGTTCCCATTTGCTCCCTTGTCTTACGCACTTTATTTACCTCCTTCCAGAACATCTTTTTATTCTCCCTAAAATTTAATGATACTCTCTCACCCCAACTCTCATTTGCCCTTTTTTTCACCTCTTGCACCTTTCTCTTGACCTCCTGTCTCTTTCTTTTATACATCTCCCACTCAATTGCATTTTTTCCCTGCAAAAATCGTCCAAATGCCTCTCTCTTCTCTTTCACTAATACTCTTACTTCTTCATCCCACCACTCACTACCCTTTCTAATCAACCCACCTCCCACTCTTCTCATGCCACAAGCATCTTTTGCGCAATCCATCACTGATTCCCTAAATACATCCCATTCCTCCCCCACTCCCCTTACTTCCATTGTTCTCACCTTTTTCCATTCTGTACACAGTCTCTCCTGATACTTCTTCACACAGGTCTCCTTCCCAAGCTCACTTACTCTCACCACCTTCTTCACCCCAACATTCACTCTTCTTTTCTGAAAACCCATACTAATCTTCACCTTAGCCTCCACAAGATAATGATCAGACATCCCTCCAGTTGCACCTCTCAGCACATTGACATCCAAAAGTCTCTCTTTCGCACGCCTGTCAATTAACACGTAATCCAATAACGCTCTCTGGCCATCTCTCCTACTTACATAAGTATACTTATGTATATCTCGCTTTTTAAACCAGGATAGAGTTGTGCGCAGGAGGATGGATGTGCTGGAAATGAGATGTTTGAGGACAATGTGTGGTGTGAGGTGGTTTGATCGAGTAAGTAACGTAAGGGTGAGAGAGATGTGTGGAAATAAAAAGAGCGTGGTTGAGAGAGCAGAAGAGGGTGTTTTGAAATGGTTTGGGCACATGGAGAGAATGAGTGAGGAAAGATTGACCAAGAGGATATATGTGTCGGAGGTGGAGGGAACGAGGAGAAGAGGGAGACCAAATTGGAGGTGGAAAGATGGAGTGAAGAGGATTTTGTGTGATCGGGGCCTGAACATGCAGGAGGGTGAAAGGAGGGCAAGGAATAGAGTGAATTGGAGCGATGTGGTATACAGGGGTTGACGTGCTGTCAGTGGATTGAATCAAGGCATGTGAAGCGTCCGGGGTAAACCATGGAAAGCTGTGTAGGTATGTATATTTTGCGTGTGTGGACGTGTGTATGTACATGTGTATGGGGAGGGTTGGGCCATTTCTTTCGTCTGTTTCCTTGCGCTACCTCGCAAACGCGGGAGACAGCGACGAAGTATAAAAAAAAAAAAAAAAAAAAAAAAATATATATATATATTCCTATGAGTCCATGGGGACTCATAGGAATATCTTGATCACGCGCAAAATTGTGGTCCTTTCCAATATATATATATATATATATATATATATATATATATATATATATATATATATATATATATATATATATATATGCGTGTATGTATGTGTGTGTGTGCTTGTGTGTGTGTATGTATGTATATGTGTATATGTTGATATGTATATGTGCGTGTATGGGCGTTTATGTATGTATATGTGCACATGAGTGGATGAGCCGTTCTTCGTCTATTTCATGGCGCTACCTCGCTGACGGGGGGAAGCGGCTATCAAGTATTATGATGATATATATATATATATATATATATATATATATATATATATATATATATATATATATATATATTTATTTATATTTATATTTTTATTTATTTTGCTTTGTCGCTGTCTCCCGCGTTAGCGAGGTAGCGCAAGGAAACAGACGAAAGAATGGCCCAACCCACCCTCATACACATGTATATACATACACGTCCACACACGCAAATATACATACCTATACATCTCAATGTATACATATATATACACACACATACATATACATATATACTTATGTACATAATTCATACTGTCTGCCTTTATTCATTCCCATCGCCACCTCGCCACACATGGAATAACAACCTCCTCCCCCCTCATGTGTGCGAGATAGCGTTACGAAAGACAACAAAGGCCACATTCGTTCACACTCAGTCTCTAGCTGTCTTGTAATAATCCACTGAAACCACAGCTCCCTTTCCACATCCAGGCCCCACAGAACTTTCCATGGTTTACCCCAGACGCTTCACATGCCCTGGTTGAATCCATTGACAGCACGTCGACCCAGGTATACCACATCGTTCCAATTTACTGTATTCCTTGCACGCCTTTCACCCTACTGCATGTTCAGGCCCCGATCACTCAAAATCTTTTTCTCTTCATCTTTTCACCTCCAATTTGGTCTCCCACTTCTCCTCGATCCCTCCACCTCTGACACATATATCCTCTTGGTCAATCTTTCCTCACTCATTCTCTCCATGTGACCAAACCATTTCAAAACACCCACTTCTGCTCTCTCAACCACACTCTTTTTATTACCACACATCCCTCTTACCCTATTATTACTTACTCGATCAAACCACCTTACACCACATATTGTCCTCAAACATCTCATTTCAAGCACATCCACCCTCCTCCGCACAACTCTATCCATAACCCACGCCTCGCAACCATACAACATTGTTGGAACCAGTATTTCTTCAAGCATACCCATTTTTGCTTTCCGAGATAATGTTCTCGACTCCCACACGTTCTTCAAGGCTCCCAGAATTTTCGCCCCCTCCTCACCCTATGATTCACTTTCGCTTACATGGTTCCATCCGCTGCCAGATCTACTCCCAGATATCTAAAACACTTCACTTCCTCCACTTTTTCTCCATTCAAGCTTACCTCCCAATTGACTTGACCCTCAACCCTCCCGAACCTAATAACCTTGCTCTTATTCACATTTACTCTTAACTTTCTTGTTTCACACATTCACATTTACTCTTAACTTTCTTGTTTCACACACTTTACCAAATTCAGTCACCAGCTTCTGCAGTTTCTCACATGAATCAGCCACCAGCCCTGTATCTTCAGCGAACAACAACTGACTCAGTTCCCAAGCTCTCTCATCCACAACAGACTGCATACTTGCCCCTCTTTCCAAAACTCTTGCATTCGCCTCCCTAACAACCCCATCCATAAACAAATTAAACAACCATGGAGACATCACACACCCCTGCCGCAAACCTACATTTACTGAGAACCAATCACTTTCCTCTCTTCCTACACGTACACATGCCTTACATCCTCGAAAAAAACTTTTCACTGCTTCTAACAACTTGCCTCCCACACCATATATTCTTAATACCTTCCACAGAGCATCTCTATCAACTCTATCATATGCCTTCTCCAGATCCATAAATGCTACATACAAATCCATTTGCTTTTCTAAGTATATATATATATATATATATATATATATATATATATATATATATATATATATATATATATATATATATACACACACACACACACACACACACACACACACACACACACCAGCATTTCCCCCTCCCTCCCTCCCAGTGTACCAGGCACACCTGCCACCTAATCCTTACCCTGTACACGATACACGACTGTATCTAGACTGTATCTTGTGTATACAGGCCAGCCCCTGTTGTAGACAGTGTACTGGGTTTGATTTCGTCCCTAACACTTAAGATACACAGAACCCAATATCTCTTCTGTATGATATTCAGATTCTGTTGTTTTTCTTTCATAATAAGCACACAATCCAGCCCTCGATGTGTGAACTACAACACACACACACACACACACACACACACACACACACACAGCCTAACTCGTGATGTGTTTTATATGTTAATCACAGTCCGCTGCCGCGTGCAGCATATATACATAACCTTCCCTGTGTTGTAGAAAGTATACCTCAGCTCAGTCCTCGATGTATGAAGCTTACACAACACATCCCCTGTTATTATGTACACAACCAGGTTCATGATGAATAAGATTATACACAGCTCAGTTCCTACTTTGGAATATATACAGTGTATACACAACGTAATCCTTGTTGTAACAAACACACACATAACCGAGTCACTACTGGATAGAAAGAAAAAAAATCCATCTGCATAAAACAAACACAACCCATTCCTTTCTGTATACAATATACAGAATCCAATCACACATGAACTTAACATACCTAATCCAGTATAAAACATACAGAGCCATAGCCTTACCCTGTCAAACACAGCCTAGCCCCTACTACGGTAAACGCAACTAACCTAGTCCCTACTCGTTGAAACACAGACAGTCCAGTGTCTTTTGTATGTTATACACATACAACCCAGTCCCTGCTCTGTTATACACATACAACCCAGTCCATGCTCTGTTGTATACATACAACCCAGTCCCTGCTCTGTTGTACACATACAACCCAGTCCTTGCTGTATAATACACATAGTCTAGTCACCACTGTATAATACACATAGTCTAGTCACCATTGTATAAGACACACGACCCAGATCCATCTGTAGTCAAGGCACATGACCTCCCAGTTCCTGCTTCATAGAAAATGCACACATTTGCCACTGTCATCCATTTCATTGACAAGACAGAAATTGCTGGTTGATGGGTTGATATTTTTTTTCGAGAAACTGAGTTAGTGTTGAGCGGGAGGGCTGTGTTGGCAATATTGGAGGTATGGAGAGGAAAAATGGTGGAGATAAGTGATTATATCGCCGAACAAGTCCTTTGCTCCGTCCTTCGACGAAGCTCAACAAGGGTTTGTTGTTGTTGTCAAAGTGTTCGTTGGGCGGGAGTCGGAGTTCACAGGTCGGTGGAGAGGTGGTGGGCGGTGCACCAGGCCTCCTCACGCGCCCGCAGACGTGAGACCAGAGGGGCCCGACTCTGCTACTCCTGCCTGAAGATGAGGCGCGACTCTGTCCTCGAGACCGCTCACGATACAAAGACTTTCCTCTCATACCCATTAAAAGCCTCTTATGGTAAAGTGATTTGCATACACCGAAGCCGTCACACTGAAGAGTTGATGGTATTAGCATAGAAAGGAGCCTTCCCTCCCATTGTCAATGACAGAAAATTGGTGTCGCTGATGCAGAGGTGGCAACCAGATACAAGAATTGGAGATCTGGTCGTAACGTTGGCCTAATTGCCTCATAACGAAATGAAAAAGAAAAAAAATATCCGGTGATTATATATGGATATTGATAATCCTCATTGAAATAAAAGATCCTTTATATTACACACACACACACACACACACACACAGACACACACACACACACGCCAGGCTTCGCTGTGAATGTAGTCCTGGTTCCCTCAGCGGGGGAAGCTGTGGACATGGTAACTTTACCTTACATAACGAGTGAACACTTGAACACATGACGGGATCTGCAGTAATCAAACGTCTGATGGGTTGGCCAGTATTTCAAACGTTCTGAAAAACCTGTTAAATTTTATGATGACTGGGATGGGGAGGGGTGGACCACCCTCAATTTTTTTCAGCATTCATGAATGAATTTACGTTTTATGCACTATATATATATATATATATATATATATATATATATATATATATATATATATATATATATCTATCTATCTATCTATCTATCTATCTATCTATCTATCTATCTATATATATATATATATATATATATATATATATATATACACATTGGAGAGGATCACAAAATGTGATTGTCCAAAACATTAAAAACTATGATCATTGTATTGACTGGAGTAACGCCATCTCATTTATGAACTCTAACTCTATTACCAAAAGAAATATCATTGAATCTTCTATTATTAAATACACAAAGAATTATAATCTTAATATTAGTGATGGTCTATACAAATTAGATAACTTTATTGTTGATAAGATTTGTAAAATAAGTTTATGAACGCTCGTTGTATGTTTTGGACAATCACATGTTTACCAAATGGCGTCCTAGCTTCGTATTTCGATGTATATTAACTTACTTTTATTTCTCTCTTGTGTCTCCCCTGATGATGTTATTATTACACGAAAGTGCCCTTGGGAACTTATCGTGTTTCATTTCCCCGTGGACTCATAGGAATATATATATATATATATATATATATATATATATATATATATATATATATATATATATATATATATATATATATGTATATATATATATATATATATATATACAGAGAGAGAGAGAGAGAGAGACCGGGCTCCGCCTGCATGAGGTTATACTGCGAGTGAAATGTCACCTTCGTGGAGGTTGTATCATATTCAGCGGACGATAATGAATACAGTCTCGTCGATCAACCTTTAGCTCCAAAGAAACTTTAACTTAGAGATGCAAGAGCCCCACATTAGGCTCTCTCTCTCTCTCTCTCTCTCTCTCTCTCTCTCTCTCTCTCTCTCTCTCTCTCTCTCTCTCTCTCTCTCCCTCTCTCTCTCTCTCTCTCTCTATCTATCTATCTATCTATCTATCTATCTATCTATATATATATATATATATATATATATATATATATATATATATATATATATATATATAATTCATTTATTATATTATATTATACTTTTATTATACTTTGTCGCTGGCTCCCGCGTTAGCGAGGTGCGCAAGGAAACAGACGAAAAAATGGCCCAACACATCCACATACAAATATATGTACATACACGACCTCACATGCACATATACATCCCTATACATTTCAACGTGTATATATATATATATATATATATATATATATATATATATATATATATATATATATATATATATATACACACATGTACATGATTCATACTTGCTGCCCATATTCATTCCCATCGCCATCCCGACATACATGAAATGACAACCCCTTCCCCCCGCACGCACGCGAGATAGCCCTAGGGAAAGACAACAAAGGCCACATTCGTTCACACTCAGTCTCTAGCTGTGATGTATAATGCAACGAAACCACAGCTCCCTTTCCACATCCAGGCACCACAGAACTTTCCATGGTTTACCCCAGATGCTTCACATGCCCTGGTTCAATCCTTTGACAGCACGTCGACCCCGGTATACAACATCGTTCTAATTCACTCTGTTCTTTGCAAGCCTTTCACCCTCTTGCATGTTCAGGCCCCTATTGCTCAAAATCTTTTTCACTCCATCCTTCCACCTCCAATTTGGTTCCACCTCCAATTTCATTCTCTCCATGTGACCAGAGCATTTCAAAACAACCTCTTCTGCTCTATCAACCACACTCTTTTTATTACCACACATCTCTCTTACCCTTTCATTACTTACTCGATCAAACGACCTCACACCACATATTGTCCTCAAACATCTCATTTCCAACACATCCATCCTCCTTCGCACAACTCTATCTATAGCCTACGCTTCGCAACCATATAACATTGTTGGAACCACTATTCCTTCAAACATATCCATTTTTGCTTTCTGAGGCAATGTTCTCGCCTTCCTCACATTTTTCAACGCTGTCAGAACATTCGCCCCCTCCCCCCACTCTGTGACTCACTTCCGCTTCCATGGTTCCATCCGCTGCCAAATCCACTCCCAGGTATCTAAAACACTTCACTTCCTATAGTTTTCTCCATTCAAACTTACTTCCCAATTGACTTGTCCCTCATCCCTACTGTACCTAACAACCTTGCTGTTATTCACATTTACTCTCAGCTTTCTTCTTTCACACACTTTACGAAACTTAGTCACCAGCATATGCAGTTTCTCACCCGAATCAGCCACCAGCGCTGTATCATCAGCGAACAACAACTGACTCACTTCCCAAGCTCTCTCATCCACAACAGACTTCATACTTGCCCCTCTTCCCAAAACTCTTGCATTCACCTCCCTAACAACCCCATCCATAAACAAATTAAACAACCACGGAGACATCACACACCCCTGCCGCAAACCTACATTCACTGAGAACCAATCACTTTCCTCTCATTTTACTCGTGCACGTCTTACATCCTCGATAAAAACTTTTCACTGCCTCAGGCAACTTGCCTCTCACACCATATATTCTTAATACCTTCCGCAGAGCATCTCTATCAACTATATATGCCATATGCCTTCTCCAGATCCATAAATGCTACATACAAATCTATTTGTTTTTCTAAGTATTTCTCACATACATTTTTCAGAGCAAACACCTGATCCCCACATCCTCCACCACTTCTGTAACCACACTGCTCTTCTCCAATCTGATGCTCTGTACATGCCTTCACCCTCTCAATCAATACCCTCGCATATGATTTCCCAGGAATACTCAACAAACTTTTACCTCTGTAACTTGAACACTGAACTTTATCCCCTTTGCCTTTGTACAGTGGGATTATGCATTCATTCCGTCAGTCCTCAAGCACTTTACCATGAGCCATACATAAGGTGAATATCCTTACCAACCAGTCAGCAACACAGTCACCCCCCTTTTTTAATAAATTCCACTGCAATACCATCCAAACCCGCCGCCTGCCGGTTTTCATCTTCCGCAAAGCTTTCACTACCTTTTCTCTGTTTACTAATTCATTCTCCCTAACCGTCTCACTTCGCACACCACCTCAACCAAAACACCCTATATCTGTCACTCTATCATCAAACACATTCAACAAACCTTCAAAATACTCATTCCATCTCCTTCTAACATCACCACTACTTGTTATCACCTCCCCATTAATCCCCTTCACCGAAGTTCCCATTTGTTCTCTTGTCTTACACACTTTATTTACCTACTTTATTTACCCCCTTCCAAAACATATGGGAATAAATAAAGGCAGACAGTATGAATTATGTACATGTGTATATATGTATATGTCTGTGTGTGTATATATATGTGTGCATTGAGATGTATAGGTATGTATATTTGTGTGTGTGAACGTGTATGTATATACATGTGTATGTGGGTGGGTTGGGCCGTTCTTTCGTCTGTTTCCTTGCGCTACCTCGCTAACGCGAGAGACAGCGACAAAGCAAAATATGATATTATATATATATATATATATATATATATATATATATATATATATATATATATATATATATATATATATATACATACATATATATATATATATATATATATATATATATATATATATATATATATATATATATATATTCTTCATACGATTCGCCATTTCCCGCATTTGCGAGGTAGCATTAAGAACAGAGGACTGGGCCTTAGAGGGAAAATCCTCACCTGGCCCCCTTCTCTGTTCCTTCTTTTGGAAAATTAAAAAAAAAAACGAGAGGGGAGGATTTCCAGCCACCCGCTCCCTCCCCTTTTAGTCGCCTTCTACGACACGCAGGGAATACGTGGGAAGTATTCTTTCTCCCCTATCCCCAGGGATACATATATATATATATATATATATATATATATATATATATATATATATATATATATATATATATATATATATAATATATATATATATATATATATATATAAAAGAAAGAGGCAGGAGGTCAAGAGAATGGTGCAAGAGGTGAAAAAGAGGGCAAATGAGAGTTGGGGTGAGAGAGTATCATGAATTTTAGGGAGAATAAAAAGATGTTTGGTAATGTTGTGGTAATAAAAAGAGTGTGGTTGAGAGAGCAGAAGAGGGTGTTCTGAAATGGTTTGGTCATATGGAGAGAATGAGTGAGGAATGATTGACAAAGAGGATATATGTATCAGAGGTGGGGGGAACGAGAAGTGAGAGACCAAATTGGAGGTGGAAGGATGGAGTGAAAAAGATTTTGAGCAATTGGGGCCTGAACATGCAGGAGGGTGAAAGGCGTGCAAGGAATAGAGTGAATTTGAACGATGTGGTATACCAAGGTCGACGTGCTGTCAATGGATTGAACCAGGGCATGTGAAGCGTCTGGGGTAAACCATAGAAAGTTTTGTGGGGCCTGGATGTGGAAAGGGAGCTGTGGTTTCGGTTCATTATACATGACAGCTAGAGACTAAGTGTGAACGAATGTGGCCTTTGTTGTCTTTTCCTAGTGCTACCTCTCGCGCATGCGGGGGGAGGGGGTTGCCATTTCGTATGTGGAAGGGTGGCGACGGGAATGAGAAAAGGCAGCAAGTATGAATTTTGTACATGTGTATATAAGTATATGTCTGTGTATGTATATATATGTATACGTTGAAATGTATATTATGTATATGTGCGTGTGTGGGCGTGTATGTAAATACATGTGTATTTGGATGGGTTGGGCTATTCTTTCGTCTGTTTCCTTCCGCTACCTCGCTAACGCGGGAGACAGCGACAGAGTATAATAAAAGAAAATATATATATATATATATATATATATATATATATATATATATATATATATATATATATATATATATATATATATTATACATAATCGCCATTTCACGCATTAGCGAGGTAGCGTTAAGAACAGAGGACTGAGCTTTAGAGGTAATATCCTCACTTGGCCCCCTTCTCTGTTCCTTCTTTTGAAAGAGTAAAACTCCCCGCTCACTTCTCTTTTAGTCGCCTTCTACGACACGCAGGGAATACGTGGGAAGTATTCTTTCTCCCTTATCCCCATGTGTTCGCTCTTTCCTTCATCACCGAGGTAGCGTTAAGAGTAGACGAATGATCCATGGAGGAAAAAATATCTCCGAGTGGCTCCTTTCTATGTTGCTGCTTCTGGAAAGTAGTAATACAGGAGGGGAAAGTTCCCCACCCCCGGCTCCCTCATCTTAGTCTACGACACGCAGGAGGTGAGAGGTTAAGGGAGGAAGACTCCTACCCAGGTATCTCATGAGCGTCTCACAAGGCGACTTGAAGTGGGTGGAAGCGAGGGTTTTGAGATCCCACCCTCTTGTATTATTACTGTAAGATGTAGGAACAGTGATAGAATCCAAGCGAGGAGTTTTCCACGAAGGCTAGAGATGGGGGAATCTGAATACATCTGGTCTCGTAGAAAGGGAGGGACGTGTTGTATGTTCGATGAGAGAAGCTTTGATGTTCCGGCTCTCAGAGAAGCTTGTGTGGAGGGGGAAGGGTGTAAGGGTAAAGTCAGGGGGGGGGTAGTAGTAGTAGTAGTAGTAGTAGTAGTAGTAGTAGTTATAGTAGTAGTAGTAGTAGTAGTGAGTGGACGAGAGGCAAGGGAGGGGCGGGGCACTTGTGATGGAGGAGGGGGACTGGACCCGTGTGTTAGAGAGTACAAGGAGCTGATGTGGGAAGAAAATGCTGGTAGGCCTCCAAGAAGTGGGTGATTGTTAGTTTGCCCGCACCATGAAGTGAGTGGAGTGGAGAAGATGCATTTTGCAAGGGACTCAGTGAGTGTTTTCTCGCTTGGGTGGAAAAAATCGAAGGATGATTGTAGGAGATCCGAAGAGAATGGTGACTGATGGCTATCGAGGGTAAAATCAGGGGACTATGCGGCCCCTGAGTTGGTGAAAAGCTGATGAGTTGTGAGCTGGAAAAGTATTGGTGATCGTCAGTACGTGGGCCAGCACAAGCTTCTTACTGAAGTACGCGTTGGTGAGTGGCTACGGAAATTGATTGGGTTTCATGGCATTGTGCTCAGTGACTTGTGTGTGAAGGAGAGGTTGATGGAAGTGGACGTGATGAGAGAAGCAGCAGGTGGATGTCTGATCTGTTCTTGGTAGAGGAGGCGAGAGTGGAAGTTCGTAGAGGTTTTACGAAGAAGGGAAATCACACGTGTGTGAAAGAACTGGTGAAAGTGAGTGTACAGAGATATAGAAGTGGGGAAATGAAAGAAGGTTGGTACGGTGAAAGTGAATGAAGCTAGAGGGGGGAAGGGGGGCTTAAGGGCACAGGCTGTGTGTGTAGCCCGCGGGAGGTTCGAAATGGTGAGTGGTGGATTGTGGGAACTTAAATTCTTAGTGAGATAGAGAAGGGAGATGTGTGGTACGTATCTGTAGGGAAGGAGTGTAAGGTATGTAGAGGAGTCCGGGAGATGTGCGGTCGATATATGTAGAGAAGGAATGCGAGTGACCAGGAGTACAAGAGAATGCGGCAGGAAGTTCAACAAAAACTACAAGAACTGATAAACTTGGGGCAAGTCAGACACGGCGAAAGGGAGAATCGATGAACTCCAGAAAGATTAAAGAAACGTGAACAATGTGAGGATGACAGCATGACAGATGAGGATGAAAAGTGGATGTGGAAGTCGGAACAGACAAAGATGTGAAAGGAGATGACTTCAGTATTATGACAGACTGTTGAATGTGGCAGGAAGGCGGATGTCGTGTGTGTAAGACAAGGTGTAATGCGAAGCAAGAGTCGTGACGAATGGGAAGGTAGAAAGAACGAAGAATGAAACCTTACGCAATATGATGTGTGGTAAGGCACTGGGAGTGGATGGGATTATAGCTGTGTTCTTTGTTTAAGGGCATGGCAGTGCTACTTATTGGTTA
Organism: Panulirus ornatus; assembly: GCF_036320965.1. Lineage (NCBI taxonomy): Eukaryota > Metazoa > Arthropoda > Malacostraca > Decapoda > Palinuridae > Panulirus > Panulirus ornatus. Next base: position 54,045,563 of record NC_092224.1, on the reverse strand, counting down.
GTCAGGCTGTACGACGTGTGCATGTCCTGAGGTGAGGTCCTTGAGGACTGGCAACGTGCATCCATTGTGACCTTGTGTAAAAGCAAGAGGTTAAGAACAGATGATTGAAATACAGAGGTTGACCAAACCTGGTCATTATGTGATGACTGAGGAGATGGTGTTGACTCACTTAGGAGAAGCAATCATGTTGTACAATTGGGTGAGAATGTATGGACAAGATGTGGTGAAATAGTATGACTTATACGTAGTGTTTAGGAGTGTGGGGAAAGTATATGATAGTGGCTGATAGAGATGCCTTATGGGAAATGCTACGGGTATATGGGTTGAATGATTGAGTGGTAAGTGCAGTTATGAGTTCTGGATAAGGTGTGTGTGCGAGTAGGAAAGGAGAAACTTGAGTGGTTCTTGGTGAAAGTGGGTCTGCCATAAGGGTATATGATGTCACCATGGCTGTTTGTTCTGTTTACGGATGGGTTGACGAGGGAGGTAAATGTGAAGCTTTGTGAAGGGTCGAATCTGCAGTATTCAGGAAGTGCGGGAGCGCGGAAGGTAACTCAACTCCTAATAACGGATGAGACGGATCTAGTGGGATAGACTCTGTGTTAAGAAGCTGATATAGTGTGCAAAAGAACAAAGTTGAAAGTTTATGTTTACAAAAGTAAAGTGATAGAGTGCGTTAGAGTCAGACGGGACGGTTTGAGTGTGAGTAAATAGAGAGGATGTAGAGGAAGTGGGTCAGTGTATGTACTGTGCAGTGGACGTGGCCGCAGTGATGGCAACCACAGGGGCTGATGAGAAATACTGCTTGGAAGAGGAGTTAAACTTGCTCCAGCAAAACCTCACAATTGCACCACAGACACACTTCTCGACCAGGAGATCCTCAGCTCATTCAGATGTTGATCTGTTACCAGTTGGTGTTCTCATGTCTCCAGACCCGCTGACCTTGTCGTACCATCTCGTCTACAAGATGACAAATATGAGAAGATTGATACATAAGAAGATAATGAAAGGAGAAATAGTTAGAATGATTATATAAACAAAGATTTTTTTTTCTTTCATCTTTCATGCACACTTAACGATAATATGAAGGTCAGAAGAGCTCATGCAGCCCAGGTGTCACTCAGGCTGTGGACCACAAGCAGAGTGTAACGTTGTCCTCCCCCACAACTCCGCCACCCCACAACTTGGGCAGATGGAATACACACCAGGTCACCCTGGGCTGATGGAGGTCACATCGTTACCCTGGGTTGGTAGAGGTCACACTAGCTCACCGTGGGTGGAAGAGGCCACACTAAGTCACCCTAACTGACAGAAGTCACAC
>NC_092224.1:53871742-54036742 GCF_036320965.1 Panulirus ornatus | reverse complement strand
CCCGCCCTTTGGGTTGTGAGTGCCTCAGGGTGGGGAGTGGTCCCGCCCTTTGGGTTGTGAGTGCCTCAGGGTGCGGAGTGGTCCTGCCCTTTGGGTTGTGAGTGCCTCAGGGTGGGGAGTGGTCCTGCCCTTTGCTAAGCTGTAGGGTTGGGTACCTCTGGGCTGCTAAATGAATTCCCACACATGTGTGTCTGGAGTTGAGAACAGTGATGATAGGGAGGGAGAGGCAGTGAAATCCATGAGCCATGATTGTGTCTGGCCAGAGTTAGAAGCAGTAAGAATCTCGGGTCATTGTCCGTAACACTTCGTATGTCTAAGGTTAGTAGGAACAGAGGCGGCTCCAACACATAACCCTGTGGGATGCCATTGCCACCTTGTACCCGCTTTCAAAAGGCCAAGTCTGGGATGTATCACATGTTCTATTCGTTGTAGATAATTACCTGTTTGTAGTAATCACCAGTTTGTATATAGTGGGAAAGGAGCTTTATATTTCATGCTCCCCTCCTCCCCCTCCCCTTTCCACCTCTTGGTATTGTATTTCTACCGTAAACGTTTTTGGTATTTTATTTTTGTGGCTGTCTCATTTCCTTCCTCCTGCCTTACTTTGCGCCATGTGTCAACAAGTTTATTGATGAAGTGAATGCTTACTCACGTCCGTCCGCGCACTTTTTTTTGTACCCGGCTCCCAATTATGCTGCCTTGTTCTCCATTCTCTTCTGACTTCAAAGACATGTTGTGTGTTAACGTCGTCATAGTCTCTTAGGAATTTATGTACAGTCATCATGTCTTCCTTGTGAGAGTGAGCTAACACACACTGACCCATAAGCACACACACACACACACACACACACACACATATATATATATATATATATATATATATATATATATATATATATATATATATATATATATATATATATATATATGTGTATATATGTATATATATATATATACATATATATATATATATATATATATATATATATATATGTATATATGTATATATATATATATATATATATATATATATATATATATATATATATATATATATATATATATATATATATATATATGTATGTGTGTATATATATATATGTATGTATATATATATATATATATATATATATATATATATATATATATATATATATATATATATATATATGTATATATGTGTGTATATATATATATATATATATATATATATATATATATATATATATATATATTATCCCTGGGGATAGGGGAGAAAGAATACTTCCCACGTATTCCCTGCGCGTCGTAGAAGGCGACTAAAAGGGAAGGGAGCGGGGGGCTGGAAATCCTCCCCTCTCATTATTTTTTTTTTTTTTTTTTTTTTTTTTTTTTTTTTCTCCAAAAGAAGGAACAGAGAAGGGGGTCAGGTGAGGATACTCCCTCAAAGGCCCAGTCCTCTGTTCTTAACGCTACCTCGCTATCGCGGGAAATGGCGAATAGTATGAAAAAAAAAAAAAAAAAATATATATATATATATATATATATATATATATATATATATATATATATATATATATATATATATATATATATATATATATTATCCCTGGGGATAGGGGAGAAAGAATACTTCCCACGTATTCCCTGCGTGTCGTAGAAGGCGACTAAAAGGGGAGGGAGCGGGTGGCTGGAAATCCTCCCCTCTCATTTTTTTTTTTTCAATTTTCCAAAAGAAGGAACAGAGAAGGGGGGCCAGGTGAGGATATTCCCTCAAAGGCCCAGTCCTCTGTTCTTAACGCTACCTCGCTAATGCGGGAAATGGCGAATAGTATGAAAGAAAGAAAGAAATATATATATATATATATATATATATATATATATATATATATATATATATATATATATATATATATATATATATATGTTCAAATCTCGTAACATGCGTATCATAAATTTATTATTTGGGTAAGAATGAGAACTGTTTGCAATTTTTATCAACAATAAAGCTATCCAATTTGTATAGCCTTTCACTATTATTAATGGTATAATTCTTTGTGTATTTGATAATAGAAGATTCAGCGATATTTCTCGTGCTACAAGTATTTAGCTCTAACTCTTGTGCCACGAGAAATATCTTTGAAGTGGAGGGGACAAGGAGAAGCAGAAGACCAAATTGGAGGTGGAAGGATGGATTGAAAAAGATTTTGAGCGATGGGGGCCTGAACATACAGGAGGGTGAGAGGTGTCCAAGGAATAGAGTGAATTGGAACGAAGTGGTATACTGGGGTCAACGTGCCGTCCTTGGGCTAAACCAGGGCATGTGAAACGTCTGAGGTAAACCATGGAAAGGTCTGTGGGGTCTAGATGTGGATATTGAGCTGTGGTTTTTGTGCATTACACATGACAGCTAAAGAATGAAAGTAACCGGGTGTGGACTTTCCTCGTCTTCCTTGGCGTCGATGCTCTTTCTTGTGGGGGTGGGATGGCGCTGGGAATAGATGAAGGCGAGCAAGTATGAATCTATCTATCTATCTATATATATATATATATATATATTTTTTTTTGTTGTTGTTGTTGTTGCATATTCTTAATAAAGTGTTCATTATCGCTGAAGCAGGGGGTAGCGATGCTGTTTCCTGTGGGACAAGGTAGCGCCAAGAACGGATGAAGGCAAGCAAGTATGAGTATGCACATATATATATATATATATATATATATATATATATATATATATATATATATATATATATATATATATATATATATTATCCCTGAGGATAGGGGACAAAGAATACTTTCCACGTATTCCCTACGTGTCGTAGAAGGCGACTAAAAGGGTAGGGAGCGGATGGCTGGAAATCCTCCCCTCTCGTTTTTTTTTTTCTATTTTTCAAAAGAAGGAACAGAGAAGGGGGCCAGGTGAGGATATTCCCTCAAAGGCCCAGTTTTCTGTTCTTAACGCGGGAAATGGCGAATAGTACGAAAGAATATATATATATATATATATATATATATATATATATATATATATATATATATATATATAAATATATATAATATATATAATATATATAATATATATAATATATATATATATATATAATATATATATATATATATATATATATATATATATATATATATATATATATATATATATATATATATATATATATATATAACCCTGGGGATAGAGGAGAAAGAATACTTCTCACGCATTCCCCACGTGTCGTAGAAGGCGACTAAAGGGCGCGGGAGGGGGGATAGAAACTCCTTTCCTCCTTCTATTTTAACTTTCTAAAAGGGGAAACAGAAAAAGGAGTCACGCAGGGAGTGCTCATCCTCCTCGAAGGCTTAGACTGAGGTGTCTAAATGTGTGTGGATGTAACCAAGATGAGAAAAAAAGAGAGATAGGTAGTATGTTTGAGGAAAGGAACCTGGATGTTCTGGCTCTGAGTGAAACGAAGTACAAGGGTAAACGGGAACATTCTTTTTTTTTCTGAAAACCTCTACAAATCTTAACCTTCGCCTCCACAAGATAATGATCAGACATCCCTCCAGTTGCACCTCTTAGCACATTAACATCCAAAAGTCTCTCTTTCATGCTCCTATCAATAAACACGTAATCCAATAACGCTCTCTGGCCATCTCTCCTACTCACATACATATGCTTATGTATATCTCTCTTTTTAAACCAGGTTTTCCTAATCACCAGTTCTTTTTCAGCACACAAATCTACAAGCTCTTCACCATTTCCATCTACAACACTGAACACCCCATGTATACCAATTATTCCCTCAACTGCCACATTACTCACCTTTGCATTCAAATCACCCATCACTATAACCCGGTCTCGTGCATCAAAACCACTAACACACTCATTCAGCTGCTCCCAAAACACTTGCCTCTCATGATCTTTCTTCTCATGCCCAGGTGCATAGGCACAAATGATCACCCATCTCTCTCCATCCACTTTCAGTTTTACCCATATCAATCTAGGGTGTACTTTCTTACACTGTATCACATACTCCCACAACTGTTTCATGAGTAGTGCTTCTCCTTCCTTTGCTCTTGTCCTTTTACCAACCCCTAACTTTACTCCCAAGACATTCCCAAACCACTCTTCCCCTTTACCCTTGAGCTTCGTTTCACTCAAAACCAAAACATCAAGGTTGCTCTCCTCAAACATACTAGTATCTCTCCTTTTTTCTCATCTTGGTTATATATATATATATATATATATATATATATATATATATATATATATATATATATATATATATATATATATATTTCATACTATTCGCCATTTCTCGCATTAGCGAGGTAGCGTTAAGAACAGAGGACTGGGCCTTTGAGGGAATATCCTCACCTGGCCCCCTTCTCTGTTCCTTCTTTTGGAAAATTAAGAAAGAAATGAGGGGGGAGGATTTCCAGCCCCCCTCGCCTTATACGACACGCAGGGAATACGTGGGAAGTATTCTTTCTCCCCTATCCCCAGGGATAGGGGAGGTGAGTTTGAATGGTGAGAGGCTGGAGGAGGTGAGGTGTTTTAGATATCTGGGAGTGGATCTGTCAGCGGATGGAACCATGGAAGCGGAAGTGGATCATAGGGTGGGGGAGGGGGCGAAAATTTTGGGAGCCTTGAAAAATGTGTGGAAGTCGAGAACATTATCCCGGAAAGCAAAAATGGGTATGTTTGAAGGAATAGTAGTTCCAACAATGTTGTATGGTTGCGAGGCGTGGGCTATGGATAGAGTTGTGCGTAGGAGGATGGATGTGCTGGAAATGAGATGTTTGAGGACAATGTGTGGTGTGAGGTGGTTTGATCGAGTAAGTAACGTAAGGGTAAGAGAGATGTGTGGAAATAAAAAGAGCGTGGTTGAGAGAGCAGAAGAGGGTGTTTTGAAATGGTTTGGGCACATGGAGAGAATGAGTGAGGAAAGATTGACCAAGAGGATATATGTGTCGGAGGTGGAGGGAACGAGGAGAAGAGGGAGACCAAATTGGAGGTGGAAAGATGGAGTGAAAAGGATTTTGTGTGATCGGGGCCTGAACATGCAGGAGGGTGAAAGGAGGGCAAGGAATAGAGTGAATTGGAGCGATGTGGTATACAGGGGTTGACGTGCTGTCAGTGGATTGAATCAAGGCATGTGAAGCGTCTGGGGTAAACCATGGAAAGCTGTGTAGGTATGTATATTTGCGTGTGTGGACGTGTGTATGTACATGTGTATGGGGGGGGTTGGGCCATTTCTTTCGTCTGTTTCCTTGCGCTACCTCGCAAACGCGGGAGACAGCGACAAAGTATAAAAAAAAAAAAAAAAAAAAAAAAAATATATATATATATATATATATATATATATATATATATATATATATATATATATTATTATTATATTTTTTTATTATTCTGCTTTGTCGCTGTCTCCCGCGTTTGCGAGGTAGCGCAAGGATACAGAAGAAAGAAATGGCCCAACCCACCCCAATACACATGTATATACATACACGTCCACACACGCAAATATACATACCTATACATCTCAATGTACACATATATATACACACACAGACACATACATATATACCCATGCACACAATTCACACTGTCTGCCTTTATTCATTCCCATCGCCACCTCGCCACACATGGAATACCATCCCCCTCCCCCCTCATGTGTGCGAGGTAGCGCTAGGAAAAGACAACAAAGGCCCCATTCGTTCACACTCAGTCTCTAGCTGTCATGCAATAATGCCCGAAACCACAGCTCCCTTTCCACATCCAGGCCTCACAGAACTTTCCATGGTTTACCCCAGATGCTTCACATGCCCTGATTCAATCCACTGACAGCACGTCAACCCCGGTATACCACATCGATCCAATTCACTCTATTCCTTGCCCGCCTTTCACCCTCCTGCATGTTCAGGCCCCGATCACTCAAAATCTTTTTCACTCCACCTTTCCACCTCCAATTTGGTCTCCCACTTCTCCTCGTTCCCTCCACCCCCGACACATATATCCTCTTGGTCAATCTTTCCTCACTTACTCTCTCCATGTGCCCAAACCATTTCAAAACACCCTCTTCTGCTCTCTCAACCACGCTCTTTTTTTTTCCACACATCTCTCTTACCCTTACATCACTTACTCGATCAAACCACCTCACACCACACATTGTCCTCAAATATCTCATTTCCAGCACATCCACCCTCCTGCGCACAACTCTATCCATAGCCCACGCCTCGCAACCATACAACATTGTTGGAACCACTATTCCTTCAAACATACCCATTTTTGCTTTCCGAGATACTGTTCTCGACTTCCACATATTCTTCAAGGCTCCCAGGATTTTCGCCCCCTCCCCCACCCTATGATTCACTTCCGCTTCCATGGTTCCATCCGCTGCCAGATCCACTCCCAGATATCTAAAACACTTTACTTCCTCCAGTTTTTCTCTATTCAAACTTACCTCCCAATTGACTTGACCCTCAACCCTACTGTACCTAATAACCTTGCTCTTATTCACATTTACTCTTAACTTTCTTCTTTCACACACTTTACCAAACTCAGTCACCCGCTTCTGCAGTTTCTCACATGAATCAGCCACCAGCGCTGTATCATCAGCGAACAACTGACTCATATATATATATATATATATATATATATATATATATATATATATATATATATATATATATATATATGAACGAAGTGCACAGGAACGCGCACCTTCATAGAACATACATACCTCCTACAGCCAGGATCGAACCCGTGACCCCTGTGCCACAGGCGGGAATGCTACCGCTAGGCAATGGGCCTGGCTAATAGGAAATAAATATTCGAATACTATGTACTCGAATACCCTTCGTCTCACATTGGTGAGCAACGGGGTCTACACCGGTCATTTCCCAACATAGCCAGCAGATAGCATTTTACCGAACCTAAATGTACAACGCGGAGGTATATGAATACGAACAAAGTCCATATGAACGCGCACCTTCATACAACATACAAAACAACAGTCAGGATCGAACCCGGGACCCTTGTGCCTGTGGCACAGGGGTCCCGGGTTCGATCCTGGCTGTTGGAGGTTTGTATATGATATATATATATATATATATATATATATATATATATATATATATATATATATATATATAGATATATATATATATATATATGTATATGTATATATATATATGTATATATATATATATATATATATATATATATATATATATATATATATATATATATATATATATATATATGATTACCCCAGGTCCCCTCTTTAAGAAAGACGTAGTTCTATCCAGGACCTGCTTTCAGAGGCCCCTCCAGCCCAAGGCTGTACTCCATTAAGTTGCAGAGGAAACGTGGACTCCTGTGGAGTAGGAATTCTTTAACGAAGTCTGACTTCCAATTATGCAGTCTTGCGAAAGGTGATTTCTCACTCGCAATGGAGCCTCATGCAAGTGGAGCCCGGTAACACACACACACACACACACACACACACACACACACACACACACACACACACACATAAAACTGGCATTCCTGTAATACAATGAATCACAAAATCCAAAGTAACCAACCCAGGTGCACATCAAAGAAGGTATTCAACCCATCCGCCACACATGACATCCACTCTCCCTGAGAACATACAGACCTTCTCATGGAACACTACCTAACACATCAGCCACGAGCCACCTTGAAACCCAGGCAGGAAACTCATGAGAAACGTCCATAGAATCTGTCCAGAATGAACTGTTCACCCACCCTTCACTCCCACTAACACAGGGAATGCCAGTGAAAGCTTAACAATATATCAAACTTAAATATAAAACATTGTGGCCGACTTACCATTCAAGTACCCGCACATATGATCCCTTGCCACTCCTGGCTGCACAACGTCAACATAATGCTGATCCTCAAACCTTCCCATACACCCAGCTGCTTCATCCTTACCACCTCATACCACTTCTGTCTCCAGTATCCACACATTTTGAAAAACTGACCCTTAGCATAATATCCAACTCTCACCCCACAACATGGCTTGAAACCCAGTCATTCCACTACAACGCTACGTGCTGAGCTAAATGGCTTCAACCAGCCACATTTTTCACAATAATAGTGGCATTGAATAGCAACAAAATATTTGATACTGTTTTCCAACACGTTCTCACTCAGAAAAAAGTGTTTGACGCAACCTTCCACAACAGTGAGAGCAAGTAGTTGGCCCACTTCACAGTTTCACCTCTAACACACTTTAGCTCTATAGTGGAGTTTCCCAGGAGCAGTTCTTTCTCTTAAACTTTTTAATCTCTTTCTAACTGATGTGCCGATACCATCTGTAGACCACAGTATGAATGTCCTTTCATATACAGACGACTTAATTCATGATCACATCACAACACTGCATTAAATATCAGGAGCACTGATGTGTACAAAGATTAACACGAAAATAAATAAATAGAAAAGAAACAGACCCTCAGAACAATATCTGGACCCAGGTTCAAACAGGGAAAGATTCCCGTTATATCCTTGACAACCAATTCATTCGCTCCACCTTAAACTATGCCTCACCTGCCTGGTCATCCACCTTCATAAAAGCAAACATAACAGCGCTTAAAATCCATATAAAACAGAACGCTTTGCAGTCTTTGGCTGACTAGCGAACAGAAACACAACCCCTTCATAAACAAAGACAGATCCTCCTAGTACAATCCAACCTCAATAGGTTGGTGATTCAATTCTTTGCAACAGCACTTTCTCCCATCCAAACATCTTCATACTAAATCAACTTCCGTTAAATAAAACTAAAAAGCTTACCCCATCTTCGCGCCTCAGCACCCTTTGCTCACAGACCCCCACGCTCCCTAAGAAACACACCACTAAAGTAACACATGCACCGGAATGACCTTACAAGGGTTAAACAACCGCCCTCCTAATTCCGTCTTAAACTACACTCCCGAGACATTTACGTGTTGTACCCTTTCGTCTACGCTGTGGAGAAAGTCCATGGCTTCAACACTACAAACACTGATGTAACACATCTGAAGACACTTCATACCCACAGTGCAGCTACCACAATGAAATGCTCGGTTGCCACGCACTATTCCCCCCTTCCCACACACACACACACACACACACACACACACACACACACAACATCCTTATTGTCTGCTGAGGGTGACATATGCCCTAGTTCAATCCATTGACAGCACGTCGACCCCGGTATACCACATCGTTCCAATTCACTCTGTTCCTTGCACGCCTTTCACCCTCCTGCATGTTCAGGCCCCGATCACTCAAGATCTTTTTCACTCCATCTTTCCACCTCCAATTTGGTCTCCCACTTCTCCTCTTTCCCTCCACCTCTGACACATATATCCTCTTTGTCAATCTTTCCTCACTCATTCTCTCCATGTGTCCATATATATATATATATATATATATATATATATATATATATATATATATATATATATATATATATATATAAGAGAGATGTGTGGCAATAAAAAGAGCGTGGTTGAGAGAGCAGAAGAGGGTGTTTTGAAGTGGTTTGGGCACATGGAGAGAATGAGTGAGGAAAGATTGACCAAGAGGATATATGTGTCGGAGGTGGAGGGAACGAGGAGAAGAGGGAGACCAAATTGGAGGTGGAAAGATGGAGTGAAAAAGATTTTGTGTGATCGGGGCCTGAACATGCAGGAGGGTGAAAGGAGGGCAAGGAATAGAGTGAATTGGAGCGATGTGGTATACCGGGGTTGACGTGCTGTCAGTGGATTGAATCAAGGCATGTGAAGCGTCTGGGGTAAACCATGGAAAGCTGTGTAGGTATGTATACTTGCGTGTGTGGACGTATGTATATACATGTGTATGGGGGGGGGGGGTTGGGCCATTTCTTTCGTCTGTTTCCTTGCGCTACCTCGCAAACGCGGGAGACAGCGACAAAGTATGAAAAAAAAAAAAAAATATATATATATATATATATATATTTTTTTTTTTTTTTTTTTTTTTTTTTATACTTTGTCGCTGTCTCCCGCGTCTGCGAGGTAGCGCAAGGAAACAGACGAAAGAAATGGCCCAACCCCCCCCCCCCATACACATGTACATACACATGTCCACACACGTGTATACATACCTACACAGCTTTCCATGGTCCACCTAAGACGCCTCACATGCCTTGATTCACTCCACTGACAGCACGTCAACCCCTGTATACCACATCGCTCCAATTCACTCTATTCCTTGCCCTCCTTACACCCTCCTGCATGTTCAGGCCCCGATCACACAAAATCTTTTTCACTCCATCTTTCCACCTCCAATTTGGTCTCCCTCTTCTCCTCGTTCCCTCCACCTCCGACACATATATCCTCTTGGTCAATCTTTCCTCACTCATTCTCTCCATGTGCCCAAACCATTTCAAAACACCCTCTTCTGCTCTCTCAACCACGCTCTTTTTATTTCCACACATCTCTCTTACCCTTACGTTACTTACTCGATCAAACCACCTCACACCACACATTGTCCTCAAACATCTCATTTCCAGCACATCCATCCTCCTGCGCACAACTCTATCCATAGCCCACGCCTCGCAACCATACAACATTGTTGGAACCACTATTCCTTCAAACATACCCATTTTTGCTTTCCGAGATAATGTTCTCGACTTCCACACATTTTTCAAGGCTCCCAAAATTTTCGCCCCCTCCCCCACCCTATGATCCACTTCCGCTTCCATGGTTCCATCCGCTGACAGATCCACTCCCAGATATCTAAAACACTTCACTTCCTCCAGTTTTTCTCCATTCAAACTTACCTCCCAATTGACTTGACCCTCAACCCTACTGTACCTAATAACCTTGCTCTTATTCACATTTACTCTTAACTTTCTTCTTCCACACACTTTACCAAACTCAGTCACCAGCTTCTGCAGTTTCTCACATGAATCAGCCACTAGCGCTGTATCATCAGCGAACAACAACTGACTCACTTCCCAGGCTCTCTCATCCCCAACAGACTTCATACTTGCCCCTCTTTCCAGGACTCTTGCATTCACCTCCCTAACAACCCCATCCATAAACAAATTAAACAACCATGGAGACATCACACACCCCTGCCGCAAACCTACATTCACTGAGAACCAATCACTTTCCTCTCTTCCTACACGTACACATGCCTTACATCCTCGATAAAAACTTTTCACTGCTTCTAACAACTTGCCTCCCACACCATATATTCTTAATACCTTCCACAGAGCATCTCTATCAACTCTATCATATGCCTTCTCCAGATCCATAAATGCTACATACAAATCCATTTGCTTTTCTAAGTATTTCTCACATACATTCTTCAAAGCAAACACCTGATCCACACATCCTCTACCACTTCTGAAACCGCACTGCTCTTCCCCAATCTGATGCTCTGTACATGCCTTCACCCTCTCAATCAATACCCTCCCATATAATTTACCAGGAATACTCAACAAACTTATACCTCTGTAATTTGAGCACTCACTCTTATCCCCTTTGCCTTTGTACAATGGCACTATGCACGCATTCCGCCAATCCTCAGGCACCTCACCATGAGTCATACATACATACATTAAATAACCTTACCAACCAGTCAACAATACAGTCACCCCCTTTTTTATTAAATTCCACTGCAATACCATCCAAACCTGCTGCCTTGCCGGCTTTCATCTTCCGCAAAGCTTTTACTACCTCTTCTCTGTTTACCAAATCATTTTCCCTAACCCTCTCACTTTGCACACCACCTCGACCAAAACACCCTATATCTGCCACTCTGTCATCAGACACATTCAACAAACCTTCAAAATACTCATTCCATCTCCTTCTCACATCACCACTACTTGTTATCACCTCCCCATTTACGCCCTTCACTGAAGTTCCCATTTGCTCCCTTGTCTTACGCACCCTATTTACCTCCTTCCAGAACATCTTTTTATTCTCCCTAAAATTTACTGATAGTCTCTCACCCCAACTCTCATTTGCCCTTTTTTTCACCTCTTGCACCTTTCTCTTGACCTCCTGTCTCTTTCTTTTATACTTCTCCCACTCAATTGCATTTTTTCCCTGCAAAAATCGTCCAAATGCCTCTCTCTTCTCTTTCACTAATACTCTTACTTCTTCATCCCACCACTCACTACCCTTTCTAAACAGCCCACCTCCCACTCTTCTCATGCCACAAGCATCTTTTGCGCAATCCATCACTGATTCCCTAAATACATCCCATTCCTCCCCCACTCCCCTTACTTCCATTGTTCTCACCTTTTTCCATTCTGTACACAGTCTCTCCTGGTACTTCCCCACACAGGTCTCCTTCCCAAGCTCACTTATTCTCACCACCTTCTTCACCCCAACATTCACTCCTCTTTTCTGAAAACCCATACTAATCTTCACCTTAGCCTCCACAAGATAATGATCAGACAACCCTCCAGTTGCACCTCTCAGCACATTAACATCCAAAAGTCTCTCTTTCGCACGCCTGTCAATTAACACGTAATCCAATAACGCTCTCTGGCCATCTCTCCTACTTACATAAGTATACTTATGTATATCTCGCTTTTTAAACCAGGTATATATATATATATATATATATATCCCCTGGGGATAGGGGAGAAAGAATACTTCCCACGTAAATCCTGCGTGTCGTAGAAGGCGGCTAAAAGGGAAGGGAGCGGGGGGCTGGAAATCCTCCCCTCTCTTTTTTTTTTTTTTTTTTCCAAAGGAAGGAACAGAGAAGGGGGCTGGATGAGGATGTTTCCTGAGGCCCAGTCCTCTGTTCTTAACGCTACCTCGCTGACGCGGGAAATGGCGAATAGTATGAAAGAAAGATATATGTATATATCCCTTATCCCTGGGGATAGGTGTGAAAGAATACTTCCCACGCATTCCCCGCGTGTCGTACAAGGCGACTAAAGGGGATGGGAGCAGGGGGTTAGAAACCCTCCCTTTCTTGTATTTTAACTATCAAAAACGGGAAACAGAATAAGGAGTCACGCAGGGGGATTGCTCATCCTCCTCGATGGCTCAGATTGGGGTGTCTAAATGTGTGTGGATGTAACCAAGATGAGAAAAAAGGAGAGATAGGTAGTATGTTTGAGGAAAGGAACCTGGATGTTTTGATTCTGAGTGAAACGAAGCTCAAGGGTAAAGGGGAAGCGTGGTTTGGGAATGTTTTGGGAGTAAAGTCAGGGGTTGTTGAGAGGACAAGAGCAAAGGAATGAGTGACACTACTCATGTAACAGGAGTTGTGGGAGTATGTGATAGAGTGTAAGAAAGTAAATTCTAGATTGATATGGGTAAAACTGAAAGTTGATGGAGAGAGATGGGTGATTATTGGTGCATATGCACCTGGGCATGAGAAGAAAGATCATGAGAGGCAAGTGTTTTGGGAGCAGCTGAGTGAGTGTGTAAGTAGTTTTGATGCATGATACCGGGTTATGGTGATGGGTGATTTGAATGGAAAGGTGAGTAATGTGGCAGTTGAGGGAATAATTGGTGTACATAGGGTGTTCAGTGTTTTAAATGGAAATGGTGAACAGCTCGTAGATTTGTATGTTGAAAAAGGACTGGTGATTGGGAATGCCTGGTTAAAACAGAGAGATATACATAAGTATACTTATGTAAGTAGGAGAGATGGCCAGAGAGCGTTATTGGATTACATGTTAATTGATAGGCGCGTGAAAGAGAGACTTTTGGATGTTAATGTGCTGAGAGGTGCAACTGGAGGGATGTCTGATCATTATCTTGTGGAGGCGAAAGTGAAGATTTGTAGAGGTTTTCAGAAAAGAAGAGAGAAAGTTGGGGTGAAGGGAGAGTGAGAATAAGTAAGCTTGGGAAGGAGACTTGTGTGAGGAAGCACTAGGAGACACTGAGTGCGGAGTGGAAAAAGGTGAGAGCAATGGACGTAAGGGGAGTGGGGGGAGGAATGGGATGTATTTAGGGAAGCAGTGATGGCTTGCGCAGAAGATGCTTGTGGCATGAGAGGTGTGGGAGGTGAGCAGATTAGAAAGGGTAGTGAGTGGTGGGATGAAGAAGTAAGATTATTAGTGAAAGAAAAGAGAGAAGCATTTGGACGATTTTTGCCGGAAATAGTGCAAATGACAGGGAGATGTATAAAAGAAAGAGGGAGGAGGTCAAGAGAAAGGTGCAAGAGGTGAAAAAGAGGGCAAATGAGAGTTGGGGTGAGAGAGTATCATTAAATTTTAGGGAGAATAAAATGATGTTTTGGAAGGAGGTAAATAAAGTGCGTAAGACAAGAGAACAAATGGGAACATCGATGAAGGGGGCAAATTGTGAGGTAATTAGAAGTAGTGGTGATGTGAAACGGAGATTGAGTGAGTGTTTTGAAATTTTGTTGAATGTTTTAGATGATAGAGTGGCAGATATAGGGTGTTTTGGTCGAGGTGGTGTGCAAAGTGAGAGGGTCAGGGAGAATGATTTTGGAAACAGAGAAGAGATAGTGAAAGCTTTGCGGAAGATGAAAGCCGGCAAGGCCGCGGGTTTGGATGGTATTGCAGTGGAATTTATTAAAAAGGGGGTTGGGGGAGGTGACTGAATTGTTTACTGGTTTGTAAGGATATTCAGTGTATGTATGGTTCATGTTGAAGTGCCTGAGGATTGGCGGAATGCATGCATAGTGCCATTGTACAAAGGCAAAGGGGATAAAGCTGAGTGTTCAAATTACAGAGTTATAAGTTTGTTGAGTATTCCTGGAAAATTTTATTGGAGGCTATTGATTGAGAGAGTGAAGGCATGTACAGAGCATCAGATTGGGGAAGAGCAGTGTGGTTTCAGAAGTGGTAGAGGATGTGTGGATAAGGTGTTTGCTTTGAAGAATGTGAGAAATATTTAGAAAATCAGATGGATTTATATGTGGCATTTATGAATCTGGAGAAGCCATATTATAGAGTTGATAGAGATGTTCTGTGGAAGGTATTAAGAGTATATGGTGTGGGAAGCAAGTTGCTAGAAGCAGTGAAAAGTTTTATCGAGGATGTAAGTCATGTGTACGAGTGGGAAGAGAGGAAAGTGATTGGTTCTCAGTGAATGTTGGTTTGCGGCAGGGGTGCGTGATGTCTCCATGGTTGTTTAATTTGTTTATGGATGGGGTTGTTAGGTAGGTAAATGCAAGAGATTTTGAAAGACGGTCAAGTATGCAGTCTGTTGCGAATGGAACCATGGAAGCGGAAGTGAGTCAGAGGGTGGGGGAGTGGGCGAAAGTTCCGGTAGCTTTGAAAAATGTGTGGAAGGCGAAAACATTATCTCGGAAAGCCAAAATGGGTGTTTGAAGGAATAGTGGTTCTAACAATTTTATATGGTTGCGAGGCAACCATGGTTTACCCCAGACGCTTCACATTCCCTGATTCAATCTCTTGACAGCACGTCGACCCCGGTATACCACATTGTTCTAGTTCACTCTATTCCTTGCACGCCTTAAATCTACGCCTTTTTTCTTTATAAGTCCTCGGGGAAAAATGAAACACAATAAGTTCCCAAGTGCACTTTCGTGTTATATTCACATCATCAGGGGAGATACAGGAGAGAAATATAACACTCAGTTGATATACAAGGAAGAGACATAGCTAGGACTCCATTTGGTAAACATGCGAAGCGTCTGGGGTAAACCATGGAAAGTTTTATGGGGCTTGGATGTAGAAAGGGAGCTGTGGTTTCGTTGCATTACACATGACAGCTAGAGACTGAGTGTGAACGAATGTGGCCTTTGTCGTCTTTTCCTAGCGCTTCCTCGCGCGGTGTGTGTGTGTGTGTGTGTGTGTGTGTGTGTGTGTGTGTGTGTATGTGGTGACAGGAATGAATGAAGGCAATTATGAATATGTACATGTGCATATATGTATATGTCTGTGTATGTATATGTATGTATACGTTGAAATGTATAGGCATGTATATGTGCTTGTGTGGGTGTTTATTTATATACATGTGTATGTGTTGGTTGGGCCACTCTTTCCTTGCTGTATCTTACGGGAGACAGCGACTAAGCATAAAAAAAAGAATGATATATATATATATATATATATATATATATATATATATATATATATATATATATATATATATATATATACACATATATATTACGTAAGTATATATAAAACGAATGTATATATATATATATATATATATATATATATATATATATATATATATATATATATATATATATATATATATATTGTGTTTGTGTGTGTTTGTGTGTGTGTGCGTGTGTGTGTATATGTAATGTAGATTTAACGCTTCCAGAATCCAATCTCTTCCAGTTTCTCTTTCTATGAGCCAACAATTTCCCATCTTCTTTGATGTCTTCGTAACCTGGCCACTGAGCCCAGTATGATGTACCTGGTATCACCGTATCATCATGTAGTGTCTTGGGAACCCCACATTATACAGACAGCTGCGTCCACCTCATACGAAGAGCTATGGAGTCTTGCTACACATTTCTTTTTCCCTGAGCAGCTACTTACTCCGGTTACAGGAGGTTGAGTGTCACCAGATGCTCCTACATATCATCTTTCCTGGCTTGGCCTCAGGACTTATCCTTGAGGAGAACAAACCACAGTAGAGTGTTGGATCCCCTGGGGGACGTTCCCTGACGGTGGCGCTGACGATGCTCTTATGTCTTCCAAAGTTTTTTTTTTTTTCCCCAGTTCCTAATCCCGTGAGGTGGCTGCAGTTTTACCTACACCGTATGATACCACAGCACACCGACTCCTCAATTACTTAGCGGCTTTGTGTAACTCAGCGTGATGTCTGTTTCTTTGCTTACCTCGCTAAGCTTTGGAACTCTCTACCTTCTCATGTTCAGGCTAAGTATAAGTAATACAACCTGCCCTTCTTAGGAGTCAGGTTCATCTCTTCAAATATTCGTAGATTATTTATCTCTATTTTTCCCTTTCCTTTTTCTTCTCTGTTTCACTTGTCATTTTCGCATCTTTCGTTCAGAAGCCTTGTTTTTTTTCAATGAAGAATTCTGTCTGTCCAGGATCGGAAGCTTTGATATATATATATATATATATATATATATATATATATATATATATATATATATATATATATATATATATATATACAAACTAAATATTTATAAATCAGTTTAATAGGATGTTCATTACTTTCTCAAATGTTCTTGTTTCCTTTTCCATTGTCATCCACATCTTTTCACACGTATCTATTTGTCCAGGTATCCTTCTGGCCAGTAAATGGGGGGGGGGGGTCTTCAGGGCGAAACACATCCAACCAAGGTTCATCACCAGTTCATGAACACCTTGGTCAGCTGACCCTCAAAACTAGTGTTGGGTCACTATAGACCAGTGCTCAGGGTCTCTCTCTCTCTCTCTCTCTCTCTCTCTCTCTCTCTCTCTCTCTCTCTCTCTCTCTCTCTCTCTCTCTCTCTCTCTCTCTCTCACACACACACACACACACACACACACACACACACACACACACACACACACTCACACACATATGTTGCTGGAGTCGTGTACGTAGTCAAGGAAGAAAGACATTGTGATAACAAATTCGATCTATATTATCATAAGAAGTCTTGAGTTTTACAGATAGTGATTGTCTTGTCTTGTACTAGCTTTACCCAGAACCTCTGGCCAGGAATGTTTTCGTTGTATCTTTTTCCTTTGTCTTTTTTCTCAGCAGCGAGTCCCTCAGCAGCCAGTAATGATCACATCAGGTGTATGTAACACAAAAGACTTCAGCTTCTCAGGAGCTCAGAGGGATATTGCTGGAAATTCCTTGATGGGGGAAAATAGATCAGATATTGATAACGAGCTAGAGGTACAAGCTCCTCATTATGACACTCTTTGGAGACGCTAGAGATATCTCTCTCTACCTGCTGTAGGGTAGATACCAGTACACTCTACCTGGTGTGGGGTAGATGCCAGTACTCTCTACCTATTGTTGTGCAGACCCCAGTACTCTGTGCATGGTGTAGTGGACACCCCAGTACTCTGTACCTGGTGTAGTGAAGGCCCCAGTACTCTGTACCTGGTGTAGTGGAGGTCCCAGTACTCTGTACCTGGTGTAGTGGAGACCTCAGTACTCTGTACCTGGTGTAGTGGAGGTCCCAGTACTCTGTACCTGGTGTAGTGGAGGTCCCAGTACTCTGTACCTGGTGTAGTGGAGGTCCCAGTACTCTGTACCTGGTGTAGTGGAGACCTCAGTACTCTGTACCTGGTGTAGTGGAGGCCCCAGTACTCTGTACCTGGTGTAGTGGAGGTCCCAGTACTCTGTACCTGGTGTAGTGGAGGCCCCAGTACTCTGTACCTGGTGTGGTGGAGGCCTCAGTACTCTCTGCCTGGTGTGGTGGAGGCTCCACCCAGTACCCTGCACCACACACATACACACACACCATTGTTACCAGGAGCCGAGCACAGTTCATCATATTGGAATCCCGAACAATGTCCCGGGATGTCGTGGTTTAGCCTTGTCTTCCCCTGGAGGTGAGCGCGGGGTCAGGCCTCGGAGGAGACAGTGGCGGGCAAACATGTTAATGACTCGTCCACCGTCACGTATGCACCTCCCCGGCGTTGACTTTGATGGCTATAAAGCCTCCCGGTGGACAGACACACGCAAGACTATCGGCCAGGACGTTCAGTGATGTGGCATATCACTTTCTTCCGTCGTTGACGGCGGTAAGAGTGATGACACTCCACGGCTCTTACCTACCGTGAGACGTGATGCCCAGATGTTGTGTCACACGAACCACCAGTTCACAGCAACCCAACCAGCCGTGTGTGTGTGTGTGTGTGTGTGTGTGTGTGTGTGTGTGTGTGTGTGTGTCTGGCGATCCATACTCAGGGTGAGGTTGCTTGCATTCACATGCTGCTGGGCCTTTGTTTAAGATTTTTCGTATCGTATTTGCAAGACACGCCAGGGGTCTGGGTAGCAGGGCTGGCTCTCCACCCAAGGCCGTGGTGTGGCCTGGGAGAGGCTGGCTGGCCCGGGGCTGAGATATCCTCGTTGCCTGCTATTGTTTCAGCAGCAACACTGCCTGTATCGCCGGTGTAAATTACGCGTCCCGCTGTGTACGGTGATAACACTTACTGTATGACCTCAGCTGTGCATACCTTGCTTTGCAGTGTATATATATATATATATATATATATATATATATATATATATATATATATATATATATATATATATATATATTACTTATATATTGTTGACTGGTTGGTAAGGTTATTTAATGTATGTATGACTCATGGTGAGGTGCCTGAGGATTGGCGGAATGCGTGCATAGTGCCATTGTACAAAGGCAAAGGGGATAAGAGTGAGTGCTCAAATTACAGAGGTATAAGTTTGTTGAGTATTCCTGGTAAATTATATGGGAGGATATTGATTGAGAGGGTGAAGGCATGTACAGAGCATCAGATTGGGGAAGAGCAGTGTGGTTTCAGAAGTGGTAGAGGATGTGTGGATCAGGTGTTTGCTTTGAAGAATGTATGTGAGAAATACTTAGAAAAGCAAATGGATTTGTATGTAGCATTTATGGAGCTGGAGAAGGCATATGATAGAGTTGATAGAGATGCTCTGTGGAAGGTATTAAGAATATATGGTGTGGGAGGAAAGTTGTTAGAAGCAGTGAAAAGTTTTTATCGAGGATGTAAGGCATGTGTACGTGTACGAAGAGAGGAAAGTGATTGGTTCTCAGTGAATGTAGGTTTGCGGCAGGGGTGTGTGATGTCTCCATGGTTGTTTAATTTGTTTATGGATGGGGTTGTTAGGAAGGTAAATGCAAGAGTTTTGGAAAGAGGGGCAAGTATGAAGTCTGTTGGGGATGAGAGAGCTTGGGAAGTGAGTCAGTTGTTGTTCGCTGATGTTACAGCGCTGGTGGCTGATTCATGTGAGAAACTGCAGAAGCTGGTGACTGAGTTTGGTAAAGTGTGTGGAAGAAGAAAGTTGAGAGTAAATGTGAGTAAGAGCAAGGTTATTAGGTACAGTAGGGTTGAGGGTCAAGTCAATTGGGAGGTGAGTTTGAATGGAGAAAAACTGGAGGAAGTGAAGTGTTTTAGATATCTGGGAGTGGATCTGGCAGCGGATGGAACCATGGAAGCGGAAGTGGATCATAGGGTGGGGGAGGGGGCGAAAATTCTGGGGGCCTTGAAGAATGTGTGGAAGTCGAGAACATTATCTCGGAAAGCAAAAATGGGTATGTTTGAAGGAATAGCGGTTCCAACAATGTTGTATGGTTGCGAGGCGTGGGCTATGGATAGAGTTGTGCGCAGGAGGATGGATGTGCTGGAAATGAGATGTTTGAAGACAATGTGTGGTGTGAGGTGGTTTGATCGAGTGAGTAACGTAAGGGTAAGAGAGATGTGTGGAAATAAAAAGAGCGTGGTTGAGAGAGCAGAAGAGGGTGTTTTGAAGTGGTTTGGGCACATGGAGAGAATGAGTGAGGAAAGATTGACCAAGAGGATATATGTGTCGGAGGTGGAGGGAACGAGGAGAAGAGGGAGACCAAATTGGAGGTGGAAAGATGGAGTGAAAAAGATTTTGTGTGATCGAGGCCTGAACATGCAGGAGGGTGAAAGGAGGGCAAGGAATAGAGTGAATTGGAGCGATGTGGTATACTGGGGTTGACGTGCTGTCAGTGGATTGAATCAAGGCATGTGAAGCGTCTGGGGTAAACCATGGAAAGCTGTGTAGGTATGTATATTTGCGTGTGTGGACGTATGTATATACATGTGTATGGGGGGGGGGGGGTTGGGCCATTTCTTTCGTCTGTTTCCTTGCGCTACCTCGCAAACGCGGGAGACAGCGACAAAGTATAATAAAAAAAAAAAATATTACTTATTAATTATACTTTGTCACTGTCTCCCGCGTTAGCGAGGTGGCGCAAGGAAACAGACGAAAGAATGGCCCAACCCACCCACATGCACATAGATATCCATACACGTCCACACATGCACAGATACATACCTATACATTTCAACGTATACATATGTATACATACACAGACATATACATGTACATAATTCATACATGCTGCCTTTATTCATTCCCTTCGCCACCCCGTCACACATGAAATGACGCCCCGCACGCGCGCAAGGTAGCGCTTGGATAAGATAATAAAGGTCACATTCGTTCACTCTCATCTCTAGGTGTCATGTATAATGCACCGGAAAAACAGCTCCCTTTCCACATCCAGGCCCCACAAAACTTTCCATGGTTTACCCCAGACGCTTCACATTTCCTGGTTCAATCCATTGACAGCACGTCGACCCCGGTATACCATATCGTTCCAGTTCACTCTATTCCTTGCACGCCTTTCACCCTCCTGCATATTCAGGGCCCGATCGCTCGTAATCTTTTTCAATCCATCCTTCCACCTCTGATTTGGTCTCCTACTTCTCGTTCCCTCCACCTCTGACATATATCTCCTCTTTGTCAATCTTTCCTCACTCATTCTCTCCATGTGACCAAACCATTTCAACATACCCTCTTCTGCTTTCTCAACTACACTCTTTTTATTACCACACATCTCACTTACCCTTTCATTACTTACTCGATCAAACCACCTCGCACCACATATTGTCCTCATTTCAACACATCCACCCTCCGCACAACCCTATCTATAGCCACGCCTCGCAACCATATAACATTGTTGGAACCACTATTCCTTCAAAAACACCTAGTTTTGCTTTCCAAGATAATGTTCTCGCATTCCACACATTCTTCAACGCTTCCAAAACCTTTGCCCCCTCCCCAACCTGTGACTCTTTTCCGCTTCCATGGTTCCATCCGCTGCCAAATTCACTCCCAGTTATCTAAAACACTTCACTTCCTCTAGTTTTTCTCCATTCAAACTTACCTCCCAAATGACTTGTCCCCCAACCCTACTGTACCTAATAACCTTGCACTTATTGACATTTACCCTCAGCTTTCTTCTTTCACACACATTTACCAAACTCAGTCACCAGCTTCTGCAGTTTCTCATCCGAATAAGCCACCAGCGCTGTATCATCAGCTGACTCTTTTCCCAAGCCCTCTCATCCACAACATACTGCACACTTGCCCCTCTCCAAAACTCTTGCATTAACCTTCCTAACAACCCCATCTATAAACAATTTAAACAACCATGGAGACATCACGCACCCCTACCGCAAACCGACATTCACTGGGAACCAGTCACTTTCCTCTCTTCCTGATCGTACACATGCCTTACATTCTCGATAAAAACTTTTCACTGCTTCTTGTAACTTGCCTCCCACACCATATACGCTTGATACCTTCCACAGAGCATCTCTATCAACTCTTTCATATGTCCTCTCCAGATGCATAAATGCTACATACAAATCCATTTGTTTTTCTTAGCTTTTCTCACACACATTCTTCAAAGCAAACACCTGATCCACACATCCTTTACCACTTCTGAAACCACACTGCTCTTCCCCAATCTGATGCTTTGTACATGCCTTCACCTTCTCAATCAATACCCTCCCATACAACTTCGCAGGAATACTCAACAAACTTATACCTCTGTAATTTCAACACTCGCCTTTATCCCCTTTGCCTTTGTACAATGGCAATATGCATGCATTCCGCCAATCCTCAGGCACTTCACCATGAGCCACACATACATTGAATATCCTCACCAACCAGTCAACAATACGGTCACCGCCTTTTTTGATAAATTCCACTTCACTCCCATCCAAACCCGCCGCCTTGCTGGCTTTCATCTTCCGCAAAGCTTTCATTACCTCTTTTCTGTTTACCAAACCATTCTCCCTGACCTTCTTACTTCGCACACCACCTCGACCAAAACACCCTATATCTGCCACTCTATCATCTATCACATTCAACAAACCTTCAAAATACTCACTCCATCTCCTTCTAACATCACCACTACTTGTTATTATCTCCCCATTTGCCCCTTCACCGATGTTCCCCTTTTGTTCTCTTGTCTTACGCACGTTTTTTACCTCCTTCCAAAACATCTTTTTATTCTC
This sequence comes from Panulirus ornatus, assembly GCF_036320965.1. NCBI lineage: Eukaryota > Metazoa > Arthropoda > Malacostraca > Decapoda > Palinuridae > Panulirus > Panulirus ornatus. The sequence goes on along the minus strand of NC_092224.1, from coordinate 54,013,751 downwards.
CCTAAAATTTAATGATACTCTCTCACCCCAACTCTCATTTGCCCTCTCTTTCATATCTTGCACCTTTCTCTTGACCTTCTTGCCTCTTTCTTTTATACATCTCGCAGTCATTTGCATTATTTCCCTACAAAAATCGTCCAAATGCCCCTCTCTTTTCTTTCACTAATAATCTTACTTCTTCATCCCACCACTCACTACCCTTTCTAATCTGCCCACTTCCCACGCTTCTCATGCCACAAGCATCTTTTGTGCAAGCCACCACTGTTTCCCTTAATACATCCCATTCCTCTCCCACTCCCCTTACGTCCTTTGCTCTCACCTTTTTCCATTCTGCACTCAGTCTCTCCTGGTACTTCCTCACACAAGTCTCCTTCCCAAGCTCACTTACTATCACCACTCTCTTCACCCCAACATTCTCTCTTCTTTTCTGAAAACCAATACGAATCTTCACATCCGCCTGTACAAGATAATGATCAGACATCCCTCCAGTTGCACCTCTCAGCGCATTAACATCCAAAAGTCTCTGTTTCACGCGCTTATCAATTAACACGTAATCCAATAACGCTCTCTGGCCATCTCTCCTACTTACATAACTTTCCTATATCTCTCTTTTCAAACCAGGTATTCCCAATCATCAGTCCTTTTTCAGCACACAAATCTACAAGCTCTTCACCATTTCCATTTACAGCACTGAACACCACATGGACAACAATTATTCCCTCAACTGCCACATTACTCACCTTTGCATTCAAATCACCCATCACTATAACCCGGTCTCGTGCATCAAAACTGCTAACACACTCACTCAGCTGCTCCCAAAACACTTGCCTCTCATGATCTTTCTTCTCATGCTCAGGTGCATAGGCACCTATAATCGCTCATCTCTCTCCATCCACTTTCAGTTTTACCCATATCAATCTAGATTCTACTTTCTTACACTCTATCACATACTCCCACAACTCCACTTACAGGAGTAGTGCCACTCCTTCCTTTGCTCTTGTCCTCTCACGAACCACTGACTTTACTCCCAAAACATTCCCAAACCACTCTTCCCCTTTACTCTCAAGCTTCGTTTCACTCAGAGCATATATATATATATATATATATATATATATATATATATATATATATATATATATATATATATATATATATATATATATATCCTTACGCCCAATCTCTGCGCCAAAATCTGAATCCTTCTATCCACAGCCAAGCCCCACAGACCTTTCCATGGATTGCCCTGAGCGATCTGTGTGCTGTGGGTCATCCCCATTGAGACCAGGTCGGTCCGTGTGCCGCACCGCCCCCTCCTGACCCTCTATTCTCCTCAGTCACTGCATCATCGTCCCTCTGGTTACGTTTCTGCTGAGTCCCCTGAACTAGATGGATTCCGCGCTCGTGTCCCTGGACTATATTTTTCCACGTCCATAATTTCCTTTCACATCTATTGACACTTTTTCATTTCCCTTTGATATGACCTCAGTTCCTCTATCTCCTCCATATTTGATCACCTCTAATCCTGTCTCTCACGACTTTTATTTTCATTTTTCCAGCTTTGTTGTGCTCTGTTGCTCAGCTTTCATGTCGTCACGTACCCTCCTTCCATGGGATTTAGTCGCGACGGGTTCTTCATGGTACCTTCCCCAGCCTGAATCCATTTCTGGTTTGAAATTGAAAAATTATATTTAGGTCGTGTGTGTGTGTGTGTGTGTGTGTGTGTGTGTGTGTGTGTGTGACTGATTGGCTGGTCTCAATTTCCCCGCCCCGGAGTATGCTTCTGTATTTGATTGCTTCATGCTATGCTAAAGGTGAGAAACTGTATCCTCGCGTCTTCCAAATATGTACCAGTAGTTTCGTCGTACTGGCCAGGAAACAGGTATTACATTATTTTTTTTTCCCGTTAACTCAACATGGCGACGTCCCTCACCTGTGCCTTTCAATCCTCTGTCCTTGACATCCTCTCAGGAACTTCACTGCTTAATCTGCCACAGTGAAATTCTAAATCTGTTTCAGCCAATAACATTTGGGTTCACTCTCGTCTCTGTTGTCGATGACGTATTTCGTAGCTTTCCTGTTACCGTTCTCCAGGTTTGTACAACAGTTATTTTCTCTGTATTAGCCTGAGTGATTGTAGTTACATATTCGCTGCCCCTTGGTCGCGTCAGCTGGGTAAGGCTGAACCCTTGAGACTCCTGTACTATATAGTGTCTCATCAAGAATTCATTTCCGACCCTCCGTTTTTTACGGTCGTCGAAAATGTGTCCCGTGTTCAGTCTTATATACCTACAAAGCCGTTGGCCACGGTCTGCGCCTCTCACGTACAGCTGGTGCTACTTTCTGCTGGGCAGTACTGTCTCACGTACAGCTGGTACTACTTTCTGCTGGGTTGGACTGTCTCACGTACAGCTGGTACTACTTTCTGCTGGGTTGGACTGTCTCACGTACAGCTGGTACTACTTTCTGCTGGGCAGTACTGTCTCACGTACAGCTGGTACTACTTTCTGCTAGGCAGCACACTGTTGTTGCTTCCTCTCTCTCTCTCTCTCTCTCTCTCTCTCTCTCTCTCTCTCTCTCTCTCTCTCTCTCTCTCTCTCTATCTCTATCTATCTATCTATCTAGATACAATATTGGAAACTTTCTCTCATTTTGGGCTAATGATCACCCAGGGACACAGCAAGCGAGTCACTTCGACCGCACGTCCCTTCATTCACCTCTCTTCATTCTTTCATTTTAGGCTTTCGCTCTGATATTGACTGTGAGGAGCAACACCATACATCTTGCGAAGGAGGAATACATGTCTACGGGAAACACTATGCTTGTTTCACTACAGCCCAAGAGGGAAGGGAGGACTATTAATAAATAACTGATGAAAATAAATAAATAAAGAACGCTTTATTGAATTCAGGCAGCCATTAAGCTGAAATTACACAGTTGATGAATTACTTTGGGGGGGGGGGGGAATTTATGATAGAAATTAGTTGAGAAATAAAAAAGAGCTCTAGATCAAGGTGTGGCTGGGTACTTGTGCTGCTTGGATAACCACCTGATTGAGGTCTTATCTACATAGTTGCGGAAGGTTTTTACACAGCAAATTATAAGGTTGATACATTACACATTTGGTGATGGTTCGTTGAACATTACGTGATGTAAAGTTACGTATTGCAGTCATGTTGTGTAGATATACATTATATATATATATATATATATATATATATATATATATATATATATATATATATATATATATATATATATTATACCTAGGGATAGGGGATTAAGAATACTTCCCACGTATTCCTTGCGTGTCGTAGAAAGCGACTAAAAGGGGAGGGAGCAGGGGTCTGGAAATCCTCCCCTCTCGTTTTTTTTTAATTTTCCAAAAGAAGGAACAGAGGGGGCCAGGTGAGGATATTCCAAAAAAGGCCCAGTCCTTTGTTCTTAACGCTACCTCGCTAACGCGGGAAATGGCGAATAGTTTAAAAGAAAAAAAGAAATATATATATATATATATATATATATATATATATATATATATATATATATATATATATATATATATATTCCTCTGAGTCCACGGGGAAAATGAAACACGAAAAGTTCCCAAGTGCACTTTCGTGTATTATTACACGAAAGTGCACTTGGAAACTTTTCGTGTTTCATTTTCCCCGTGGACTCATAGGAATATCTTGATCACGCGCAAAATTGTGATCCTTTCCAATATATATATATATATATATATATATATATATATATATATATATATATATATATATATATATATCACAGTGAACATTAGGTGATGTTAAGTTATATACCGGGTGAATTTCAGTAGTACTGCACTGGACATACATTATTTATGTAATGATGAACATTAAGTCATGTAAAGTTACGTACCGCTCGAAGTGCAGTGATATTGTGTGTTGACATTATGTTATGTATTTAATGGTGAACATTACGTCACGAAAAATTTCACGTTTGCTGCATTACAGTAATGTGGTAGTTGCCGTGCGCATAACTGTGGGTTGATAAAGCCATTTGTTTGCTTAGCTGTGCACTCGTTCAGTCGTGACAGTAGTAGGTATAGGACAGGTCTTGTACCTGTACAGTACAGGGTGATTGTGTTGATGGATGTCGGTCGCCTCTCTGACCCTCGAGGAAATTGATGGAGTGGCTGTGGTCACCTTTGTGGGGTCACAACTGCTGTGGTCAGCTGGGTGGGTCACAACTCCTGAGGTCAGCTGGGTGGCTCACAACTCCTGTGATCAGCTGTGTGGGTCACAACTCCTGTGTGGTCAGCTGGGTGTGGTCAGGAGTTGTGACCCGTTGTTTACACTGAGGTGACCGCATCTCCAACAAAGGCCTCTCGAGTGAGTTACTGGTTCACCAGCTCACTGGTAAAGCCATAGTCAGATGCACTGAAGGTTGTAGACACGCTCGTGTGGAGATGGTAAGTCATACTAGGCGGAGACCAAGCATCAAGCTTGTGTGTGTGTGTGTGTGTGTGTGTGTGTGTGTGTGTGTGGGAGGGAGGTCGAAAGTGAGTTCAGGTCGACATGTTCAACTGTACCCGGCCCAAGAGCGCCACTTACACACGTCTTACCCCATTTAACCCCAGCGTTCCACGATTAGTGAAAAGTGTTGCTTAAAAACGAGATCTTTTCTATATATATATATATATATATATATATATATATATATATATATATATATATATATAGATAGATAGATAGATAGATAGATAACAGTTAATGATGATATTTTTTTATCAATCGGTAAGCAATGAGCGACTGAAAACACAATCCTTGATACTGAGCTGTTACTGTGTTCGGTCTTTAGACTGGCAGGCGGTGAAGCCGACCAAGTACTGTGGTGTAGGATGGGCTTGGAATCGTGTCACGGAGAAGGGGATTTGAGAGAGAGAGAGAGAGAGAGAGAGAGAGAGAGAGAGAGAGAGAGAGAGAGAGAGAGAGAGAGAGAGAGAGAGAGGTTAAGCCATGTGTGGAGGACGGACGTGTTGAAAGCGGTCACCCAACACCACCCGATTGTTTACTACACCGTGGTAATTCAGGTCTCCGACCTCCCTGTAGCGCACCATGGTAGCTCAGGTCTCCGACCTCCCTGTAGCGCACTATCACCATTCCGGCACGTTGATGGATGCCAGTTCCTCCAGCAGGTTGTGTTAGCGGTGGGCGACCACCCGCCGCCAGCTTACCCGTGTGTCATCGTGAAAATAACATCCTTCAAAAGCCTTCTCTCTGACCACACACCTGTTGCGTAGGTGTCGTATGTGGACGACGTGTGTGTGATGGTCAACAACGAAGTCCATCTGGTATACGGCTGAAGAACGCTATGGCGTCCAGTCTTCTCTTGAAATTCACTTACGAGCTCGGCTGCCACAGCGCCCGCCTTTCTTTCCCTAAATTTTATGTTTGTTGGCAGTGCCACCCAGTACATAGATTCCTTCTACAGGAAACCTACAGATCTCGGACGATCTGCCGCCAGTGATTTGTCCCCAGATATACGAAGACGTTGTTATCAAAAAGCCTTTCTCTCTCGAGCTTGCAAGGCGTTCTCCAACGAGGGACTTGTTTCTTTTCACAACGAAACACTATGTGTTGAGCAGACCCCCGTCAGCAGCTAGCGGATTCTCTGACGCAGAAGTACGCCAGCAAGTTGGCTTCTCCCTGGACACCAGTTGTACGGCCGGTAATACGAACATGGCACCAGGTATTCTGATGTATCCAGACGACTTCAGCTCACAACACAGATGAAAGGATAATCCGTAGCACCATTTCAACGACGCCACGTGCACACAAGCAACGACGCCACGTGCACACAAGCAGCGACACCACGTGCACACAAGCAGCGACACCACGTCTACACAAGCAGCGACACCACGTGTACACAAGCAACGACGCCACGTGCACACAAGCAGCGACACCACGTCTACACAAGCAGCGACACCACGTGTACACAAGCAACGACGCCACGTGCACACAAGCAGCAACACCACGTGTACACAAGCCTAAGGACCAACTCAGTCATGTCAACCACGATGAGAACCTAAAGACTGGGAGTTTCCTCGTGGCCAAGAGGTTTAACCCCGTGCAGAGCTCTGTCGTAGTGTATGATTACACCTGTCGAGAAGGCACTCGTGAATACCACGCCAGTATGTAGGAGACATCTCCACCACCCTCGCCCCCCGACGGATCGCCTCAAACATGGGCGCGACCAAGCTACACACGAAAACCCAACACGGAATCTGCTTAACAAAACTGCAGATGGAAGACTCAACAAAGATACTCAGACATTATACAAACACCAAGCACCTGCACCTTACAGAGGCCCTCCTGATCCGCGACAGGATCTCACTCTGATTTCATTTATCAACTGATCACAGACCGGAGCTTCATGTGGCATGTGTTATTCTCGTGTGACCCGTGTCGCTGCCTCCCACATCCACGTCACCCTCATGCCTGCTACCTTTGCGCTCTCCATGCCGCCCGCTTCTCCTGGTACGTGAACCGCCTCAGATCGTCGCCTGATTCATACATTGTACACAACACAGACGTTTACCCGGATGCCCGCGACACAACACACACACCTGGGCAGCCCCGGGTCATTACAGGCAACCCGAGCACAGTACTGGCACGCCCGGGACCTGGCTGTCACTAACCAGAGTCCGTGTCAAGCGTAGTGAACCTTTACACACACACACACACACACACACACACACACACACACACACACACACACACACGCTAGTCTGATTCATTCCTATATAGGCCAACTATACAGACACCTTACTGACACGAAAGAAAACATATAAACAATGAAGGGTTCAGCTGAGATGATATGTATCTGGCTAGTAGACAACGAGTTAGATTTTAGAAAAACAAATCTGTAGATATTGCGTTTTGACGCTTCACTGTGACCAGGTTACTACTACCTGTTCTGCGATGCTTCACAAGTACGAATCAGTAAAGGAAATATGTTCAGTGTGAGAGAGAACGAGTAGTGAGGGGTTGAGTAGGGGAGGGAAAGCGAGTTGAACTGTTTACAGTGGAATCGTACGTGTAAGGTTGGAGGTTGACGAGAGATCATTTTTTGGGGGGGTACAAGAAACACTGTAGGGGACATGAGACCACCCTGAGGGGACACACACGAGTTCGAACAGCAACAGACCATTCGGACCCTTCATACACCACCGTTGATAGGGTCAGTGACCGATGTTGACCACCTCACAGCTACGGCAATTGAACGAGCGAAAAGAATACTATCCACTCGAGAACAGAGAGAAACAGAGAAGCCCAAGGAAGGAGGTGAGCAAGCAAAAGACTGGTACCACTTGCTATTAGATGCTTTCTAGATGTCGACGGCCATGACATATATTAACCAGGATCCCTTTAGTAGGAGGCTCAAGTGAGGGTCAGATAAGAGATGTAACCAGCAGATCTTGCAATCCTGAGTCCATGTTGGTGATATGAAAGACGTGGGTAGGATTCTGTGTGTTTGAGAAAGTGTATAGATGAATGAAGTGAAGATGGGACGGTAGTGGGAGGGTAGAGAGATGGTACTTATGTAATCTAAGGACATCACGGAAGTAGGGTGGAGTGGAGGTGTAGATAAAACATATCTCTAGGCTTCTAAGACTTATCAGATGTGAGTCAGAAGGGCGTTCACGAGATGCAGCGAGTCTTGATTAATCCAGCAGTACTGAGTAATATGATCGTGGGGTGGGGGAGCTATAAAGGCAAGGGAAAATGGTTGGTTGATTAACATATGTGTTATAGATTAACAAACTCGCGACATATTTAGCCAGACTAAACCAAGCAGCTTATATCTACCTTGATATCAAATTTAAAGTCGAAATATGCCTGCAATAATGCTTCTGTTGCATCCCACCATACGCTGAATGTTTGCTAGAAGTGGTTGTGTTCACTGGGATTGGGTTTGCTGGAGCTGGTTGCATGCGCTTGGAAGAGTTCAGTTGGTTGCGTGCACAGGGACGGGTTCGTGTGGAGGCGAACGCACACCTGATGTAATCACACACACACACACACACACACGCGCCGCCCAAAGAGTGGATGCAAACACGAGACCACGACAGTCATAACACTGTTGATTTATGGAAGTGATTCACTTACTTCGACGTCCATTAACCGCACATTTCTCCAGATGATACTAGCCCTCCGACGGTGACACTTATCATAATGTCGTGACCAGAGGTCGTTATGCATCGTCGTCTGAATCACTTCCACTAAATCTTGCCTCCATTCATATGCTTTTCTTCCACTAGGGTTGAGTTATTTTTGTGGTTCCCGTAAACTTCCTGGTTATGTATGTTAAAACATCTACTGTCTGTGTATGCAAATATATATATATATATATATATATATATATATATATATATATATATATATATATATATATATATATATATTCTCTTTTTTTTTTGTTTATTATACCTATTCGTTGTTTCCCGCGTTTCCGAGGTACCGCCAGGAAACAGAGGAAATAATGGCCCAACCCACCCACGTACGCATGTATATACATAAACGCGTACACACGCACATATACGTACCTATACATTTCAATGTATACATGCAGATACATACACAGACATACACATATATACACATGTACACACTCATACTTGCTGCCCCTATCCATTCCCGTCGCCACCCCGCCACACATGAAGGGGCATTACCCCCCCCCCCCCCCCCCCCCCCCCCCCCCCACCACAACCACCCCACCCCCACCCCCCTCTGCGCGCGCGAGGCAGCGCCAGAAAAAGACAACAAAGGCCACATTCGTTCACACTCAGTCTCTAGCTGGCATGTGTAATGCACCGAAACCACATCTCCCTTTCCACATCCAGGCCCCACAAGACTTTCCATGGTTTACCCCAGACGCTTCACATGCCCTGGTTCAATCCATTGACGGCACGTCGACCCCGGTATACCACATCGTTCCAATTCACTCTATCCCTTGCACGCCTTTCACCCTCCTGTATGTTCAGGCGCCCGATCGTTCAAAATCCTTTTCACTCCATCCTTCCACCTCCAATTTGGTCTCTATCTTCTCTTTGTTCCCTCCACCGCTGACATATATATATCCTCTTTGTCAATCTTTCCTCACTCATTCCCTCCATGTGACCAACCATTTCAATATACCCTCTTCTGCTCTCTCAACCACACATTTCTCTTACCCTTTCATTACTTACTCGATCAAACCACCTCACACCACATATTGTTCTCAAACATCTCATTTCCAACACATCCACCCTCCTTCGCACATCCCTATCTATCGCCCACGCCTCGCAACCATATGACATTGTTGGAACCACTATTCCTTCAAACATACCCATTTTTGCTTTCTGAGATAATGTTCTTGCCTTCCACACATTCTTCAACGCTCCCAGAACCTTCGCATCCTCCCCAACCCTGTGACTCACTTCCACTTCCATGGTTCCATCCGCTGTTAAATCCACTCCCAGATATCTAAAACACTTCACTTCTTCCAGTTTTTCTCCATTCAAACTTACCTCCCGATTAACTTGTCCCTCAACCCTACTGTACCTAATAGCCTTGCTCTTATTCACATTTACTCTCAGCCTTTGACACACTTTACCAAACTCAGTCACCAGATTCTGCACTTCCTCACCCGGATCAGCCACCAACGCTGTATCATCAGCGAACAACAACTGACTCACTTCCTAAGCTCTCTCATCCACAACAGACTGCATACTTGCTCCTCTTTCCAAAACCCTTGCATTCACCTCCCTAACAACTCCATCCATAAACAAATTAAACAACCATGGAGACATCATACACCCCTGCCGCAAACCTACATTCACTGAGAACCAATCACTTTCCTCTCTTACTACACGTACACATGCCTTACGTCCTCGATAAAAACTTTTCATTGCTTCTAACAACTTGCCTCCCACACCATATATTCTTAATACCTTCCACAGAGCATCTCTATCAACTCTATCATATGCCTTCTCCAGATCCATAAGTGCTACATACAAATCCATTTGCTTTTCTAAGTATTTCTCACATACATTCTTCAAAGCAAACACCTGATCCACACATCCTCTACCACTTCTGAAACCACACTGCTCTTCCCCAGTCTGATGCTCTGTACATGCCTTCACCCTCTCAATCAATACCCTCGCATATAATTTCCCAGGAATACTCAACAAACTTATACCTCTGTAATTTGAGCACTCACTCTTATCCCCTTTGCCTTTGTACAATGGCACTATGCAAGCATTCCGCCATTCCTCAGGCACCTCACCATGAATCATACATACATTAAATAACCTTATCAACCAGTCAACAATACAGTCACCCCCCTTTTCGATAAATTCCCCTGCAGTGCCATCCAAACCCGCTGCCTTACCGGTTTTCATCTTCCGCAAAGCTTTTTTTACTACCTCTTCTCTGTTTACCAAATCATCCTCCCTAACCCTCTCACTTTGCACACCACCTCCACCAAAACACCCTATATCTTCCACTCTATCATCAAACACATTCAACAAACATTCAAAATACTCACTCCATCTCCTCACATCACTACTTATTATCACCTCCCCATTAGCCCCCTTCACTGAAGTTCCCATTTGTTCCCTTGTCTTACGCACTTTATTTCCAAAACATCTTTTTATTCTCCCTAAAATTTGATGATACTCTCTCACCCCAACTCTCATTTGTCCTCTTTTTCACCCCTTGCACCTTTCTCTTGACCTCCTGCCTCTTTCTTTTATACATCTCCCACTCATTTGCATTATTTCCCTGCAAAAATCGTCCAAATGCCTCTCCCTTCTCTTTCACTAATAATCTTACTTCTTCATCCCACCACTCACTACCCTTTCTAATCTGCCCACCTCCCACGCTTCTCATGCCACAAGCATCTTTTGCGCAAGCCATCACTGCTTCCCTAAATACATCCCATTCCTCCCCCACTCCCCTTACCTCCTTTGTTCTCACCTTTTTCCGTTCTGTACTCAGTCTCTCCTGGTACTTCCTCACACAAGTCTCCTTCCCAAGCTCATTTACTCTCACCACTCTCTTCACCCCAACATTCTCTCTTCTTTTCTGAAAACCTCTACAAATCTCCACCTTCGCCTCCACAAGATAATGATCAGACATCCCTCCAGTTGCACCTCTCAGCACATTAACATCCAAAGGTCTCTCTTTCGCGCGCCTATCAATTAACACGTAATCCAATAACGCTCTCTGGCCATCTCTCCTACTTACATACGTATACTTACGTATATCTCTCTTTTTAAAACAGGTATTCCCAATCACCAGTCTCTTTTCAGCACATAAATCTACAAGCTCTTCACCATTTCCATTTACAACACTGAACACCCTATGTATACCAATTATTCCCTCAACTGCCACATTACTCACCTTTGCATTCAAATCACTCATCACTATAACCCGGTCTCGTGCATCAAAACCACTAACACACTCATTCAGCTGCGTCCAAAACACTTGCCTCTCATGATCTTTCTTCTCATGCCCAGGTGCATATGCACCGATAATCACCCATTTCTCTCCATCAACTTTCAGTTTTACCCATATCAATCTAGAGTTTACTTTCTTACACTCTATCACATACTTCCACCACTCCTGTTTCAGGAGTAATGCTACTTCTTCCCTTGCTCTTGTCCTCTCACCAACCCCTGACTTTACTCCCAAGACATTCCCAAACCACTCTTCCTCTTTACCCTTGAGCTTCGTTTCACTCAGAGCCAAAACATCCAGGTTCCTTTCCTCAAACATACTACGTATCTCTCCTTTCTTCTCATCTTGGTTACATCCACACACATTTAGACACCCCAATCTGAGCCTTGGAGGAGGATGAGCACTCCCTGCGTGACTCCTTCTTTTGTTTCCCCTTTTAGAAAGTTAAAATACAAGGAGTGGAGGGTTTCTAGCTCCCCGCTCCCATCCCCTTTAGTCGCCTTCTACGACACGTGAGGAATGCGTGAGAAGTATTTTTTCTCCCCTATTCCCAGGGATAGGGAATATATATATTTTTTTTTTTTTTTTTTTTATACTTTGTCGCTGTCTCCCGCGTTTGCGAGGTAGCGCAAGGAAACAGACGAAAGAAATGGCCCAACCCCCCCCCCCCATACACATGTACATACACACGTCCACACACGCAAATATACATACCTACACAGCTTTCCATGGTTTACCCCAGACGCTTCACATGCCTTGATTCAATCCACTGACAGCACGTCAAACCCTGTATACCACATCGCTCCAATTCACTCTATTCCTTGCCCTCCTTTCACCCTCCTGCATGTTCAGGCCCCGATCACACAAAATCTTTTTCACTCCATCTTTCCACCTCCAATTTGGTCTCCCTCTTCTCCTCGTTCCCTCCACCTCCGACACATATATCCTCTTGGTCAATCTTTCCTCACTCATTCTCTCCATGTGCCCAAACCATTTCAAAACACCCTCTTCTGCTCTCTCAACCACGCTCTTTTTATTTCCACACATCTCTCTTACCCTTACGTTACTTACTCGATCAAACCACCTCACACCACACATTGTCCTCAAACATCTCATATATATATATATATATATATATATATATATATATATATATATATATATATATATATATATATATATATCTTTTTTTCTTTCATACTATTCGCCATTTCCCGCATTAACCAGGTAGCGTTAAGAACAGAGGACTGGGCCTTTGAGGGAATATCCTCACCTGGCCCCCTTCTCTGTTCCTTCTTTTGGGGGAAAATATATATATATATATATATATATATATATATATATATATATATATATATATATATTATCCCTGGGGATAGGGGAGAAAGAATACTTCCCACGTATTCCCTGCGTGTCGTAGAAGGCGACTAAAAGGGAAGGGAGCGGGGGGCTGGAAATCCTCCCCTCTCAATTTTTTTAATTTTCCAAAAGAAGGAACAGAGAAGGGGGCCAGGTGAGGATATTCCCTCGATGGCCCAGCTGTCTGTCCTTAACGCTACCTCGCTAACGCGGGAAATGGCGAATAGTTTGAAAAAAAAAAAAAAAATATATATATATATATATATATATATATATATATATATATATATATATATATATATATATATATATATATATATATATATATATATATTTATTCCTATGAGTCCACGGGGAAAATGAAACACGATAAGTTCCCAAGTGCACTTTCGTGTGATAATCACATCATCAGGGGAGACACAAGAGAGAAATGTAAGTCAGTTGATATACATCGAAGGGACGAAGCTAGGACGCCATTTGATAAACATGTTTACCAAATGAGAGTTTACCCCAAATGAGAGTTGGGGTGAGAGAGTATCATTAAATTTTAGGGAGAATAAAAAGATGTTCTGGAAGGAGGTAAATAAAGTGCGTAAGACAAGGGAGCAAATGGGAACTTCAGTGAAGGGCGCAAATGGGGAGGTGATAACAAGTAGTGGTGATGTGAGAAGGAGATGGAGTTAGTATTTTGAAAGTTTGTTGAATGTGTTTGATGATAGAGTGGCAGATATAGGGTGTTTTGGTCGAGGTGGTGTGCAAAGTGAGAGGGTTAGGGAAAATGATTTGGTAAACAGAGAAGAGGTAGTAAAAGCTTTGCGGAAGATGAAAGCCGGCAAGGCAGCGGGTTTGGATGGTATTGCAGTGGAATTTATTAAAAAAGGGGGTGACTGTATTATTGACTGGTTGGTAAGGTTATTTAATGTATGTATGACTCATGGTGAGGTGCCTGAGGATTGGCGGAATGCGTGCATAGTGCCATTGTACAAAGGCAAAGGGGATAAGAGTGAGTGCCCAAATTACAGAGGTATAAGTTTGTTGAGTATTCCTGGTAAATTATATGGGAGGGTATTGATTGAGAGGGTGAAGGCATGTACAGAGCATCAGATTGGGGAAGAGCAGTGTGGTTTCAGAAGTGGTAGAGGATGTGTGGATCAGGTGTTTGCTTTGAAGAATGTATGTGAGAAATACTTAGAAAAGCAAATGGATTTGTATGTAGCATTTATGGATCTGGAGAAGGCATATGATAGAGTTGATAGAGATGCTCTGTGGAAGGTATTAAGAATATATGGTGTGGGAGGCAAGTTGTTAGAAGCAGTGAAAAGTTTTTATCGAGGATGTAAGGCATGTGTACGTGTAGGAAGAGAGGAAAGTGATTGGTTCTCAGTGAATGTAGGTTTGCGGCAGGGGTGTGTGATGTCTCCATGGTTGTTTAATTTGTTTATGGATGGGGTTGTTAGGGAGGTGAATGCAAGATATTTGGAAAGAGGGGCAAGTATGAAGTCTGTTGGGGATGAGAGAGCTTGGGAAGTGAGTCAGTTGCTGTTCGCTGATGATACAGCGCTGGTGGCTGATTCATGTGAGAAACTGCAGAAGCTGGTGACTGAGTTTGGTAAAGTGTGTGAAAGAAGAAAGTTAAGAGTAAATGTGAATAAGAGCAAGGTTATTAGGTACAGTAGGGTTGAGGGTCAAGTCAATTGGGAGGTGAGTTTGAATGGAGAAAAACTGGAGGAAGTGAAGTGTTTTAGATATCTGGGAGTGGATCTGGCAGCGGATGGAACCATGGAAGCGGAAGTGGATCATAGGGTGGGGGAGGGGGCGAAAATTCTGGGAGCCTTGAAGAATGTGTGGAAGTCGAGAACATTATCTCGGAAAGCAAAAATGGGTATGTTTGAAGGAATAGTGGTTCCAACAATGTTGTATGGTTGCGAGGCGTGGGCTATGGATAGAGTTGTGCGCAGGAGGATGGATGTGCTGGAAATGAGATGTTTGAGGACAATGTGTGGTGTGAGGTGGTTTGATCGAGTAAATAACGTAAGGGTAAGAGAGATGTGTGGAAATAAAAAGAGCGTGGTTGAGAGAGCAGAAGAGGATGTTTTGAAATGGTTTGGGCACATGGAGAGAATGAGTGAGGAAAGATTGACCAAGAGGATATATGTGTCGGATGTGGAGGGAACGAGGAGAAGAGGGAGACCAAATTGGAGGTGGAAAGATGGAGTGAAAAAGATTTTATGTGATCGGGGCCTGAACATGCAGGAGGGTGAAAGGAGGGCAAGGAATAGAGTGAATTGGATCGATGTGGTATACCGGGGTTGACGTGCTGTCAGTGGATTGAATCAAGGCATGTGAAGCGTCTGGGGTAAACCATGGAAAGCTGTGTAGGTATGTATATTTGCGTGTGTGGACGTATGTATATACATGTGTATGGGGGTGGGTTGGGCCATTCCTTTCGTCTGTTTCCTTGCGCTACCTCGCAAACGCGGGAGACAGCGACAAAGCAAAAAAAAAAAAAAAAAAATATATATATATATATATATATATATATATATATATATATATATATATATATATAAACACACCCCAGCCTTAGCCAGTTACTGATTTATGTACCTACCGTGAGGGGAGATTGAACAGGTGGGATTGGTTGTGGGCCAAGTACCGCTCCCAGGATTCGAACTTGATGCCCGTGGTGACCCATGGTCTGTAACACTAACCCGTACACTACGGAGGTCCATGTGTGTGTGTGTGTGTGTGTGTGTGTGTGTGTGTGTGTGCTTGTGTTTATAATTCCATGTTTGTATAGTACGGATAAGGAGGCTTACACTAAAGTCGCGGCGCACGAGTCTGAAGGTTTCATTATCGTACCCTGGCAACGTACCGGTCCACAGTGTGTCCGATTTCGTGCATAATACGATACACAGAGGACACAGTTGTCTGTATTATTGCAACGCCACATATTTTGCGGATAATAATCTAGGAAATAAGATTACAAGGTAACCCATGTATTACTGTATGTCAAAATACGACGTAAATATTTTATAATTAACATATTGTGGATCAGCTGGGTGCGCTACTTTGGTCCGCGGAGGGCAGTGTTCGATTCCTTTATGTATTATAATCAGCGACCTTATAAATTAACAAAACTGCTGTCTGTGACAGTATTTGTTCTTTGAATCTCAAAATCGACTGTAATTAACCATATTCGTCATTACTGCTTGCATATTTGGCCATTCAAATAATACAGATAACTGTTTTTTATGCGTACCATATTATGCACGAAATCGGACGCACTCTGGACCGGTAGGTTGCCAGGGCACGATAATGAAACCTGCAGACTCGTGCGATGCGATGATGGTGGGGCTCCACCTCATTTAACCCTCTTTTCTGGCATACAGATTTACGAGCTTTCATATGCTGTAATCGGTCACAATTTCGTGCGTCAGTTTGTTCGTCTTCCACTAATACACTTCTTTACATGCTTTTCAAACAAGTTCCTTGCATGAATTCATGTTGTGGCCTTTGGTTGTTTTGCCTTCATATCTTTTGAAGAACTGCAATGTCAAAAAAACTGGTACAAAAATTTAAAAGGTGTGATCAGGTCACGCCTTATTCTTTCTTCCATGCTGGAGAACTCATGGCCTGTAACCTATTACTGTAACTCAACTGTCGTAATTCTGGTACTGTAATTTGTTGCCCTCCTCATGACCTTCTCTGTTAGTTCTTTGAGCGTCATGTGCGACGACCAAACTTGAGAAACACTTTCAAGTTTTGGGGTGATGTGGGACGGCAACCTCTTTGCTGATTATTTCCTCGTCTGTGTAATTTGATGCAATTCTGATATTTACTCACAGGCATTTTGTCTCGTGTCCAGTTCTCTGGCGATAGGACTGGTATAATGCCCACTCCCATGTCCTTGTATAAAACAGATTCTTGAATTCTTTCTCTTCCTAGAAAAAAGTATCTTCATAGCGAGGCCTTGTTCCATCCTCATTACTTCACATTTATGTGGACTAGATTTCATTCTCCATGTATCAGATCTCCTTTGGTCTCGTTACAGTTAGATGCAATCCTCCTCAGTTTTTACTTTCCTCATTACCTTGACATCATCTGCAAACACATTCAGACATGATCCCAGTCTTTGCATGGATCAAGAAGAGCAGTGGTCGTACGATTGCACCCTGCGGCACACACTGGGTGACTCGGACCCATTTCGAGAAGGCAGGCGTCTGTGCCATGTGACCTTTTGTTCCATTCCACTACGATAACTTTCCATCCACCGAGGGCTTTTCCTCCTTGTTATTGCATGAACCAAGTTCTTCTATGTGATACTCTATTCCTTAGTGGTAGTCCAGATTCGCACAACCCAATCAGGCATCTGTTCTGTCTACAACGGATCTTTCTCATCAAAGTCTTGAAGGTTGGGTGACACATGAACGTCACTTCAGTCTGTGTGGGTATCTCACCTTGATTGTGTCTCCATTGCAAGTAGTTCTCCACATGCTTTCTGATTATCTACTCCAGTATTGTACACACTGGGTAGTGAGACTGGTCTGGAGTTCAGCGCAATCACTGGGTGTTCTTTCGTAGAAAATGTATGGCGCTTGTCCTCTTCCGTTCTCTTGCCACTTTACCTTCTTCCAGCAACATCTTGAACATTTTAAGTCGCTTGTCAAGCGAACCTGCGCACTTTTTTGATTACATATGGAGAATTTTCATTAGGGACCATCAGCTTTATATACAAGTCAGGGCCCGTTAGTTGTGTGCTGGCCTCTTGTGGGTTTTTCAGAGATTTCCTAGTTTCTCCCCATTCCATGTCGCTGGTGCTGGGTCTATGTTGTCCTCCACTGTAGAAACGCTCTCATCTTGCCGTTTGATTCCCCTCATATCCTGCCATCCTCCTCCGTCCTAACACTTCCGCCTGAATCTCTTTTCCTGATTAGCTGTTCTTTAACCAACAGTTTATTCAAGATGAATTTAAGGAAAAGTGTTGGAGTCCCTCAGGTCTTGACCACATGATCCTTTTCAGTTTCCCTCTTCCTCTTTCCTTACCCTAATGTACCCATCTCTTGTTCTTATACTTTCCACATGCTGGCTGGCTGTAGCATCTCTTATGAATTCTCCACAGCACATCCTTAAGTTCTCTCACTTATTGAGCCACACCTTCAATGACCTTTCCTCTGTATCTAGAGGCAAAGGGACCACCACGTATGTTCGTACTCCTTTGTTGTAGACTTCACAGGACCTTCCATAACAATAACCTAGGTCCTGTGTCCACTGAACTCCAGGTCCCAATTAATGTTCCATGGGAGGTATTCTGTTCTTTGTAGTGTCCATGATTGTAATGACTCTTTGAGTCCTCCTGTGTGTGTGTGTGTGTGTGTGTGTGTGTGTGTGTGTGTGTGTGTGTGTGTGTGTGTGTGTTAACGGGAGAGAGTTGTACACTAGTGTTGCTCCATTTCTCAACTTTATATATATATATATATATATATATATATATATATATATATATATATATATATATATATATACATACTATGTCTTTACTCCTTTACACACACACACACACACACACACACACACACACACACACACACACCAGCCTGAGCCAAGTATTCATTCATCGACCTAACCTTAGGGGAGGATGAACACCTTGGCTGGTTGTAGCCGACTGCCACGCCAGGATTCGAAACCATGCGGGTCCGACCCCGGGATGGCCCGTGCTGACTCATAGTCAACAAGGCTAACCACGACGCCACGGCGGTCCGTGTGTGTGTTTATATATCTGTTTGAGGAGAGAGAGAGAGAGAGAGAGAGAGAGAGAGAGAGAGAGAGAGAGAGAGAGAGAGAGAGAGAGAGAGAGAGCTTCCACATAACGCTGCATCAGTGGCACTTTATCCATAAGATAAAAAAAACGGTGAGTTTCGAGTCTGCTTTCCAGTCTCAGACACCAACCGTGGGCGCCTCTGAGTGACAGCGGCCTTCCAACCCCCCCCCCCCCCCCCCAACCCCTGCCACCTTTCATTGATGTCGCCTGACCTCTTCCTCCCCCCCCTCCCCCTCCCTTTCCCTCCGTAGAATGACAACAGTCTGCCAACACCCCCCCCCCCCCCTGATGTGCCCTGACACTACCCTCTCCCCTTTATGACTCCTGAAGCTCTTCCTGAAGGAAGGGGAGCATCATCATCCTCCCTAGGGTCACGTGGGGGTGCACGGGGGAGGACAGATGACATGGTCCATGACGAGGTCACTTGCACGATCCGTTGACCCTTGTGTGACCACGCAGGGTCAACTGTGGGCGTGGGGGGCTCGACTGGGAGAGAGAGAGAGAGAGAGAGGCCTTATCAGACGTGTTCTGTAATCATGCAGAGCATTACGTGCTGAACACTATCATTTTCCCCCCCCCACGCGTCATGCATCTAGTGTGTGGGTCGTCATGCACATTTTTTAGTCCAGTCCTCTTGTGACCTGGGCTGGTACTGGTCAGCATTCTGCCTCTTAACAAAAAAAGGCTGTGATTCTTCAACAGAAAACGTATCGAGTGATTGAGGAGGCTCACTTACCTGGCACTGCTGAAGTCAGTATACAGTACTTCAGAAGTCAGTCACCTGGCACTGCTGAAGTCAATACCGTGCACTGCTGAAGTCAGTATACAGTACTTCAGAAGTCAGTCACATGGCACTGCTGAAGTCAGTCATTACGTGGTACTGTTTAAGTCAGTACTGCTGAAGTAATTACCTGGTACTGATAAGGTCATTACGTGGCCCGGTTTAATTCAGCATACTAGCGTTACTGAAGTCATAGTGCTGAAAGTAGCATCCTGACACTTATGAAGGTAGCAGCTCGACAATCCTTAAGTCAGCATCCTGGCACTGCTGAAGTCATCATCCTGGCACTGATAATTTCAGCATCCTAGCACTGCTGAAGTCATCATCCTAGCAATGCTGAAGCCATCATCCTAGCACTGATAGAGTCAGCATCCTGGCACTGCTGAAGTCATCATTCTGGCACTGCTGAAGTCAGCATCCTGGCACTGATAAAGTCAGCATACTGTCACTGATAAAATCAACATCCCAACACTGCTGAAGTCATCATCATAGCACTGCTGAAGTCATCCTGGCACTGATAAAGTCAGCATCCTAGCACTGCTGAAGTCAGCATCCTAGCACTGCTGAAGCCATCATTCTGGCACTGGTAAAGTCAGCATCCTAGCTCTGCTGAAGTCATCATCCTGGCACTGATAAAGTCAGCATCCTAGCACTGCTGAAGTCAGCATCCTAGCACTGCTGAAGTCACCATCCTAGCACTGATAAAGTCAGCATCCTAGCACTGCTGAAGTCAGCATCCTGGCACTGATAAAGTCAGCATCTTAGCACTGCTGAAGTCAGCATCCTGGCACTGATAAAGTCAGCATCCTAGCACTGCTGGTCAGCATCCTAGCACTGCTGGAGTCATCATCCTAGCACTGATAAAGTCAGCATCCTAGCACTGCTGTAGTCATCCTGGCACTGATAAAGTCAGCATCCTAGCACTGATAAAGTCAGCATCCTAGCACTGCTGTAGTCATCCTGGCACTGATAAAGTCAGCATCCTAGCACTGCTGAAGTCATCCTGGCACTGATAAAGTCAGCATCCTAGCACTGCTGAAGTCAGCATCCTGGCACTGATAAAGTCAGCATCTTAGCACTGCTGAAGTCAGCATCCTGGCACTGATAAAGTCAGCATCCTAGCACTGCTGGTCAGCATCCTAGCACTGCTGGAGTCATCATCCTAGCACTGATAAAGTCAGCATCCTAGCACTGCTGTAGTCATCCTGGCACTGATAAAGTCAGCATCCTAGCACTGATAAAGTCAGCATCCTAGCACTGCTGTAGTCATCCTGGCACTGATAAAGTCAGCATCCTAGCACTGCTGAAGTCAGCATCCTGGCACTGATAAAGTCAGCATCCTAGCACTGCTGTAGTCATCCTGGCACTGATAAAGTCAGCATCCTAGCACTGCTGAAGTCAGCATCCTAGCACTGTTGAAGTCAGCATCCTAGCACTGCTGAAGTCAGCATCCTAGCACTGCTGAAGCCATCATTCTGGCACTGGTAAAGTCAGCATCCTAGCTCTGCTGAAGTCATCATCCTGGCACTGATAAAGTCAGTATCCTACCACTGCTGAAGTCAGCATCCTGGCACTGCTGAAGTCACACCGTCCTGGCACTGTTGACATCGGTATCCCTGCACTTTTAAGGTGACACCATCCTGGCATCGGTGAAGTCACTGACGTCCTGGCAGGCACTGCTGAGGTCAGCATCCTGGTTTTAATGAAGTTCGTATCCTGGCACTGCTGAACTCAGCAGGGGTCACCATCACGCTGGTGGTGGGGTCAGTACCTCCTGCAGGAGACGGAGGAGGTAATCATGACCTCAGGTCACTGAATCTACAGAGGCCCGACGTGGAGGGTGTCGACCCCTCCCTCCGCGCTCCGAGGCTGCATTCTTTCGCCTCCAGGTGGAAAAATATTCCGGCGCACAACCCTGCAGACATTATGCTAATGCTCTCATATATATTGATATGGCCCGCATTATGTTAAGCCTCCGCCTTTGATGTGTGTTGATGACACGCCACACCACACCACACCTCCCCTCCTCCCCTCCTCCCACGGCTTTTCATTTAACACTCTCTCCCGCCCCACCTTTGTGACCGGATATTATCCTCCCCCCATCCGACACCACTTGCTGCCACTGGCTCTTTTTATGGTGGGGTCACAGCGCGCGATCCTGTCGCACAGGGTCACATAACGCTGGGGGATGGGGAGGGGGAGGTTGTGATGGGTCACAACACCACACAGGTCTACACACAACAACATTGGTACACTAACAGCAGATATCAGAGGTCTGCAGGGCTGCCACACTCGTCCTTCCTCTGTGCAGTAAGGAGGTACGTGTACTTCCCTACAGCAACAGTGAACTGTGTCTTGAAAATGAGTGTTGACGTATTTTGGCCTTTGATGAGCAAGCCTGGCATACGATCCCACACAAGACTGAATACGTGAGCCGGAGATAAAGCCACAGGTGGCTAAAAAGGATTCGTGTTCATATATATATATATATATATATATATATATATATATATATATATATATATATATATATATATATATTTGTTTATATTTATTTATTATACTTTGTCGCTGTCTCCCGCGTTAGCGAGGTAGCGCAAGGAAACAGACGAAAGAATGACCCAACCCACCCACATACACATGTATATATATACACGTCCACGCACGCACATATACATACCTATGCATCTCAACGTATACATATACATGCACACACAGACATATACATATATACACATGTACATAATTCATAGTGTCTGCCCATATTCATTCCCATCGCCACCCCGACACACATGAAATAACAACCTCCTCCCCCAGCATGTGCGCTAAGTAGCGCTGGGAAAAGACAATGAAGGCCACATTCGTTCACACTCAGTCTCTAGCTGTCATGTATAATGCACCGAAACCACAGCTCACTTTCCACATCCACGCCCCACAGAACTTTCCGTGGTTTACCTCAGACGCTTCACATGCCCTGGTTCAATCCATTGACCGCGTCGACCCCGGTATACCACATCGTTCCATTTCACTCTATTCCTTGCACGCTTTTCACTCTCTTACATGTTCAGGCCCCGATCACTCAAAATCTTTTTCATTCCATCTTTCCACCTCCAATTTGGTCTCCCACTTCTAGTCGTTCTCTCCACCTCTGACACATATATCCTCTTTGTCAATCTTTCCTCACTCATTCTCTCCATGTGACCAAACCATTTCAAAACAGCCTCTTCTGCTCTCTCAACCACACTCTTTTTTTTACCACACATCTCTCTTACCCTCTCATTACTTACTCGATCAAATCACCTCACACCACATATTGTCCTCAAACATCTTATTTCCAGCACATCCACCTTCCTCCGCACAACTCTTATCTATAGCCCACGCCTCGCAACCATATATCATTGTTGGAACCACTATTTCTTCAGACATACCCATTTTTGCTTTCCAAGATAACGTTCTCCATGGTTGTTTAATTTGTTTATGGATAGGGTGATAGGGAGGTGAATGCAAGACTTTTGGAAAGAGGGGCAAGTATGCTGTCTGTTGTGGATGAGAGGGCTTAGGAAGTGAGTCAGTTGTTGTTCGCTGATGATACAGGGCTGGTGGCTGATTCGGGTGAGAAACTGCAGAAGTTGGTGACTAAGTTTGGTAAAGTGTGTGAAAAAGAAAGCTGGGAGTAAATGTGAATAAGAGCAAGGTTATTAGGTTCAGTAGGATTGAGGGACATGTAATTTGGAAGGCAAGTTTGAATGGTGAAAAACTGGAGGAAGTGAAGTGTTTAAGATATCTGGAAGTTGATTTAGCAGCGGATGGAACCATGGAAGCGGAAGTGAGTCATTGGGTGGGCTTTGGGAGCGTTGAAGAATGTGTGGAAGGCTAGAACGTTATTTCGGAGAGCAAAAATGGGTATGTTTGGAGGAATAGTGGTTCCAACAATGTTACATGGTTGCGAGGCATGGGCTGTGGATAAGGTTGTGCGGAGGAGGGTGGATGTGTTGGAAATGAGATGTTTGAGGACAATATGTGGTGTGAGGTGGTTTGATCGAGTAAGTAATCAAAGGGTACGAGAGATGTATGGTAATAAAAAGAGTGTGTTTGAGAGAGCAAAAGAATTTGTACTGAAATGGTTTGGGCACATGGAGAGAATGAGTGAGGAAAGATTGACCAAGAGGATATATGTGTCAGAGGTGAAGGGAACGAGTAGAAGTGGGAGACCAAATTGGAGGTGGAAGGATGGAGTGAAAAAGATTTTGAGCGATCGGGGCGTGAACAATAGGAGTGTGAAGGGCGTGGAAGGAATAAGAGTGAATTGGAACGATGTGGTATACCGGGGTCGACATGCTGTCAGTGGATTGAACCAGGGTGTGTGAAGCATATAGGGTAAACCATGGAAAGTTTTGTGGGGCCTGGATGTGAAAAGGGAGCTGTGGTTTCGATGCATTACCCATGACAGCTCGAGAGTGAGTGTGAACGAATGTGGCCTTTGTTGTCTTTTCCTAGCTTAACCTCGCGCGTGCGCGGGGGGAGTGGGGTTGGTGCCATTTCATCTATGGCGGGAATGGATGAAGGCAGCAAGTATGAATATGTACATGTGTATATATGTATGTCTGTGTTTTTATATGTACGTATACGTTGAAATGTATAGGTATGTATATGTGCGTGTGTGAGAGTTTAATTATATACACGTGTGTGTGGGTGGGCTGGGCCATTCTTTCGTCTGCTTCCTTGCGCTATGTCGCTAACGTGGGAGACAGCGAAATGTGATGAATATATATGTATATATAATGATATGTAAGGTGTATGACCTCGTCAAATGAGATTCAGGCGGGAAGGTCAAGTTTCATGAGGTCATTAAAGGGTCACATGACCAGAGCCCTGTGTCATGGTAAGGCTCGGGTCATGACTTACCCACTGGTGCATGTTGACTTTTCTTTTGATTATGGAAGGATCTAATTTGTACATGTCTAACCTGATGTTAAGATTACCGCTGAAACTGTGTTTGATAAAGTTAGAGTCTATGATAATTCTACTGGCAATTGAATGACAAGTGCAATTATGTGAACGTTGATGCAGTCAGCAGGGCGGCCGAAGCCCCGCATGCGCAGTCGAGCGGTGGATTCTTGTCCAACACGAACACTTTACTGGTTCTTCTTTATTCATACATTTGGTTCTTTCCCACTTTGTCCCAGGTAAACTTTATTGCAGCCCTTGCATGGTATCTGATAAACACAGCCATTGGAATTTTCAGAAGACTTCTTTCGTATCAGCAAGTTTCTCGGTGTATTGCTGTTCGTAAATGCGATGTTCATAACAGATTTTTGAAGTAAAGGCAGTCGTGAGACGGTCTTGTGATACTATAGTACTAAAAGGTTTCTGGTGCTGTGAGGGTCCTTGGTTCTTGAGTTGAAAAATATATTTTTCTGGCACAATATTAAGGTATGTCATTGAACGTCATGGGTTACCTTAAGGAGGATGAAATTCCATAAACTTTGTGGATTTGACCATCAAGGAGTTCTGGACTGGAAATGCGGTACGCACGAAGTAACACTTAGATGAACACGGATTGTGTTACTGTCTCGTGTTGAGCTGAGTATAAGTGTATATATGAGTAGACATTTGTAGGTTTTCTAGAAATGCTGAACTTGAAGATTGAAAAGATGAAATTATCATACAATGTAGTATTATGAAGCACACGCGCCATATATATATATATATATATATATATATATATATATATATATATATATATATATATATATGTGTGTGTATATATATATATATATATATATATATATGCTATCCCTGGGGATAGGGGAGAAAGAATACTTCCTACGTTTTCCCTGCGTGTCGTAGAAGGCGACTAAAAGGGGAGGGAGCGGGGGGCTGGAGATCCTCCCCTCACATTTTTCTTTAATTTTCCAAAAGAAGGAACAGAGAAGGGAGCCAGGTGAGGATATTCCCTCAAAGGCCCAGTCCTCTGTTCTTAACGCTACCTCGCTAATGCGGAAAATGGCGAATAGTATGAGAAAAAAGTATATATGTGTATATGTGATTCGGGTGAGAAACTGCAGAAGCTGGTGTCTGGGTTTGGTAAAGTGTGTGAAGAAAGCTAAGAGTAAATGTGATTAGACCAAGATTATTAGGTACAGTAGGGTTGAGGGACAAGTCATTTGGGAGGTGGGTTTGAATGGAAAGGTGCTGGAGAAGGTGAAGTGTTTTAGTTGTCTGGGATTGGACTTGTCAGCGGATGGAACCATGGAAGCGGAAGTGGGTCGCAGGATGGGGGAGTGGGCGGGGGTTCTGGGAGCGTTGAAGAATGTGTGGAAGGCGAGAACGTTATCTCGGAGAGCAAAAATGGGTATGTTTGAAGAGGGGTTTCAAAGGGGTTGCGGGGCGTGGGTTATAGATAGGGTTGTGCGGAGCAGAGTGGATGTGTTGGAAATGAGACGTTTGAGGACAATATGTGGTGTGAGGTGATTTAATCGAGTAAGGAATGAAGGGGTAAGAGAGATGTGTGGTAATAAAAAGTGTGGTTGGGAGAGTAGAAGAGGATGTATTGAAGTGGCTTTGTCACGTGGAGAGAATGAGTGAGGAGGGATTGATGGGGAGGATATATGTGTCAGAGGTGGAGGGAACGAGGAGAGGTGGGAGACCAAATTGGAGGTGTGGGGATGGAGAGAGAATGATCTTGGGCGGTCGGGGCCTGGGCATGCAGAGGGGTGGGGGCGTGCTGGGAATAGAGTGAGTTGGAATGATGTGGTATACCGGGGTCGACGTGCTGTCAGTGAATTGAACCAGGGCATGTGAAGTGTCTGGGGTAAACCATGGAAAGTTTTGTGGGGCCTGGATGTGGAAAGGGAGCTGTGGTTTAGGTGCATTACACATGACCGATAGAGACTGAGTGTCAATGAATGTGGGCTTTGTTGTCTTTTCCTAGCGCTACCTCGCGAGCTTGCGGGGGGAGGGGGTTGCCATTTCATGTGTGGCTGGGTGGCGACGGGAATGGCTGAGGGCAGCAAGTATGAATATGTGCATGTTTATATATGTATTTGTCTGTGTTTGTATATATATGCATACATTGAAATGTGTAGGTATGTGTGTGTGTGTGTGTGTGTGTGTGTGTGTGTGTGTGTGTGTGTGTGGACGTGTATGTATATGCATGTGTATGTGAGTGGGTTGGGCCATTCTTTCGTCTGTTTCCTTGCGCTACCAGGCTAACGCGGGAGACAGCGACAACGTATAATAAATATGAATAGATTATATGTATATATATATATATATATCTTTTTTCTTTTTCTTTCAAACTATTCGCCATTTCCCGCGTTAGCGAGGTAGCGTTAAGAACAGAGAACTGGGCCTTTGAGGGAATATCCTCACCTGGCCCCCTTCTCTGTTCCTTCTTTTGGAAAATTAAAAATAAAAAAAAATAATGAGAGGGGAGGATTTCCAGCCCCCCGCTCCCTATATATATATATATATATATATATATATATATATATATATATATATATAGAGAGAGAGAGAGAGAGAGAGAGAGGTATAAGTTTGTTTTTTCCCTGGGGATAGGGGAGAAAGAATACTTCCCACGTATTCCCTGCGTGTCGTAGAAGGCGACTAAAAGGGAAGGGAGCGGGGGGCTGGAACTCCTCCCCTCTCAGTTTTTTTTTTTTTTTTTTTCAATTTTCCAAAAGAAGGAACAGAGAAGGGGGCCAGGTGAGGATGTTCCCTCAAAGGTCCAGTCCTCTGTTCTTAACGCTACCTTGCTAACGCGGGAAATGGCGAATAGTAAAAAAAAAAAAAAAAAAAAAATATATATATATATATATATATATATATATATATATATATATATATATATATATATATATATATATATGTGTGTGTGTGTGTGTGTGTGTGTGTGTGTTCATTGTATCATCTCTTTATTCCTGAAGATGTGAAATATCACGAAAGTTCTCGGATCATCATGTTTCATTTTCCTTATGACTGCGACGTTGTGTTACTGTCTGCCGTAGAAGAATCATACTGGTGCCTCCTGCTTGAGTTTGGCTCTGCCCCTGGCTGTAAACATTGGCCGGATCATTGGTAAGCTGCCAGAGCAGTGTGAGAGAACCGATAGGCACGTTGTGAACATCAGCAGCAAGAAACTGATAAATGTTGAATTAGAATTGTCAGTTATATTCAATGAATTATATTTGAGAGGAGATTTTTTGCCTAGATAATCACACACACACACACACACACACACACACACACACACACACACACACATAGGTTTCTCTATATATGTATATATATAAAGAGACTTTTGGATGTTAATGTGCTGAGAGGTGCAACTGGAGGGATGTCTGATCATTATCTTGTGGAGGCGAAGGTGAAGATTTGTTGAGGTTTTCAGAAAAGAAGAGAGAATGTTGGGGTGAAGAGAGTGGTGAGAGTAAGTGAGCTTGGGAAGGATACTAGGAGAGACTGAGTACAGAATGGAAAAAGGTGAGAACAAAGGAGGTAAGGAGAGTGGGGGAGGAATGGGATGTATTTAGGGAATCAGTGATGGAGTGCGCAAAAGATGCTTGTGGCATGAGAAGCGTGGGAGGTGGGCAGATTAGAAAGGGTAGTGAGTGGTGGGATGAAGAAGTAAGATTATTAGTGAAAGAGAAGAGAGAGGCATTTGGGCGATTTTTGCAGGGAAATAATGCTAATGAATGGGAGATGTATAAAAGAAAGAAGCAGGAGGTCAAGAGAAAGGTGCAAGAGGTGAAAAAGAGGGCAAATGAGAGTTGGGGTGAGAGAGTATCATTCAATTTTGGGAGAATAAAAAGATGTTGTGGAAGAAGGTAAATAAAGTGCGTAAGACTAGGGAACAAATGGGAACTTCAGTGAAGGGGGCTAATGGGGAGGTGATAACAAGTAGTGGTGATATGAGAAGGAGGTGGAGTGAGTATTTTGAAGGTTTGTTAAATGTGTTTTATGATAGAGTGGCAGATATAGGGTGTTTTGGTCGAGGTGGTGTGCAAAGTGAGAGGGTTAGGGAAAATTATTTGAATTTTTATTAAAAAATGGGGTGACTGTATTGTTGACTGGTTGGTAAGGTTATTTAATGTATGTATGATTCATGGTGAGGTGCCTGAGGATTGGCGGAATGCTTGCATAGTGCCATTGTACAAAGGCAAAGGGGACAAAGGTAAGTGCTCAAATTACAGAGGTATAAGTTTGTTGAGTATTCCTGGGAAAGTATATAGGAGGGTATTGATTGAGAGGGTGAAGGCATGTACAGAGCATCAGATTGGGGAAGAGGAGTGTGGTTTCAGAAGTGGTAGAGGATGTGTGGATCAGGTGTTTGCTTTGAAGAATGTATGTGAGAAATACTTAGAAAAGCAAATGGATTTGTATGTAGCATTTATGGATCTGGAGAAGGCATATGATAGAGATGCTCTTTGGAAGGTATTAAGAATATATGGTGTGGGAGGCAAGTTGTTAGAAGCAGTGAAAAGTTTTTGTCGAGGATGTAAGGCATGTGTACGTGTAGGGAGAGAGGAAAGTGATTGGTTGTCAGTGAATTTAGGTTTGCGGCAGGTGTGTGTGATGTCTCCGTGGTTGTTTAATTTGTTTATGGATGGGGTAGTTAGGGAGGTGAACGCAAGAGTTTTGGAAAGAGGGGCAAGTATGCAGTCTGTTGTGGATGAGAGAGCTTGGGAAGTGAGTCAGTTGTTCGCTGATGATATAGCGCTGGTGGCTGATTCATGTGAGAAAATGCAGAAGCTGGTGACTGAGTTTGGTAAAGTGTGTGAATGAAGAAAGTTGAGAGTAAATGTGAATAAGAGCAAGGTTATTAGGTACAATAGGGTTGAGGGTCAAGTTTATTGGGAGGTAAGTTTGAATGGAGAAAAACTGGAGGAAGTGAATTGTTTTAGATATCTGGGAGTGGATTTGGCAGCGGATGGAACCATGGAAGCGGAAGTGAATCATAGGGTGGGGGAGGGGGCGAAAATCCTGGGAGCCTTGAAGAATGTGTGGAAGTCGAGAACATTATCTCGGAAAGCAAAAATGGGTATGTTTGAAGGAATAGTGGTTCCAACAATGTTGTATGGTTGCGAGGCGTGGGCTATGGATAGAGTTGTGCGCAGGAGGATGGATGTGCTGGAAATGATATGTTTGAGGACTTTATGTGGTGTGAGGTGATTTGATCGAGTAAGTAATAATAGGGTCAGAGAGATGTGTGGTAATAAAAAGAGTGTGGTTGAGAGAGCAGAAGAGGGTGTTTCGAAATGGTTTGGTCACATGGAGAGAATGAGTGAGGAAAGATTGACCAACAGGATATATGTGTCAGAGTTGGAGGGAACGAGAAGTGGGAGACCAAATTGGAGGTGGAAAGATGGAGTGAAAAAGATTTTGAGTGATTAGGGCCTGAACATGCAGGAGGGTGAAAGGCGTGCAAGGAATAGATTGAATTTGAACGATGTGGTATACCGGGGTCGACGTGCTGTCAATGGATTGAACCAGGGCATGTGAAGCGTTTGGGGTAAACCATGGAAAGTTGTGTGGGGCCTGGATGTGGAAAGGGAACTGTGGTTTCGGTGCATTATTACGTGACAGCTAGAGACTGAGTGTGAACGAATGTGGCCTTTGTTTTTTCCTAGCGCAACCTCGCACACATTGAGGGGGGAAGGGGTTGCTATTTCATGTGTGTCGAGGTGGCGATGGGAATGAATAAAGGCAGACAGTATGAATTATGTACATGTGTATATATGTATATGTCTGTGTGTGTATATATATGTACACGTTGAGATGTATAGGTATGTATATTTGCATGTGTGGTCGTGTATGTATATACATGTGTGTGTGGGTGGGTTGGGCCATTCTTTCGTCTGTTTCCTTGCGCTACCTCGCTAACGCGGGAGACAGCGACAAAGCAAAATATATATATATATATATATATATATATATATATATATATATATATATATATATATATATATATATAAAGAATGTTTTCGGGAAAAAAAAATCTTAATAAACAAGTCGAGAACCCTGTAATCAGACCTTACTTCTGCACCTTCAAGAATTTCTGCACAGAACCTGGTCGCCGTTTCATGCAAGAGGTATAGATGGGATTTGACAGCCTATCTACATATGCACGTCTGGGTCGGCACGGAGCAAAGTCCCGTGATCAGCTGTCGCGACGGGCATATCGTTATGTAAACAGAGAACCTTCGTGTTGCCCCACACACTCGATACGATGCCAGGCTAATCCTATACAAAGATATGGTTGGAACCCATGGCTTGCTCGAGGCATCAGACGATCCTAAATGTCATCATTTCTACTCAAAACCTCAGCAAGGACGTCTTGCTGAGGGGATGGATAAAAGATGAAATGGCTAGAAATAGGTGAGGTTTTGTCAGTGGGGGGAACCTTCCATATCCGCATATACACTCTAGAAAGATGGCCAGAAATAGGTGAGGTTTTGTCAGTGGGAACCTTCCATATCTGGATATACACTGCAGAAAGACCGGAGGGTAGAGTGGATGAAGACCCAGGTGGTGGAGGAGACGCCACAAAGCCCACCTGGTGCCTCACGTCAACGGTGAGGTGGATTACTGGAACGTCATAGCCACGGCTGCCCACGTGACCTGGTGTTGGTGGCACAGCTCGGTGGTGTTCGCTCTACAGCAGAGAGAGAACGAGAGGTACAACAGACTGACTACCAGGAGTGCTACATAGTACACTGGCCCCTTCGCTACAAAACTCATTATGTAGTCTTGCTAGAATAGCATCTTGAGGAAGGGAAGGTGTGGGGTTGAATAAATAATTAAAACACGTGTCATGAACTCGTGTTTAGCATTCATGACTTCGAAGCCCTTCCTTTTTATGTCATGAATTATCTCCTTGTGTAATGAGTAAGGTAAACAGTGAATGATACGAGAATACGAGAAAGAAAGTACGTCAAGTATGTGTTCGGGAGTGTCCACACGTTGCCAGACACTGATGGTGGTGGGTAAATCATGATTTTTGACGGAAAAAAAAAAACTATATTGAAGGATTTCAGGGTGTTCTCTCCTGCCGGAATAGCTGGATTGTGGCGACTTATAAATAATGAGTCAATGTCCAGAGCAGCCAGGGAATATCAGCTTAAAGCAGAGGCTTCCAGCGGGGCTAAGCAAGGGGTCGGGTATTCCTGATTTCTTTAAGAAGAGGAAAGAAAACGTGGTTATTTGTACAAAATGTAACTTTCAGTAATATGCCCATAACTTAATATAGACTAACTTGATTTGTGCATGATAAAGCTTAGCGTACAAGATACCATTATAGCTTGGGAGAAAAAACTTGGCTCATTCCTCGTGTTCAACCCAGATCGAGTCGGGATGTGAGGGAGGAAAAGAAATCTCTTTATTTCCCCGAAGATTAATGTAGCGTCAGCCTTAATAGTATGTGGATAATTTAGTGGTGCATACACCCAGGGATGACTCCACTGCCTCGGGTGTATCATTAGATTATCATCCACTACACCTCCTGCAACACATGACTGGTAACGCAGGCTATGAATCACCCACACCTGTGTGTTTCCTTCCCCCGGACACGTGTGTGTTTCCCTCCTCCGGACACGTGTGTGTTTCCTTCCTCCGGACACGTGTGTGTTTCCTTCCCCCGGACACGTGTGTGTTTCCTTCCCCCGGACACGTGTGTGTTTCCTCCTCCGGACACGTGTGTGTTTCCCTCCTCCGGGACACGTGTGTGTTTCCTTCCTCCGGACACGTGTGTGTTTCCTTCCTCCGGACACGTGTGTGTTTCCCTCCTCCAGACACGTGTGTGTTTCCTTCCTCCGGACACGTGTGTGTTTCCCTCCTCCAGACACGTGTGTGTTTCCCTCCTCTGGACACGTGTGTGTTCCCTTCCCCCGGACACGTGTGTGTTTCCTTCCCCCGGACACGTGTGTGTTTTCTTCCCCCGGACACGTGTGTGTTTCCCTCCTCCGGACACGTGTGTGTTTCCTTCCTCCGGACACGTGTGTGTTCCTTCCTCCTGACACGTGTGTGTTTCTTCCTCCGGACACGTGTGTGTTTCCTCCCCCGGACACGTGTGTGTTTCCCTCCTCCGGACACGTGTGTGTTTCCCTCCTCCGGACACGTGTGTGTTTCACTCCTCCGGACACGTGTGTGTTTCCTTCCTCCGGACACGTGTGTGTTTCCTTCCTCCGGACACGTGTGTGTTTCCTTCCTCCGGACACGTGTGTGTTTCCTCCTCCGGACACGTGTGTGTTTCCTCCTCCGGACACGTGTGTGTTTCCTTCCCCCGGACACGTGTGTGTTTCCTTCCCCCGGACACGTGTGTGTTTCCCTCCTCCGGACACGTGTGTGTTTCCTTCCCCCGGACACGTGTGTGTTTCCTTCCCCCGGACACGTGTGTGTTTCCTTCCCCCGGACACGTGTGTGTTTCCTTCCCCCGGACATGTGTGTGTTTCCTTCCTCCGGACACGTGTGTGTTTCCTTCCCCCCGGACACGTGTGTGTTTCCTTCCCCCGGACACGTGTGTGTTTCCCTCCTCCGGACACGTGTGTGTTTCCCTCCTCCGGACACGTGTGTGTTTCCTTCCCCCAGACACGTGTGTGTTTCCTTCCCCCGGACACGTGTGTGTTTCCTTCCCCCGGACACGTGTGTGTTTCCCTCCTCCGGACACGTGTGTGTTTCCCTCCTCTGGACACGTGTGTGTTTCCTTCCCCCGGACACGTGTGTGTTTCCTTCCCCCGGACACGTGTGTGTTTCCATCCTCCGGACACGTGTGTGTTTCCCTCCTCCGGACACGTGTGTGTTTCCTTCCCCCGGACACGTGTGTGTTTCCCTCCCCCGGACACGTGTGTGTTTCCTTCCCCCGGACACGTGTGTGTTTCCTTCCCCCGGACACGTGTGTGTTTCCTTCCCCCGGACACGTGTGTGTTTCCTTCGTATTTAGGGTAATTCCTTTCCCTGGTGGAGTTCCCTTTTATACCTACATGGAGATTCAAGGACACGCCTAACCTAAACCTAACCTAACCTAACCTAACCTAACCCAACCACCTGCCAGGTGTAAGTAGGACACCACAGCTGATGTAGGACACCACAGCTGATGTAGGACACCACACCACAGCTGATGTAGGACACCACAGCTGATGTAGGACACCACACCACAGCTGATGTAGGGCACCACAGCTGATGTAGGGCACCACAGCTGATGTAGGACACCACAGCTGATGTAGGGCACCACAGCTGATGTAGGACACCACAACTGATGTAGGACACCACAGCTGATGTAGGACACCACAGCTGATGTAGGACACCACAAGTGATGTAGGACACCACAGCTGACGTAGGACACTACAGCTGATGTAGGACACTACAGCTGATGTAGGACACCACAGTGGATGTAGGACACCACAGCTGACGTAGGACACTACAGCTGATGTAGGACACCACACAACAGCTGATATAGGACACCGCAGCTGATGTAGGACACCACAAGTGATGTAGGACACCACAGCTGATGTAGGACACTACAAGTGATGTAGGACACCACAGCTGACGTAGGACAAAATTCTCAACACACACTCCAAGAACCTGTGCCAAGATGCTTCGTCTTGCCACACTCCATCGTGCGCCATAGTAATTGTGACATAATGATCGTAAATAAATTCTCTTTTATCTGTTTCATGATATGTTTTTTTTGAGGATCGCGTGTCTATAGATATCACACGTCAAATTCTTGAAATAGTTCCACCCATCACATAGTTCCATCCATCACATAGTTCCACCCATCACATAGTTCCATCCATCACATAGTTCCACCCATCACATAGTTCCATCCATCACATAGTTCCACCCATCACATAGTTCCACCCATCACATAGTTCCACCCATCACATACTTCCACCCATCACATACTTCCACCCATCACATAATTCCACCCATCACATACTTCCACCCATCACATAGTTCCACCCCTCACATAGTTCCACCCATCACATAGTTCCACCCATCACATAGTTCCACCCCTCACATAGTTCCACCCCTCACATAGTTCCACCCATCACATAGTTCCACCCATCACATACTTCCGCCCATCACATAGTTCCACCCATCACATAGTTCCACCCATCACATAGTTCCACCCCTCACATAGTTCCACCCATCACATAGTTCCACCCATCACATAGTTCCACCCATCACATGGTTCCACCCATCACATAGTTCCACCCATCACATAGTTCCACCCATCACATGTTATCTATGGGAACCATCTACCGCCAGCTGGAGCTTGATTTAAGATTGTCTGCTCGGGATGGGACAGACCCAGCCCCCCTTGTGCCTTCTTTCCCAATTCGTAGTTTAGTAGACACTAAAGGTGAGGCTGCCACCTTGTTAGGCCTTGCCTAAACAATTCCTTTGACAACCGACTCGATATTCCAAACGTGATTTGTACAAACAGTTCCTCGTTGTTTTGTGGTAGTCTGTCTGTATAATACCACTCTCATTCGTATGTTTGCAGTGGTCGATCTCTTTGGTCCTCTACTGTTCTCGATTATTTTTTTTGTACCATTTACCATTTATTTTTTTTCAAAGTCCTCCCATGTTCTTTCTCTTTACTGATATACAACTATTTGAGTTGTTTTATGCTTCTGTAATGTACTGCGTCTCCCTTTATGAATTCTGGGACGCTGAACAATAAAGTGGCCATAAAAACGCTCAATTACCTACGATTTCCAAGACAAATTCGCTACATTGCGTTTTATATATATGACACACTATAGTGGTGACTATATGTATAATACACTATAGTGGTGACTATATGTAAAACACTATAGTGGTGACTATATGTATAACACACTATAGTGGAGACTATATGCATAACCACTGTAGTGGTGACTATATGTATAACACACTATAGTGGTGACTATATGTATAACACACTATAGTGGTGACTATATGTAAAACACTATAGTGGTGACTGTATGTATAACACACTATAGTGGAGACTATATGTATAACACACTATAGTGGTGACTATATGTATAACATTATAGTGGTGACTATATGTATAACACACTATAGTGGTGACTATATGTATAACACACTATAGTGGTGACTATATGTATAACATTATAGTGGTGACTATATGTATAACACACTATAGTGGCGACTCTATTTACTGTCACAAGTTTACCTCGATGAAACGCGACGCCTCTTCGCCTGCCGCTTGTATACAAGACCTGGAACATCACCTGCCACCACGGTCCAGCAGTTGTCTGCTAACATCCCCTGATACCGCCTCTCTTTCGCCGAGATGTCTTGATGGAAACGTTCGCTGTGCTTGTTGCTCACTGCGCTACACTTTGCCGGAATACATCCTGACTAGAGTGGAGATAATGTATCTTTAAAGACCCATTGCTGCCAGTTTTCCGATCGGATAACAACAGGTTTTCTACAAGTTACCAGCAGTTGTCAGCACTGATATTATCTGGAGGGTGTGTTGCTACCAGCCGGGAAGCATTCCACGCTGTCTTCTCGCCACCTCTGAGGATGTGGTCGAACTGCTCGTCCCTGTAGAGTTCGCGGGTCTGTGGATCGACGGAAACTACCTCCTTGATTTTCGCCTACACTGAGCCTCAGGTATTTCCCACCGAGGTGCCTAAACGTTGGAGCATGTTTTTTATGGAGTAATTTTATCCTCAAGCTTAATGAAGTTCTTCATGAGGCCCAGTTTGTTGTGCAGAGACGGTGGCAAAATCTCGCTGGCTTCTCCCTGCGGCAGGTGGTGTGCGTTTGTTGCTCCTGGTTCCAGCGACGGTCGGGAAGCCCAGTCACTCTTATCGTACTGGATGTTTTTGCTCGACTGTCTCATTCACCCAGGAAACAGTTGAACCTCATGTAGCGCTGCTGCAGTCCAGGCAAGATAACAACAACCTTCAAGCCACCACAAAGCTGCTTTTGATATTTCTTGTAGTTCATGCGGTTCAGAAGATGCTTCGTGTGTTGCCATATGATTTCTTTATCTGGACTGCATCACCAACTGGAATTGAAGGCAACACGTTGCAGTCTTGCGGCAAAACTGCTTTTTGAGTCGACTTTGACGAGTCTGTGAGCAGTGTCCACCCCTCAGGGTTATGATTAGTCTTGAAGTTGCTCTCAGACCATCTGTATCGTTGCGGGCGACGAGGTGACCTTCCATCTTAAGGAATGGAGCGAAATCATTTTGGCGGGCACGAAACATAGACACTCACTTTTTACTTCAAGGAGATTCCAGTGTTGCATTCGTGAGCGCCACAGTTCTGCCTTACTCCTTGACAGTTCCAGATCTCTGACGAGGTCGGTTAATTCATTTTGCGTGACGTGTGTGGTTCAGCAGCCGTCACCTTTGGTGCGAAATCAGGATCTCCTGATGTCGATGGCTGACATGTTTCTCAAATTTCGTCATCCAGCTCGACGTCCGACTCCGAGGGGAGTGAGCCTGGGCGTTCCAGAACGGGAGGTCATTCACAGTGGAGGCACCGGGCGCATGGTATGGTCGGGTAACTTAAGATCCACTTGGAAATATCAAGCCGGATTAGAGGAACCAGGTAGAGGTAACAGTGACCGACGTGATCTGTGGGCTCCCGCCACACCGCGCGGCACAGCTTAAAAGACATCGATCGCCTTTTGCGATTATACCAACCGAAGAGGTTTGTTGTGCAAGGCACAGCAACATACATGTGAGGCCCAACTCTCGTCCTGGTCCCCAAACTTACAGTGAAGGTATAGATTATAAGCTTCGCTGGTGATCGAGGTTATGATGCATTTCTGTGGTGCAAAAGTCACCTCCCAACAAACGTAAAGTTTATCAGCACTGCTCACGAACTTCCAAGGCATCCTTGTTAACGTTTGGCAAAGAGATCACTCAGTTACACGAGGTCCCTGGCACAACTGGAGCAGTATATTTCGGCAGAATGACCGTACACCAGCGCACTGCAAGAAGCAGCAAGTATTGTATTGTATTGCGCATTGTATTGTATTGTATTGTATTGTATTTGTCAAATGAAATTGGCTTGCATTCTGATATTTAATCCGGCTCTAATTCGCATACAGACTTAAAGATATGAAACAACAGCTGTATGACTAGAGAATGACGCGAATAGAAACGTCAGGGTACGAAAGAAAACGTTAAGAAACGAGTACGACACGTGTGCAGAGGGCGACTCCCCTGATGGAAATGATAAACAGTAAGTAGGGTGATGCAACACCTGGTGGCGATTGCATGATCCACGACCCGCTCTCAGAGTTGCCAGACCTTGCCTCAAAGCCGAACAACACCAAAAATTACTTACTATTATGTATTTCCCGGGACCCACCCCGTATCATGAGAACTAGAGCCATTTAACAATTTTAAGCGTCATATTCGTACTCGGCGCCACCAAATTAGTGATGATTTAGCGACTTTCATATGCGAAACATTCTGGCTTTTGATCGGTGTTATGTTTTGTTTTCACAGTAAGCAAGTCCCCCACTGTATCCAGGCTGTGGTTATCAGTTCAGAATACGTAGGGTTTGTATATCTTCCCTTCATAACACTCATATATTCTTGTCCTTGGTCCTGGCGATCCTAACTACCATTCAAGATGGTCCCTGTTATGAAAAGTAGAAATCTCAAATAGCGAGAAGTTAATCCACGTAATCACATTTTAGATATATATGTTTATTATCATTATACTTAGTCGCTGTCTCCCGCGTTAGCGAGGTAGCGCAAGGAAACAGACGAAAGAATGGCCCAACCCATCCACGTGCACGTGTATTTACATAAGTAGCGCAAGGAAACAGACGAAAGAATGGCCCAACCCACCCACGTGCACGTGTATTTACATAAACGCCCACACACGCTCATGTACGTGCCTATACATTTCAACGTATACATACATATACTTACACAGGTATATACATCTATACACGTTTATACATCCACACTTGCTGCCTTCATCCATTCCGTCGCCACCCCGCCACACTTGATATGGTACTCCCCTCCCCAACGCGCACGCGCGAGGTAGCGCTACGAAGAGACAAAGAAAAAAAAAAAAGGCCACATTCGTTCACACTCAGTCTATCTGCCATGTGTAATGCACCGAAACCACAGCTCCCTTTCCACATCCAGGCTCCACAAAACTTTCCATGGTTTGCCCCAGACGCTTCACATGCCCTGGCTTCAATCCATTGACAGTGAAAAAACAAGCGGATTCAATGTTAAGTCACAGCGTTACAGGTGTACGAGAGTTACTAGTATGTGTAACATGAATGTATACCTGTGCATCTTTTTCTAATAGTCAATATCCATTTTCAAATGCTGGCGGCTGTCATAGCCACTAGACAAGTCAAGGCTGTAATTGAACACTAGGTGGAGAAAACCAGAAATGATGTCGGGCTTGGCTCCGAATGCAGTTGTGTTTCTTGTTTGTAGACTTTTTATGACAACAACATCCCTTCCTAAAATTGTTTGTCGACTTTTTACCATCACGCACCTAAGTATATTTGCTTTTTTGTTATATTTTTTAATGTTTTACTTTTACCTTATTATTTCATGTATGATCATAGTCTCTGTGAACGATAACAAGTTTCATTTGTGTTCCACATTACCTCGTAATGATAAGACTCATTAAATCATGACAACTAATGGTGCTGGATTACGCCATGAATACAGCATCAGCTGCCATTACCCTCTCATTTATGATGGATGAACACCATGTTCAACGTAATCCTTTACGTACCATCTCCAACCTCTCGAGCCACACGGCTCCTCTCGTAGGTGTTGTCACCGAAATTCTATCAAGATATGACTTACCTTCCCTGAACACGATGACAGCACCGGCGTATCCTGCCTGTCATGATTAGTTTAATTATCGTAATTATCGTTGTACTAACTACTGGAGGTGATTACTCCGCTCGCTTCTGTACCCTGAGCCAGCCTAACTGTGTTGTTGATGACTTATTTTTTTTTTTTGCTTCTGCGTCAGTATTCTCCACACCGCCAGACGCGAGCGGTCGTAAATGTTAACCAAAAATTTTCACCATGAGAAAGTGAAGGAACATTTGATTTGGACGAGTTCACCTTATAATGACCAGGTAACTGAGAGTCACAAAGACCATAAAAAATTTCATCTTGTGTATGCAGGCTGACAATAAAGACATGTTCTCCTATCTTATCTTATCTTATCTATCTTATTCATCGGACGGATGCACGTGCGTTAGCCAAGAGAAGAACACCACAAGCATAAGTTGGGAAGTGTATTCTGGACACGTGCGTTTCGATCGTGCGAGCGCTCGCCTCTTGAGGCCGACCTCCCACGGTCGACCTACGTGTCGGGAATACAATTGTCATCTCGTGCACGTGTCTCTCCTGTACTACCGGCCTGCTGGAGACGATAGACCCCCCCGGGTCTTGTGAGCGATGGAGACCCTTCTCTGCACACACGAGTGAGTCAGTAGTGAGGGTCGCGCGCGTAAATGTCGGACCCTTCTGTGCGTGGTGAGGTCAACAGAGAAGGTATTACCGCCACTCTACCACAGTGGACAGAGAGAGAGAGAGAGAGAGAGAGAGAGAGAGAGAGAGAGAGAGAGAGAGAGAGAGAGAGAGAGAGAGCAGTGAGGAAGGCTGTTGTAGCATTTGAGGGACTCTTCCTGAACGAGCCAGTACGGTGTTGGGTGAGTCTGAGGGTGTCCAGGTGCCCAGCTATGAGGTAGGATGGGAGTGGTTGCTCTGGTTTACATGACGTGTGTTGAGCTCTGGCCTTCTCGTAGTCTAAGATGCTTTCTGCTTTCTGAAATCTGATTTTAAAAATGAAAAAAAAAAAGATGGTGTACTGCATCTTGGTTTTATCAATTGTGTGAGAGTTGGTTGTGGGTTTAATGAAGCCATATTTCGGGTGTGAGATTCTTCCTCGTACAAGATACAATATATGTATATATATTTTTCTTTGAACTCTGGCAAGAGACCTTTTGAAGGGCAGAGTTATGGCTCTCTCTCACCCTGCTTCCACCTTGCCCACTTCCTGTAATCTTTGTACCTTCAAGGTTCAGGTCTGCCCGCCCTGCACCACGAACCCTGACGAATTTCTTCATTCTTTTTCTCGCCAACCATTTCCCCATCACCCGTGATTGGAGCGTGTTTTACCCCGTGCCTTGTCACTCAACTGTAAATAAAAAAGAAAAGGATACCCATTTCCCAGATAAAAAATGCAATTGATCGTGTTCTTAGTTTCATTAAGTTTGAGATACGTCTTTTATGACTCTCTCTCTCTCTCTCTCTCTCTCTCTCTCTCTCTCTCTCTCTCTCTCTCTCTCTCTCTCTCTCTCTCTCTCTCTCTCTCTCTCACGTCTGCTTCTCAGTGTGGGACATCCTGAGTGTAACTTCACTTCTTTTCATCTTTAGACAGACAGCACCACCTCCTCTGACGTAAGACTGCACCTGATCGCTGTCCTCGGTCCTTGATTAATTTAAGTCGCCTCTTCGTCATTACTTGTGTCACTTTTACATTGCTTTTGAACACGATGTCATGATTCCCGGCGTGTGTGTTGACGCCTTGGGCCACGTCGACGAGTTGAACTGGTGAGGATGTGACCCCATGACGTGAATCCTCGCCATCTGTCGACCACTGACTGTCATGTGGGTCTGTGTTCATCACTCTCCAGGTCATGTCGTGACCCGGGAGGTTAATATCAGGTTGTGATCATCAGCTCCTGGAGGACAGGACGCCGTGGAAGCCCGCCCGCCCGCCCCTCTCCCTCGATGAGCCAGAACTCTGCTTCTGCATCCCTCTGGGGTGACTGACCTTTGAAGTCACACATAACACTCGGATCAAAGGCCTGGCCAGCACGAGCAAGGAGACGTGCAGGTCGTAATCAAGACTCGTGCGAAGGGGTCGTACCCTCGTGCTCAAGGGTGGCACCGTCGTGCTCAAGGGTCGTACCGTCGTGCTCAAGGGTGGCACCGTCGTGCTCAAGGGTAGTACGTCGTGCTCAAGGGTCGCACCGTCGTGCTCAAGGGTCGTACCGTCGTGCTCAAGGGTCTTATCACCTTGTTGTGGAGGTTTATAACAGTATGGCTGGCCGTCCACTGCCTCAGCTGGCTGGTCATCACATTACTATTTTCCTTTCCTTGTGTGTGTGTGTGTGTGTGTGTGTGTGTGTGTGTGTGTGTGTGTGTGTGTGTTGCAACTCCTTGTCTCCCGCCTCCACTGGATAATTTGCTGCTCCTAATAACTATGAATTTTCCATAATGGCCCGGGCTTGCCAGCACGTACGGTCACCCGACCCTTTGATCTGCTGTTTCTCTCCCTTCAAACCCACCTGCCTCCCATGTAGTCCACCTGCCTCCCATGTAGTCCACCTGCCTCCCATGTGGCCCACCTGCCTCCCATGTAGTCCACCTGCCTCCCATGTAGTCCACCTGCCTCCCATGTAGTCCACCTGCCTCCCATGTGGCCCACCTGCCTCCCATGTAGTCCACCTGCCTCCCATGTAGTCCACCTGCCACCCATGTAGTCCACCTGCCTCCCATGTTGCCCACCTAACTCCAGCGGCCTGATGACCCACCTGCCTCCCATGTTGCCCACCTTCCTCCAGCAGCCTGTCGGCCCACCTGCCTCCCATGTAGCCCATTTCTCACTCTTTGTTATTCAGTTTCATAGTTTTATCTTTCATTTTTTTTTCTCGTGCGGACACTATGAGAGTTCTCCCTTCCCTCCGCTACATCTCCCACCCGTCAATAACCACGCTGTATCCCGAGGAAAACTTACAGGATAGATATACATAAGAGGATGTATGTTTATATATGCTTGCGTGTGTGTGTGTTTGGTGTGTGTGTGTGTGTGTGTGTGTGTGTGTGTGTGTGTGTGTGTGTGTCTAC
The DNA here is from genome assembly GCF_036320965.1 of Panulirus ornatus. Classification (NCBI taxonomy): domain Eukaryota; kingdom Metazoa; phylum Arthropoda; class Malacostraca; order Decapoda; family Palinuridae; genus Panulirus; species Panulirus ornatus. The sequence goes on along the minus strand of NC_092224.1, from coordinate 53,971,419 downwards.
ATATAATTGCATATTGGTACAGTAAGAGGAGGGAGTTTGTTCTCGCTGGTGCCTATGTTTTAAACTTTCTGTTCTGTCGTATAGTTTTTTTTTTTATACATTAGTAATCTATTACCAAGTGCAGTTTCATCGTCAACCTTGTTCCCTTCATCCAGTAATCTGTTACTGTACAAGTTAGGTCAAATATTTTTTTCCGAAAATGTTTTTTTTTTTTTTTTTTTGTTCACTTTCTTGTTGTGGTCTTTGGTTGTTCTGTCTTTGTACCTTTCGAAGAAGTTTTCGCTGTCGACATCGTTAGCTTGGCTTAGAAACTTGAAGGTTGTGATCGAATCACACTTTTCTCTCTTCTCTGATACTCACCAGTTACCGTCTCCGCTGCCCTGTTCTGGATTTTTTTTTGTGTTTTCTTTGTACTTTTTAAAGTGTTAAACTCAAGAAACATATTCTAGTTTTAGCCTAATTGTAATCCTTTATTTACTAACAAACAATTTGTTTCCCTCACAGTCCTTCTATGGTGAACCTTTGGTGAGAGAGTAGGTACAGCGTCAACCCCAGTGTTATCATACTCAGAAGACGTTTCCGAGGTCTTCCTTCATTGTGTCCGCGACTCATCATTTGACATTTACGTAGGCTAAGATTACGTCAGTCATGCATCTGACCAACTTTGGAGGTTGTCTAGGTCCCCTTGTAAACTGATGCAGTTCTCAATATTCGTCACTTCCCCTGTGACCTTAGCATCTTCTACCACTAGATCAGGTACGAGTCCAGTCATTTTGACAAGTCATATATATATATATACATAAGAGGAACAGTGGTCCTAGCAGCAAACCCTGTGGAACACCACAAGTGACTTCATCCCATTTCGCAAAAGCTCTTGTGAACCTCATCATCCCTTGCCTTAGGGTAATTTTCTCCTTATTCCTGCCTGAAGAGCCAGTGTCTTGACCAAAATCCTTGGTGGTACAGTGTCACATACTCTCTCGCGGCCCAGACACACACCAAGTCCACCCGACCTTCTCTTTCTGTCTCACGCGGTGTTCACTCTCTATTACAAGTCTGAAAGATATGTTACATTTGACCTCCTTACTTTGTGTTGTCTCTCATTGGGATAATTTTCCTCTCGTAAGTATTCATCCTTTTGCTTTTTTGTTATGTTTTACAGTTGCTTTACTGACCACACTCGTCACAGAGACTGGTCTGTAGTTTGGCGCAATTTTTCGATATTCACTCTTTGAAGACACGCACGATAGACATCCTCTTCAATTCCCCTGGCAGTAAACCTTCCTCAAGGACATACTGAATAATGATATGTCAAGCGGCGTGTCCAGCGTAGCTCCACACTTCCCCAGCACAGAGAAGTGCTTCCTCAGGACCTCGAGTCGAGGGTCGTTTAGCAGTTGACTAAGAGGACACTGCTGTGCAATAGTCTACTGAGGGTCAGAGTCGTTTGATAGCCTAATGGGTGTCAAGGTCGTTTGATAGTCTGATGGGTGTCAAGGTCGTTTGATAGTCTAATGGGTGTCAAGGTCGTTTGATAGTCTAATGAGTGTCAAGGTCGTGTAATAATCTAATGGGTGTCAAGGTCGTTTGATAGTGTAATGAGTGTCAAGGTCGTTTGATAGTCTAATGAGTGTCAAGGTCGTGTAATAATCTAATGGGTGTCAAGGTCGTTTGATAGCCTAATGGGTGTGAAGGTCGTTTGATAGTCTAATGAGTGTCAAGGTCGTTTGATAGTCTAATGAGTGTCAAGGTCGTTTGATAGTCTAATGAGTGTCAAGGTCGTGTAATAATCTAATGGGTGTCAAGGTCGTTTGATAGTCTAATGGGTGTCAAGGTCGTTTGATAGTCTAATGGGTGTCAAGGTCGTTTGATAGTCTAATGGGTGTTAAGGTCGTTTGATAGTCTAATGGGTGTCAAGGTCGTTTGATAGCCTAATAGGTGTCAAGGTCGTTTGATAGTCTAATGGGCGTCAAGGTCGTTTGATAGTCTAATGAGTGTTAAGGTCGTTTGATAGTCTAATGGGTGTCAAGGTCGTTTGATAGTCTAATGGGTGTCAAGGTCGTTTAATAGTCTGATGGGTGTCAAGGTCGTTTGATAGTCTAATGGGTGTCAAGGTCGTTTGATAGTCTAATGGGTGTCAAGGTCGTTTGATAGTCTAATGGGTGTCAAGGTCATTTAATAGTGTTGATGCTTCGTGCACCATCACAGCCATATCTCCACCGTTATGACGGAGAATATGTTCAGGAGGATTTTAGAGACTTGTACCTCCACTATGTCAAATTTTCCCACCGCCATTATGCTCCTCGTTACGTACACTTGGAATCGGCCATCTGCAGATACTTCATGACGTATGACGTTGGCTTTTATCCCGAGGGCCGATCCCACTCCCTCCTGCTTTGTCACTGATTCCTTTATTACAGAATCTTGTCTCCTTCTGGACACAGTCTTCGAGACCTTCTCTCTCTGAGCTTCGTCGTCCACTGCTCCAGCAACCTCAGTGTTGTTTGCCCTCATTCATTCCCTCGAACTCCACTTCGTGTCCTTGTGCTAACTTGTACATCTGCTGCTCTATACATCACCTGGCGCTCTTGACCTGTCATGAGCGAGCTGTTCTGTTCTCAAACCCATTTTTTTTTTCTTTTGCTTCCAACTCAATTATTTCTCTCTCTCTCTCTCTCTCTCTCTCTCTCTCTCTCTCTCTCTCTCTCTCTCTCTCTCTCTCTCTCTCTCTCTCTCTCTCTCTCTCTCTCTCGTCCCTTCCTTGGCTTATTGCCTTTGAATTCCTCCTCATCTGCATGTTTCTCAGCCAGCTATTGTACCTTCTGGCTACTACATAACTCCATTCTGAAAGTGATCATTACTGGTCGTTCCCTTGCGATATCTTGACTGTGTGTACCAATTTTCTTTGTTTCTTATACGTCAGGAATTCCATTCGGTTTATTTATAGTTTGTGGCCGTCTTGTGATCAGTCTGTCAACCTTCTCCAGCCTTCCCACTCAGCCAGAACGTAGCCTTCCTCCCTCTTGTACAAGAATCATCAACGAGTTACGTGTATTAACCTTCTGCTTCACCACTGCTATGAATTTTAGTGCCATCCACTTGTCATCTCAGTCGTGTTGTACTGAAGGATAGACCTTCATGTCTCTGGTAATATCTCCTTTTTCACCACCTTGTAGTGATCCTAAGTACCATACGTTCCTGATTTGTCTGCCTCTGACGTGAGTCTATTGCTCCCCCAGCAGTCTCACGTATGAGTTTACTTTGTATTTCTGTGTCCAGTGTTTCCAGGTGTCTGTTCCTCTGCATGAGTCCTACCATCTGTATCTGTTCATCACGCCTCTGTTTTTCATGTTCAGCAGTTTCTGGTGTCTGTCTGACGCGCATTTCCTTTTGTCGTTCAATCTCCAGGTAACACCTCCACCCTCCACCGGTGACGTGTTTACCTCTGTTGCTTGCCACTCGATGTTCCTTCTTTCCTGTCCTTACACTCCTCCCTGTCCTTACACTCCTCCCTGTCCTTACCATTCCTCCCTGTCCTTACATTCCTCCCTGTCCTTACATTCCTCCCTGTCCTTACACTCCTCCCTGTCCTTACAATCTCCTCCCTGTCCTTACACTCCTCCCTGTCCTTCCACTCCTTCCCTGTCCTTACTCTCCTCCCTGTCCTTACACTTCCTCCCTGTCTTACACTCCTCCCTGTCCTTACACTCCTCCCTGTCCTTACACTTCCTCCCTGTCCTACACTCCTCCCTGTCCTTAACACTCCTCCCTGTCCTTACACTCCTCCCTGTCCTTACACTTCCTCCCTGTCCTTACATTCCTCCTGTCCCTTACACTCCTCCCTGTCCTTACACTCCTCCCTGTCCTTACATGCCTCCCTGTCCTTACACTCCTCCCTGTCCTTACACTCTCCCTGTCCTTACATTCCTCACTGTCCTACACTTCCTCCCTGTCCTTACCTCCCCCTGTCCCTTACACTCCACCCTGTCCTTACATCTCCTCCCTGTCCTTACACTCTCCCTGTCCTTACACTCCTCCCTGTCCTTACACTCCTCCCTGTCCTTACATTCCTCCTGTCCTTACACTCCTCCTGTCCTTACATTCCTCCCTGTCCTTACATCCTCCCTGTCCTTACACTCCTCCCTGTCCTTACACTCCTCCCTGTCCTTACACTCCTCCCTGTCCTTACACTCCCTCCCTGTCCTTACACTCCTCCCTGTCCTTACATTCCTCCCTGTCCTTACACTCCTCCCTGTCCCTTACACTCCTCCTGTCCTTACATTCCTCCCTGTCCTTACACTCCTCCCTGTCCTTACATTCCTCCCTGTCCTTACATTCCTCCCTGTCCTTACACTCCTCCCTGTCCTTACACTTCTCCCTGTCCCTTACATTCTCCCTGTCCTTACATTCCTCCCTGTCCTTACACTCCTCCCTGTCCTTACACTCTCCCTGTCCTTACACTCCTCCCTGTCCTTACACTCCTCCCTGTCCTTACACTCCTCCCTGTCCTTACACTTCTCTCCTGTCCTTACATTCCTCCCTGTCTTACACTCCTCCTGTCCTTACACTCCTCCCTGTCCTTACCTCCTCCTGTCCTTACATTCCTCCCTGTCCTTACACTCCTCCCTGTCCTTACCTTCCTCCCTGTCCTTACATTCCTCCCTGTCCTTACACTCCTCCCTGTCCTACACTCCTCCCTGTCCTTACACTCCTCCCGTCCTTACACTCCTCCCTGTCCTTACATTCCTCCCTGTCCTTACACTCCTCCCTGTCCTTACACTTCCTCCCTGTCCTTACACTCCTCCCTGTCCTTACATTCCTCCCTGTCCTTACACTCCTCCCTGTCCTTACACTCCTCCCTGTCCTTACATCCTCCCTGTCCTTACACTCCTCCCTGTCCTTACACTCCTCCCTGTCCTTACATTCCTCCCTGTCCTTACATCTCCCTGTCCTACACCCTCCCTGTCCTTACACTCCTCCCTGTCCTTACACTCCTCCCTGTCCTTACACTCCTCCCTGTCCTTACACTCCTCCCTGTCCTTACATTCCTCCCTGTCCTTACACTCCTCCCTGTCCTTACACTCCTCCCTGTCCTTACACTCCTCCCTGTCCTTACACTCCTCCCTGTCCTTACACTCCTCCCTGTCCTTACACTCCTCCCTGTCCTTACACTCCTCCCTGTCCTTACATTCCTCCCTGTCCTTACACTCCTCCCTGTCCTTACACTCCTCCCTGTCCTTACACTCCTCCCTGTCCTTACACTCCTCCCTGTCCTTACACTCCTCCCTGTCCTTACACTCCTCCCTGTCCTTACATTCCTCCCTGTCCTTACACTCCTCCCTGTCCTTACACTCCTCCCTGTCCTTACACTCCTCCCTGTCCTTACACTCCTCCCTGTCCTTACATTCCTCCCTGTCCTTACATTCCTCCCTGTCCTTACATCCTCCCTGTCCTTACACTCCTCCCTGTCCTTACACTCCTCCCTGTCCTTACATTCCTCCCTGTCCTTACACTCCTCCCTGTCCTTACATTCCTCCCTGTCCTTACACTCCTCCCTGTCCTTACACTCCTCCCTGTCCTTACATTCCTCCCTGTCCTTACATTCCTCCCTGTCCTTACACTCCTCCCTGTCCTTACACTCCTCCCTGTCCTTACACTCCTCCCTGTCCTTACACTCCTCCCTGTCCTTACATTCCTCCCTGTCCTTACATTCCTCCCTGTCCTTACACTCCTCCCTGTCCTTACACTCCTCCCTGTCCTTACATTCCTCCCTGTCCTTACATTCCTCCCTGTCCTTACATTCCTCCCTGTCCTTACACTCCTCCCTGTCCTTACACTCCTCCCTGTCCTTACACTCCTCCCTGTCCTTACATCCTCCCTGTCCTTACACTCCTCCCTGTCCTTACATTCCTCCCTGTCCTTACATTCCTCCCTGTCCTTACACTCCTCCCTGTCCTTACACTCCTCCCTGTCCTTACACTCCTCCCTGTCCTTACACTCCTCCCTGTCCTTACATTCCTCCCTGTCCTTACACTCCTCCCTGTCCTTACACTCCTCCCTGTCCTTACACTCCTCCCTGTCCTTACATTCCTCCCTGTCCTTACATTCCTCCCTGTCCTTACACTCCTCCCTGTCCTTACACTCCTCCCTGTCCTTACACTCCTCCCTGTCCTTACACTCCTCCCTGTCCTTACATTCCTCCCTGTCCTTACACTCCTCCCTGTCCTTACATTCCTCCCTGTCCTTACACTCCTCCCTGTCCTTACACTCCTCCCTGTCCTTACACTCCTCCCTGTCCTTACACTCTCCCTGTCCTTACATTCCTCCCTGTCCTTACACTCCTCCCTGTCCTTACATTCCTCCCTGTCCTTACACTCCTCCCTGTCCTTACATTCCTCCCTGTCCTTACACTCCTCCCTGTCCTTACATTCCTCCCTGTCCTTACATTCCTCCCTGTCCTTACACTCCTCCCTGTCCTTACACTCCTCCCTGTCCTTACACTCCTCCCTGTCCTTTACACTCCTCCCTGTCCTTACACTCCCTGTCCTTACACTCCTCCCTGTCCTTACACTCCTCCCTGTCCTTACATTCCTCCCTGTCCTTACACTCCTCCTGTCCTTACATTCCTCCCTGTCCTTACACTCCTCCCTGTCCTTACACTCCTCCCTGTCCTTACACTCCTCCCTGTCCTTACACTCCTCCCTGTCCTTACACTCCTCCCTGTCCTTACATTCCTCCCTGTCCTTACACTCCTCCCTGTCCTTACACTCCTCCCTGTCCTTACACTCCTCCCTGTCCTTACACTCCTCCCTGTCCTTACATTCCTCCCTGTCCTTACACTCCTCCCTGTCCTTACATCCTCCCTGTCCTTACACTCCTCCCTGTCCTTACACTCCTCCCTGTCCTTACACTCCTCCCTGTCCTTACATTCCTCCCTGTCCTTACACTCCTCCCTGTCCTTACACTCCTCCCTGTCCTTACACTCCTCCCTGTCCTTACATTCCTCCCTGTCCTTACACTCCTCCCTGTCCTTACATTCCTCCCTGTCCTTACACTCCTCCCTGTCCTTACACTCCTCCCTGTCCTTACACTCCTCCCTGTCCTTACATTCCTCCCTGTCCTTACACTCCTCCCTGTCCTTACACTCCTCCCTGTCCTTACACTCCTCCCTGTCCTTACACTCCTCCCTGTCCTTACACTCCTCCCTGTCCTTACACTCCTCCCTGTCCTTACACTCCTCCCTGTCCTTACACTCCCCCCTGTCCTTACACTCCTCCCTGTCCTTACATTCCTCCCTGTCCTTACACTCCTCCCTGTCCTTACACTCCTCCCTGTCCTTACATTCCTCCCTGTCCTTACACTCCTCCCTGTCCTTACACTCCACCCTGTCCTTACACTCCTCCCTGTCCTTACACTCCTCCCTGTCCTTACACTCCTCCCTGTCCTTACACTCCTCCCTGTCCTTACACTCCTCCCTGTCCTTACATTCCTCCCTGTCCTTACACTCCTCCCTGTCCTTACACTCCTCCCTGTCCTTACACTCCTCCCTGTCCTTACATTCCTCCCTGTCCTTACACTCCTCCCTGTCCTTACACTCCTCCCTGTCCTTACACTCCTCCCTGTCCTTACATTCCTCCCTGTCCTTACACTCCACCCTGTCCTTACACTCCTCCCTGTCCTTACACTCCACCCTGTCCTTACACTCCTCCCTGTCCTTACACTCCTCCCTGTCCTTACACTCCTCCCTGTCCTTACATTCCTCCCTGTCCTTACATTCCTCCCTGTCCTTACACTCCTCCCTGTCCTTACATTCCTCCCTGTCCTTACATTCCTCCCTGTCCTTACACTCCTCCCTGTCCTTACACTCCTCCCTGTCCTTACATTCCTCCCTGTCCTTACACTCCTCCCTGTCCTTACACTCCTCCCTGTCCTTACACTCCTCCCTGTCCTTACATTCCTCCCTGTCCTTACACTCCTCCCTGTCCTTACACTCCTCCCTGTCCTTACACTCCTCCCTGTCCTTACACTTCTCCCTGTCCTTACACTTCTCCCTGTCCTTACACTCCACCCTGTCCTTACACTCTTCGTAAATATTTGTTTAATTTAGTTAGTTTATTGACAAGAATAATAGTACAATAACGTAATAGGCAAACACATTTTTCCATTATTTTTTTCCAAACAATAATCTTTCCACTTCAAACCCCAACATACTTGAGTATCGTTACTAAGAGCGATCATAACGTAGATGTAACACTTATACAACTTCAACATGTCAGAGACATGAGAACATAATTCAACTTCAACATATCATAGACATGATAACATAATTCAGCTTCAACATATCATAAACATGATAACATAATTCAGCTTCAACATATCATAAACATGATAACATAATTCAACTTCAACATATCATAAACATGATAACATAATTCTTTTGCACTGCCACTGCAATCCATCATTTCGCTCTCACTCGTGGATTTCAACATGGTGTATTTTCGTGTGACAATGACTTTTTCCTGCCATGTTCTATGATTATTTCTTGTCATTTCGCGAGTTACCTGATCTGATGATAACTGTTCATGGTCAATGATTCCTTACGTTCTTAATTTCTTCCTCTGGTTGTTGTTATAACCGATCTTGTTTTTTTTTTTCTAGAAATGCCAATAATTTCCCTAGCCATATATGTCCAATTAATTCATCCATTCATTCCTCTCGTATCCTTTCCTTCCTTCATGGTAGATCCATCACAGTTCCCCTTCATGCAGCCTGTTGCCACCAGACCTAGTTACAGTGTCTTTGGTCCTGACTACTTTTCCATACGTTACTTCTTTGTTTTATGTACAATTCGAGTGTACCTCAGTTCAGGGCTTATACCATAAATGCTCTCAAAGTTACATTTCAGGTTGAAATTGATGAATTCCTCACCCAAATTTTGTCTCATTTAAACTTATAAGTATTCACAGCCTGGCTCATGTACCGAAAGAAACCGAATGTAACCAGAGTAATTGTGATTACCATCAGGCAGACATAGTTTTAGGTTGTACAGATAATTGCTAGTAACAAAGTCACTTTCCTTCGCGTCCTTCTTTCTAGATTGTGTGTGTGTGTGTGTGTGTGTGTGTGTGTGTGTGTGTGTGTGTGTGATCACCTAATACTATCACATTCATCCATCAAACGTACTATGTACAACTGTGATGATGATTTTGACACATGGTAATTACCGGTATTATGTACCTGTCTACTTGTACTGTACGGGAGGGAGGTGGAACCTCCTTGGGTCCCATTTCTTGCATTTTTTTTATATGGTACAACTTTTTGAACTTCTGTTTGCTGTCCACATTCACAGTTTCATTATTCAGTTTATTCCATTTTTTTTTTTTTTTTACATATTTTCGTGTTTCTTTTTTCTGAATTTCGTAACATGTTCTCTGGTGTGTTGCATCATCTGTTGAAGAACTCGTCACTGTCGTTGTTATGAAACTAACTTTAAAAAAAAGTTAAAGGCTGTGACCAGGTCACCCCTAACTCTTCTCTCCTCCATGTTGGGCACATCTAACGCCCCTCTGCAACGGTGTTGATTGAGGTATCATCTTCATTACTATTATCGAGACGTGTAGTAGTTCTCTGTGCTTCTGTAAGTGTGATGACCAGACTTGAGGAGCATAATTTAGCTTAGTCCCACTGCAGGACGTGAACAGCTGGCGGAACACTGCCTTACCCATGTATCTGAATGCTCCTCTGGCGTATGCTTGAAGGCAGTTTGTCTGTACTTTCCTCCTAATGTGGGACTCCGGCGACAGGTTAGGGATGATGTCAGTTTTCAAGTCCCTCTCACACAGCGGCTTATTTCCTGCTATACATTGATTATATGAAGGTCATTCACAACATCCCATCCTCATTAACTTGCATTTACTCAGGTTGAATTTCATCAGCCATGTGTCAGACCAACTGTTGAGCTTTTCTTTGATTCTCTTATAGGACAAAAGAATCTAATTCTTGCAGTAAATCATTCACATGGATCAGGAGGAGCGATGGTCCCAAAGTAGAACCCTGTGGCATGCCACTGGTGACCTCAAGTCATTTTGAGATGGCTTCTCTGATATGTGTCTTAGTTTGTTTTTCTTTTCATTTAGATAATCTTCTGTCCCTCGGGGCAGTCTACCCTTTAATCCTTACGGAAGATCGTTTCTCTATCAGCTTCTTATGTGGCGTAGCGTCAAATGCTTTCAGGCAGTCCAGATACACACAATCCACCCGGCCTTCTCTATCAAAAGAGCAACATTTGCATAGAGACCTAAGAGGCTTGTTGCTCATGATTCCCTATCCCTAAAAGCGTGTTGTATCTCACTTAGGTAGTCTCCGCTTTGTAGATCGTCATCCATTTGTCCTCTGATCATCTTGTCCAATACCTTACAGGCCACCACACTCGTCAGGGAGACCCGTCTATAGTTCAGCGCCTCCTCCCTGTCTCCTTTTTTAAAGATAGGTACGACATTTGTCTTATTCCGCTCACTTGTTGACTTGCCTTTCTACAGCGCACGCTCTTGTGTGCATGAGAGAGAGAGAGAGAGAGAGAGAGAGAGAGAGAGAGAGAGAGAGAGAGAGAGAGAGAGAGAGAGAGAGAGAGAGAGAGAGAGAGGCTTTTGATCACGTGTTGCAGTATACTTGGAGGAAGTTTTTCTTAAGAGTCACATTTCTCACCCTCTCTGACCTGCTGTCCCTTCAGAATCCGTCTGTTATCCGCATCCACCACGTCGTCACCCACCTACTTCCCCTCACCCACTATCACCCTCCTACGGAAGCGCTTCCTCACGTCTTCATGTGTGTGTGTGTGTCCTTATTTATCAACCATCTCCAAGGGGAAGATGAACACCTGGGTTGGATGAGCTCTTGTATTTGTAAATATGAGGCTGTTGGTGCTTGTATGTTTCAGTTTACTTCACAAGATAGTAAATGTGCTTGCGGGAGTATGCTCCAATCAGCTCTTTAAGCTCCTCAGGAAAATAGAAATTGTATGCCATTAAATCAGGAAACCCCACCTTGATCATGTAAGCAGCTCATAGCTGGAGGAAGAAACTTGGGATGAGATTATGAAGTAACTTTCAATCTATAATTCCTGAAGATTGGGCTCTGCGTCTGCCATGAATACATTATGCCTTCCCTCCCACCTCTCACTTTCTCACTCTCACTCTCCTATTTCCACCTTGAATTACCCTCCCAGACGAACTTGTTAATGAGAGGAACCTGCCACGGCTTCATGTTTAGCGGGAGTGGCTCATGTCTTTCTTTATATATATATATATATATATATATATATTGTATTGACTGGAGTAATGCCATCTCGATTATTAACTCTTAACTCTGTTACCGAGAGAAATATCATTGAATCTTCTATCATTAAATACACAAAGAATTATATTTTTAATATTAGTGATGATCTATACAAATTAGATAACTTTATTGTTAATAAAATTTGTAAAATAAGTTTATGAACGCTCGTTGTATGTTTTGGACAATTACTTGTTTACCAAATGGCGTCCTAGCTTCGTCTCATCGATGTATATCAACTGACTTATATTTCTCTCTTGTGTCTCCCCTGATGACGTGATTATTACACGAAAGTGCACTTGGGAACTTATCATGTTTCACTTTCCCCGTGGATCATAGGAATATCTTGATCACGCGCAAAATTGTGATCCTTTCCAATATATATATATATATATATATATATATATATATATATATATGTATATATATATATATATATATATATATATATATATATATATATATATATATATATATTGTTTTATTGTACTTTGTCGCTGTCTCCCGCGTCAGCAAGGTAGCACAAGTAAACAGACGAAAGAATGGCCCAACTCACCCACATACCCATGTATATACATACACGTCCACACACGCACATTTACATACCTATACATAACAACTTATACATATATACACATACACAGACATATACATATATACACATGTACATAATTCATGCTGTCTGCTTTTATTCATTCCTGTCGCCACTCCGCCACACATGAAATTACAACCCCCTCCCCCGCATGCGCGTGAGGTAGCATTAGGAAAAGACTTTGAACAAAGGCCACATTCATTCACACAGTCTCTAGCTGTCATGTATAATGCACCGAAACCGCAGCTCCCTTTCCACATCCAGGCGCCACAAAACTTTCCATGGTTTACCCCAGGGCTTCACATGCCCTGGTTCAATCCATTAACAGCACGTCGACCTCGGTATACCACTTAGTTCCAATTCACTCAATTCCTTGCACGCCTTTCACCCTCCTGCATGTTCAGGCCCCGATCGCTCAAAATCTTTTTCACTCCATCCTTCCACCTCCAATTTGGTCTCCCACTTCTCCTCGTTCCCTCCACCTCTGAAACATATATCCTCTTTATCAATCTTTCCTCACTCATTCTCTCCATGTGACCAATACACCCCCTTCTGCTCTCTCAACTACACTCTTTTTATGACCACACATCTCACTTACCTTTTCATTCCTTACTCGATCAAGCCACCTCACACCACATATTGTCCTCAAACATTTCTTTTTCAACATAACCACCCTCCTCCCCACAACCCTATCTGTAGCCCATGCTTCGCAACCATATAACATTCTTGGAACAACTTTTCCTTCAAACATACCTTTTTTTGCTCTTCGAGATAACGTTCTCGCCCTCCACACATTTTTCAACGCTCGCGGAACCTTCGCCCCCTACCCAACCCTGTGACTCACTTCTGCTTCCATGGTTCCATCCGCTGCTAAATCCACTCCCAGATATATAAAACACTTCACTTCCTCCACTTTTTCTCCATTCACACTTACCTCCCAATTAACTTGTCCCTCAGTCCCTTTCCACTTTCATCTTTCACAAACTTTTACAAACTCAGTCACCAACCTCTGCAGTTTCTCACCCAAATTAGCCACCAACTCTGTATCATCAGCGAATAACAACTGACTCACTTCCCAAGTCCTCTCACTCACAACAGACTTCATACTTGCCTTTCTCTCCAAAACTCTTGCAATTACCTCCCTAACCACCCCATCCATAAAAAAATTAAACAATCGTGGAGACATCACGCACCACGGCCGCAAACTAACATTCACTGAGAACCAATCACTTTCCTCCATTCCTACTCGTACACATGCCCCGCATTCTTGGTAAAAACTTTTCACTGCTTCTAGCAACTTACCTCCCACACCATATACTCTTGAAACCTTCCACGAAGCATCTCTCTCAACCCTATCATATGCCCTCTCCAAATCCATAGATACTACATACAAATCCATTTTTTTTCTAAGTATTTCTCAAACATTCTTCAAAGCAAACGCCTGATCCACACATCCTCTACCACATCTGAAACCACACTGCTCTTCCCTCTTCCCCAGTCTGATGCTCTGTACATGCTTTTTTACCCTTCAGTCAATACCCTCCCATATAATTTCTCGTGAATTCTCAACAAACTTATACCTCTGTAATTTTAACACTCACCTTTATCCCCTTTGCCTTTGTACATTGGCACTATGCATGCATTACGCCAATCCTCAGGCACCTTACCATGATCCATACATAAATTGAATATCTATACCAACCAATCAACAACACAGTCACCCCCATGTTTTAACGAATTCCTCTGCAATACCATCCAAACTCGCCGCCTTGCCGGCTTTCATTTTCCGCAAAGCTTTCATTACCTCTTCCTCTGTTTACCAAACCATTCTCCCTGGCCCCTCTCACTTTGCACACCACCTCGACCAAAACACCCTATATCTGCCACTCTATCATTAAACACATTCAACAAACCTTCGAAATACTCACTCCATCTCCTCACACCACCACTACATATAATTACCTCCCCATTTGCTCCCTTCACCGATGTTTTCATTTGTTTTCTTTTCTTACGCCAGTAAATATATTTACCTCCTTAGATAACATCTTTTTATTCTCCCTGAAATATAATGATACTCTCTCACCCCAACTCTCATTTGCACTCTTTTTCACCTCTTGCACCTTTCTCTTGACCTCGTGCCGCTAGTCATTTGCACTACTTCCCTGCAAAAATCGTCCAGATGCCTCTCCCTTCTCTTTCACTTACAATCTTACTTCTTCATCCCACCACTCTCTACCCTTTCTAACCTGCCCACCTCCCATTTTTCTCATACCACAAGCATCTTTTGCGCAAGCCATCACTGCTTCCCTAAATATATCCCATTCCTCCCCCACTCCCCTTACGTCCTTTGCTCTCACCTTTTTCCATTCTGCACTCAGTCTCTCCTGGTACTTCCTCACACAAGTCTCCTACCCAAGCTCAGTTACTCTCACCACTCTCTGTTATACAGCCCTCTTATACAGGGGCGCCTGCAGCTTCAAGGCAGCGCTACACTCAGTAGCAGAGACAGATGAACATCCCTCGAAGAGACAGCTTCTTTCACGAGACCATAATGTTTCGTTGGATGAGGATGGCACAGCCTTGCCAAAGGTGACCAACTCCTCAGTTGCGTTGTGAGTTCCAACAGGCGGAGTTGGCAACACCTACCGTGTGTGTGTGTATATATATATATATATATATACATATATATATATATATATATATATATATATATATATATATATATATATATATATATATATATATTGTGGAATAGACAACAGTTGCTAATGTAACCAGCTTGTCAGTTCGACACACTGCATGACTTCCACCTCGCTCGGCCACAGTCGTAATGCTAAACCAAAGTCCACCGTCGCCTGGTGACGCATCCAGCAGATGTCACCGATACCTTGACATAAACGGACGGGGGGAGTACGGGAGAGCTGTATAATAACAACAAATTTATCTTGTTACTCTCCTCTTTGTGAAGGCGACATAACTCAAACCTCCTTCCCAAATACAAATCGACTGTATTGTCCTCGTCGAAGCGAAGTTCACCATCAATCTTTTAAGCTGTCTTTAAGTTGAATTTAGGGCGAAATTTTGGACTGACACGACCATAAATTTCAACACAAGACGCTATTTTTATGGCTTGCCGGCGGAGCCCTTGCTGAAGTTACGTGCATCAGTATATCAGCCATTACCATATCACCTCTATCACCCCGCCTCCTGCACGCGTCACCTGGCCTGGAAGTATTAGGGAGAGAAAAATGTCCCAAGAAAAAGACACTGGAAATGTTGGAAGGTGTGAGGAAGAAATGGGAAAAAGTATATAGACTTAAGTAGAGGTTGGGGTGTGGTTGCCCAGGATCATCAATAAGGTTTAATCTAACATCTTGTCTCATATTAACGTTTGTCTTCGTATCTGTTACTGTGTCTATGGTAACCTACGGCCATCATAACTTATATCTGTGGTTGTGAAATGATGCATCACTATGATTGGATATATGACACTACGGTACACTCGTCCTCGACCAATCAGGAGTCCGTGTTAGGGTATATTGGATGATTAGGTTTTACCAGTCAAGTGTTGTGTGGTCGTTATGTAGGTAGTTAGATGATGATGATGGTGATGACCCTCTAGGTCGTGTTGTCGTACACATATTTTCTTTGTGTGTGTGTGTGTGTGTGTGTGTGTTTGGGGGGTGACAAAATCATGGGACGCTCACGTATATATGTAACTACACATTGAATGAAGACAGATGTGTAGTTATACATATAAAACCAGTAAGCAGGCAGACAGATGTCCGTCATCTGTAAACTTCTGTAAATGAAGGAAAAAGAGACGTAAAAGACACACGGCGTCAGTGGCCTACCACCACACTCACCACGCACTCCTCACGCGCTGCTGGTAGCCACTACCCTCACCTGCTGCAGGTAACCACTACCGTCATTACGTACTATATATTAAGAGCCACTATCCTCATCTACTGTTAGTGGTCACTGGCCTTACCTACTGGTGGTGGCCACTACCCTCATTACGTATATTGAGAGCCACTACCCGTACCTACTGCTGTTTGCCACTGATCTTGCTAATGGGCGTTAGCCACTCCCCTCATCTCCTGGTGTTACCCACTACCCTTCGCTAGTGGTGCTGGCTACTACCCTCATAACATGTACTAACTTCACCTACTGAAGCACCATCACCTTGATAATAAGGACAGCCACTAACTTCCCGTGGAGACAGCCAATTACCCTAACATAGGGCAAGCCACTACCCTCACGTAGGCGACCATCCAATCCTCGGTCGCCGGTTCCCCCAGAGCCAAGTGGCGGTGGGTCAGTGGCAGGCACATTTTTGCTTGGGGTCGCGACAGCCACTGAACTATAGACCATTCAGCCACAATTACGTTACAGTAAATAGTGGGGAGCGAGGAGCCATTTGTCGGGTGACTGGCTGCTCAGCTGCTGCTGGACGAAAGTCATTTTGTTATTGGCGGATATTTGACCCGGTGACGTAATTTACTGGACACGGTGTCACGTGCTAAAGAAGAGAAGAAAAATAAAGGATAAAAGTGGGTTCGAAAACCACTTTTGGGTGGATGGGGGAAGAGGGGGGGGGGGAGGGGGGCTGTCCTGCAGCGTGACGAATAGGGTCATAGAAAATGTGGAGTTGTGTTGTGTGTTGGTGGATAGAGGGGGATGGTTGTTAGGGAAGGTGATTAGAGAGATAGACATCTCTGGGTCAGATATGGTACAGAAGAAGGAGTCTGTCTGTGTGAGGGAAGGGTGGAAAGGTCGTGGCTGAGAGGAGGACGCCAGGAGATGGGTGAGGGAGGGATGGGAGAGTGTGGAGGGAAGGGTAAGGGGAGAGGGGATGCCAGGAGATGGGTGAGGGAGGGATGGGAGAGTGTGGAGGGAAGAGTAGGGGGAGAGGGGATGCCAGGAGATGGGTGAGGGAGGGATGGGAGAGTGTGGAGGGAAGGGTAGGGGGGAGAGGGGATGCCAGGAGATGGGTGAGGGAGGGATGGGAGAGTGTGGAGGGAAGAGTAGGGGGAGAGGGGATGCCAGGAGATGGGTGAGGGAGGGATGGGAGAGTGTGGAGGGAAGGGTAGGGGGGAGAGGGGAGTCGACAGGAGGGAAGATGAATGAGGAGAGAAATGTGATGTATTGGTGAAGGTGTTACACTGTAATTGATGGCAGGGCAGGTGACGCGGAATAAATCAAGAGGATAGATGGAAGGGGATGGTTGAAGATGGTAAGTGCCAAGGTGTACTTTGCAAGATTAGATGGAAGGGATAAGTGAAGAAGACATATGGGAAGGGTGTGTTGAGAGGATAGATGGAAGGGGAATGTGAGGACTAGACATAAGGGGTAGATAGAAACGGTTGGTGTCAAGCGTAGGTGGAAAAGGCAGATAAAAGGGGTAGATGGAAAAGGCAGATGGAAGGGGTATGTGGAAAGGGCAGATGGAAGGGATAGGTGGAAAAGGCAGGTGAAAGGGGTAGGTGGAAAAGGCACATGGAAGGGGTAGGTGGAAAAGGCAAATGGAAGGGGTATGTGGAAAAGGCAGATGGAAGGGATAGGTGGAAAAGGCAGGTGAAAGGGGTAGGTGGAAAAGGCACATGAAAGGGGTAGGTGGAAAAGGCACATGGAAGGGTAGGTGGAAAAGTTAGATGGAAGGGGGGTCAGCACGTCAGGTGGTGGTGGTGTGTGTGTGTGTGTGAGGTTCTGGCCCCACCTGCCCACCACCAGGGAACAGTGTTACCTCCCCTCACCACACCAGATGGTAGTGCTGGTCTACCCACTACCTCGACCTACGAACAGCCACTACCTCGACCTACGAACAGCCACTACCTCGACCTACAGCCACTACCTCGACCTACGAACAGCCACTACCTCGACGTACAGCCACTACCTCGACGTACGAACAGCCACTACCTCGACCTACGAACAGGCACTACCTCGACATACAGCCACTACCTCGACGTACGAACAGCCACTACCTCGACCTACGAACAGCCACTACCTCGACGTACAGCCACTACCTCGACGTACAGCCACTACCTCGACCTACGAACAGGCACTACCTCGACATACAGCCACTACCTCGACATACAGCCACTACCTCGACGTACGAACAGCCACTACCTCGACGTACGAACAGCCACTACCTCGACGTACAGCCACTACCTCGACGTATTGACAGCCACTACCTCGACGTACGAACAGCCACTACCTCGACGTACAGCCACTACCTAGACGTACAAACAGCCACTGCCTCGACGTATTGACAGCCACTACCTCGACGTACAGCCACTACCTCGACCTACGAACAGCCACTACCTCGACGTATTGACAGCCACTAGCTCGACCTACGAACAGCCACTACCTCGACGTACAGCCACTACCTCGACGTACAAACAGCCACTGCCTCGACGTATTGACAGCCACTACCTCGACGTACAGCCACTACCTCGACCTACGAACAGCCACTACCTCGAGGTACAGGCAGCCACTATCACGATGTAAGGACAGCCACAACCCTGACGTTCCTACAGCCACTTTCACGTACACTCAGTCAGTACCCGACGTACGGGCAACCACAACCATAACGTACGGACAACCACAACCTTACCGTACGGACAACCACAACCATAACGTACGGACAACCACAACCATAACGTACGGACAACCACAACCATAACGTACGGACAGCCCAGCATATACGGACAGCCATGTTGTTCACTTCTGGTCACAAGCAGTTTACAGCAGACGAAGTTAATTAAGGACGAATATAAGAAGAATGTTAGATAATTACGTCACAAAATTATTATCTGTAGAGAAAAAGATAACTGTGACGGTTAGCGTTGCTGACCGTGACGCATTCACTGGCCGACCTGGGGTCCAGCCTGCATAGGTTCGAATCCGGTTGCGCCAGTCGGCCCACAGTCAACCTAGCTCTTCATCGTCCGCCTAGATGGATGGTCGAAAATTTAAATACGTGGCTAAGGGCGTTCAGTTGCCCGTGCCGTCACAGCTAATATAAAAAAAAGACAATTCTTTTTAGATATAGAAATAACGTTAAGAATTTGTGGTTGCAATACGAACGTTTCTTGTGGGTATAATTCTCTTCAAGGTGAACATTATGATGTGAACATCTTGCAAGTGTGTTCTGTACCGAGTAAATGATGGAGTCTACCCTCCTCTGGGTGCCTGGCGGCTGTAATTAGACCAAAAAGTGTTTCCCAATTTTTTCTATTAAAGGCAACTGGGACCTTTAATCAAGACCATCCCATTAACTATATATATATATATATATATATATATATATATATATATATATATATATATATATATATATATTTATTATCCCTGGGGATAGGGGAGAAAGAATACTTCGCACGTATTCCCTGCGTGTCGTAGAAGGCGACTAAAAGGGAAGGGAGCGGGGGGCTGGAAATCCTCCCCTCTCGTTTTTTTTTTCATTTTCCAAAAGAAGGAACAGAGAAGGGGGCCAGGTGAGGATATTCCCTCAAAGGCCCAGTCCTCTGTTCTTAACGCTACCTCGCTATCGCGGGAAATGGCGAATAGTATGAAAAAAAAAAAAAAAAAATATATATATATATATATATATATATATATATATATATATATATATATATATATATATATATTATCCCTGGGGATAGGAGAGAAAGAATACTTTAAACATATTCCCTGCGTATCGTACAAGGCGACTTCCAAGAGAAAGAACAGGGAAGGGGGCTAAGTGAGGGTATTTCCCTCTTAGGCTCAGACCTCTGTTCTTAACGCTACCTCGCTAACGCGGAAAATGGCGAATATGCAAGAAAAAAAAGTATATATATATATCCTAGTTTGAGCCAGGGACCCATTTTATCAACCAACCCCTAGGAGTGGATGAACAGCTGGGTTAACTGGATCGACTGCCGTAACCAGGATTCGAACCTCAGCGCTCGACCCTGGGCGGCCCGTGAATGCGTCATGGTCGGGAACGCTAACCGCTACACCACGGGAATTATGCTTTTCCATAGAACTCCCAAGTCAGTATACCTTATAGTACCTGGTGATATCTGGGAGAGATTATCCCACCGGCAGGTGAGCCAGAGGGCGTGGTGGGCGGGGATGGCAGATGTGCCGGAGGGCGTGGTAGATGGGGAGGGCAGATGTGCCGGAGGGCGTGGTAGATGGGGGGGGGCAGATGTGCCGGAGGGCGTGGTAGATGGGGGGGGGGGGGGCAGATGAGCCGGAGGGAGTGGTGGGTGGGAAGGAACCCTCTGCCTTCCTATTCTGTCCCCTTCTAATGTAGATTTGGAGTTTAGAACTCCATTGCCGACCTGCAGCAGATAATCTCATCATAAGCCATCAGGTCTCCCGGTACATGCCTGGCGCTACCAGGTACTCCCGTGTGGGGACCTGGTACTACCTTGTTACCCAGGAGAGCCGCTGCCTTCATACAGCCAGTACCCTCCCTCCACACCCTTCATACAGCCAGTACCCTCCCTCCACACCCTTCATACAGCCAGTACCCTCCCTCCACACCCTTCATACAGCCAGTACCCTCACTCCACACCCTTCCTTGGTAATTCCCTCAGCACTCTCTCCTCTCCCTTAGTAGTCCACTTTCCCTGTACGTAATAGGAATTCCCCCCCAATAGCCAGCCACCCACCCACGACCCCCGCGTCTTATCTCTGGGGTAAGATATGCCACGTTCTCTGGGGAAGATTTGTCACGTCTTATCGTTGGGGAAGATATGCCGCGTCTTATCTCTGGGGAAGATATCCCACGTCTTATCTCTGGGGAAGATATGTCACGTCTTTTCTATGGGGAAGATATGCCACGTCTTATCTCTGGGGAAGATATGCCACGTCTTTTCTCTGGGGAAGATATGCCACGTCTTATCTCTGGGGAAGCTATGCCACGTCTTTTCCCTGGGGATGTTATGCCAGTGTGGAGCTCAAGCCTCGCCAGCGTTCACCCCGTCTCCCACCAGTGTTCTAACGTGAACACAAGATCAAAGCCTGGCTAGCGAACACAGCCACAAACTTACCAGGCTCAGTGGCAAAACTTCCTGTTCAAATAAAGGAAGGAAAGTATTCATTTGGTTTCCTCAAATGTAGATCTTTTATCACCACCACTACTATTATTACTACTGTTACTACTACTACTACTACTACTACTACTACTACTACTACTACCACCACCACCACAAAAACAACTACTATTATTACTACTACCACTACGCTATTACTTCTGTTACTACTACTATTACTACCATACTACTGCTATTACTACTATACCACTTCTACCACTACTATTACTACTATACTGCTTCTACTACTACTACTACTACTACTACTACTACTACTACTACTACTACTACTTCTACTATTACTACTACGCTGCTACTGCTACTACTACTACTACTATTACTTCAACTACTACTACTACTACTGCTACTACGACTACTACTACTACTACTACTACTACTACTACTACTACTACTACTGCTACTA
The DNA here is from genome assembly GCF_036320965.1 of Panulirus ornatus. NCBI lineage: Eukaryota > Metazoa > Arthropoda > Malacostraca > Decapoda > Palinuridae > Panulirus > Panulirus ornatus. The sequence goes on along the minus strand of NC_092224.1, from coordinate 53,949,980 downwards.
CGACTACTACTACTACTACTACTACTACTACTACTACTACTACTACTTGATATTGATGAAAACAACAATAATTATCAAGATTTATCGACGTTCGTTCCCGACTGTGTATACACAAAATGTGGTGTGTGTGTGTGTGTGTGTGTGTGTGTGTGTGTGTGTGTGTTTGTGTGTGTGTATGTGTGTGTGGAGAGCAGGAGGGAGGGAGGGAGGTGACACCAGATACAATGGACCCCGCTTGCCTGTAGTGGGTATGAGGCCAAAAATGAAATATACGCGAGACACATGGTCAGTATATATGATGAAGGTCCTGGTGCGGTAGTATTTGGAAATTTATCTATTTCGAATATCATGAGAGAGAGAAAAAAAGGTGAATTATGAAAGACATGTCAATGCCAGTATTTGATTTTCACTTTCAGGGTATTTTTTGCTCGTCATGTCAGTAAAAAAGTGCTTTCGACCATCAGTTTACGTATATATATATATATATATATATATATATATATATATATATATATATATATATATATATATATATATATATATAAATGTTATGAACACCTATGTTGTAGCGATTAGCGTTCCTGACCGTGACGCGTTCACGGGCCGCCCAGGGTCAAGCTAAGTTCGATCCCTAGTTACTGCAGTCGGTCCACAGTTAACCTAGGTGTTCATGCACCCATAGGGTAGGTAAAAGGGGTACCTGGCTTAGGCTAGGTTATATATGGAAGCCGGCAAGCCGGCGGGTTTGGATGGTATTGCAGTGGAATTTATTTAAAAAGGGGTTGACTGTATTGTTGACTGGTTGGTGAGAATATTCAGTGTATGTATGGCTCATGGTGCCTGAGGATTGGCGAAATGCTTGCATGGTGCCATTGTACAAAGGCAAAGGGGATAAAGGTGAGTGTTCAAATTACAGAGGTATAAGTTTGTTGAGTATTCCTGGGAAATTATATGGGAAGTTATTGATTGAGCGGGTGAAAGCCTGTACAGACAATCAGATTGGGGTAGAGCAGTGTGGTTTCAGAAGTGGTAGAGGATGTGTGGATCAGGTGTTTGCTTTGAAGAATGTATGTGAGAAATACTTAGAAAAGCAGATGGATTTGTGTGTAGCACTTATGTATCTTGAGAAGGCATGTGATAGAGTTGATAGAGATGCTCTGCGGAAGGTAATAAGAGTATATAGTGTGGGAGGCAAGTTGCTAGAAGCAGTGAAAAGTTTTTATCGAGGATGTAAGGCATGTGTGCGAGTGGGAAGAGAGGAAAGTGATTGGTTCTTAGTGAATGTCAGTTTGTGGCAGGGGTGTGTGATGTCTCCATGGTTGTTTAATTTGTTTTTAGATGGGTGGTTAGGGAGATGAATGCAAGAGTTTTGGAGAGAGGGGCAAGTATGCAGTCTGTTTTGGATAAGAAGGCATAAGAAGTGAATCAGTTGTTTGCTGATGATACAGCGCTGGTGGCTGATTCGGAAGAAAAACTGCAGAAATTGATGACTGAGTTTGGTAAAGTGTGTGAAAGAAGAAAGCTGAGAGTAAATGTGAATAAGAGCAAGGTTATTAGGTTCAGTAGGGTTGAGGGACAAGTTAATTGGGAGGTAAGTTTGAATGGAGAAAAAGTGGAGGACGTGAAGTGTTTTAGATATCTGGGAGTGGATTTGGCAGTGGATGGAACCATGGAAGCGGAAGTGATTCACAGGATGGGAGAGGGAGCGAAGGTTCTGGGAGCGTTGAAGAATGTGTGGAGGGCGAGAACGTTATCTCGGAGAGCAAAAATTGGTATGTTTGAAGTAATAGTGGTTCCACCGATGTCATATGGTTGCGAGGCATGGGCTATAGAGAGGGCTGTGTGGAGGAGGGTGGATGTGTTGGAAATGAAATGTTTGAGGACAAGATGTGTTGTAAGGTGGTTTGATCGAGTAAGTAATGAAAGGGTAAGAGAGATGTGTGGTAGTAAAGAGTGTAGTTAAGAGAGCAGAAGAGGATGTGTTGAATTGCTTTGGACACATGAAGAGAATGAGTGAGGAAAGATTGACAAAGAGGATATATGTGTCAGAGGTGGAGGGAAGAAGGAGAAGCGGGAGACCAAATTGGAGTTGGAAAGAAGGAGTGAAAAAGATTTTGAGCGATCGGGGCCTGAACATACAGGAGGGTGAAAGTTGTGCAGTGAATATACGATATATAGACCTTCACTACTATTGAGATTATAATTCTTTGTGTATTTATTAATAGAAGAATGAATGATATTTCTCGTGGTACTGGATTTAAAGTTAATAACAGAGATGGCATTACTCCGGTCAATAGTTTTTAACGTGATTAAACAAGGCATTTGATTCTTGTCCCGTTCTCATACTATATTTATATTGCTTAAGTCTAACAGAAAGATCCTTACCAGTTTGCCCAACATAATATACACAAAGAATTATAATCTAAATATTAGTAAAGGTCTATACAAATTTGATAACTTTATTGTTGATAAAATTTGTAAACGATTCACCTTCTTGTCCACATAATAAGTTTATGATACGCTCGTTGTTTGTTTTGGATAATCACGTGTTTACCAAATGGCGTCCTAGCTACGTCTCTTCTTTTATATATCAACTGACTGTTATATTTCTCTCTTGTGCCTCTCCTGATGATGTGAATATTACACGAAAGTGCACTTGGGAACTTATCGTGTTTCATTTTCCCCTTGGACTCACAGGAATATACATGATCACGCCCAAAATTGTGATCCTTTCCTATATATATATATATATATATATATATATATATATATATATATATATATATATATATATATTTATTTATTTTATTTATTTTGCTTTATCGCTGTCTCCCGCGTTAGCAAGGTAGCGCAAGGAAACAGACGAAAGAATGGCCCAACCCACCCACATACACATGTATATACATATACGTCCACAGACGCAAATATACATACCTATACATCTCAACGTATACATATATAAACACACACAGACATAGACATATATACACATGTACATAATTCATACTGTCTGCCTTTATTTATTCCCATCGCCACCCCGCCACACATGAAATACCAACCCCCTCCCCCCAAATGTGCGCGAGGTAGCGCTAGGAAAAGACAACAAAGGCCACATTCGTTCACACTCAGTCTCTAGCTGTCATGTAATAATGCACCGAAACCACAGCTCCCTTTCCACACCCAGGCCCCACACAACTTTCCATGGTTTACCCCAGACGCTACACATGTCCTGGTTCAATCCATTAACAGCACGTCGACCCCGGTATACCACATCGTTCCAATTCACTCTGTTCCTTGCACGCCTTTCACCCTCCTGCATGTTCAGGCCCCAATCACTCAAAATCTTTTTCACTCCATCTTTCCACCTCCAATTTGGTCTCCCACTTCTCCTCGTTCCCTCCACCTCTGACACATATATCCTTTTTGTCAATCTTTCCTCACTCTTCCTCTCCATGTGACCAAACCATTTCAAAACACCCTCTTCTGCTCTCTCAACCACACTCTTTTTATTACCACACATATCTCTTACCCTATTATTACTTACTCGATCAAACCATCTCACACCACATATTGTCCTCAAACATCTCATTTCCAGCACATCCACCCTCCTCCGCACAACTCTGTTCATAGCCCACGCCTCGCAACCATATAACATTTTTGCTTTCCTAGATAATGTTCTAGACTTCCACACATTCTTCAAGGCTCCCAGAATTTTCTCTCCCAACCCCCACCCTACGATTCACTTCCGCTTCCATGGTTCCATCCGCTGCCAAATCCACTCCCAGATATCTAAAACACTTCACTTCCTTCAGCTTTTCTCCATTCAAACTTACCTCCCAATTGACTTGACCCTCAGCCCTACTGTACCTAATAACCTTGCTCTTATTCAGATTTACTCTCAGCTCTCTTCTTTCACACACTTTACCAAACTCAAACACCAACTTCTGCAGTTTCTCACACGAATCAGCCACCAGCGCTGTATCATCAGCGAACAACTGACTCACTTCTCATGTCCTCTCATCCCCAGCATACTAGACACTAACCTCTCTCTCCAAAGCTTTTGCATTTACCTCCTTAACCACCCCATTCAGAAATAAGTTAAACACCCATGGAACAACACACACCCCTGCTGCAAATCGACATTCACTGGGAACCAATTTACTTTCTTCTCTTCTTTCTCGTACCTTTGACTTACATTCTTGGTAAAAACTTATCACTGCTTTTAGCAACTTGCCTCCCACACCATATATTCATAATACCTTCCACAGAGCATCTCTATCAGTTCTGTCATATGCCTTTTCCAAATGCATAAATGCTACATACAGATTCATTTGCTTTCCTAAGTATTTCTCACATACATTCTTCATAGCAAACACCTGATCCACACATCCTCTGCCACTTCTGAAACCACTCTGCTCTTCCCCAATCTGATGCTCTGTACATGCTTTCACCCTCTCAGTCGATACCTTCCCATATAATTTCCCAGGAATATTCAGCAAACGTATGCCTCTAGTTTGAACACTCACTTTATCCCTTTTGCCTTTGTACAATGGCACTCTGCAGGCATTCCGCCAATCCTCAGGCACTTCACTGTGGTCTATACATACATTGAATATCATTACTAACTAATCTACAACACAGTCACCACCTTTTTTCTGAAAAATTCCACTGCAATACCATCCAAACCCGCCGCCTTGTCGGATTTCATCTTCCTCAAAGCTTTCACTATCTCTTCTCTTTTTCCAAATCATTCTCCCTGACCCTCTCACTTCGCACACCACCATGACCATGACACCCTATATCTGCCACAAACCTTCAAGAGTCTCATTCCATCTCCTTCTCACTTCATCACTATCTGTTTGCTATATCCCGCGGGAGCGACGTGTCGTCCAGAGCAGACGACTGAGCCCTATTGAATAAAAGATCCACATTTGGCTCTTCCTTCTTTTCCTTTTTTTGGAAAGTAATACTAGAAGGGATGATCTCCATCGCCCAGCCCCCGTCCCTCTTAGTTGCCGCCTACAACGCGCGGGGGAAATACGTGGGTAGCAATCGTTCTCCTGTGTCCACAGGGAATACACTCCTTACCTTACCTATCTGTCTGCCCCAGGAGCCCCTTCAATTCTTACGAGACTTCTTCAGCGCTCAGGAAGCTGGCCACGTCCACCGTTCGGAAGCATAGATCATAAAGTTTGTGTTGGTTGCGTTTGTGCGTATATATTTCTGTTCTTTAAGAATATTCATGATAACTACTTGAGGCTGATTTTGCAAGTTGATGATAATGTGACAGAGAGACGTTTGCATTTGGTTCCAGACCACTTGGTTCAAGGAGGACCAGGTCAAGTTATAACTTTACCAGTATAGCTTGTGGACCACTCGATAGCATGAGAATACTGAAACACTTTTACCTTTAGATTTAACCTTGAAACGTAAGACTCGGCTCAGCACAGTTGGCTGAAGGTAAGAGAGAGACAAGATTATCCCCAGCACTTGCTGGCCACCGTTGCAGAGGATCTCCTCTCCTGACTTCAACTTGATATTCTTATTACACAACAGTCAGGAGGAGGAGGAGGAGGGAAGATGTCTTGAATTATTAAACAGACATGCACTTTCTAGAGATATTGAGCTCTTGGTCACACATGGGGACATGCCTTCCCCAACTTGCTGGCTGACCCAGGAGCTGCTGGCCAGTCCAGGCCCTGTCAAATGCAATAAGTTCAAAGGTCACGTGAATAAAATGGCGCCATCTGTAAATTATCATGAGAGTGGTAAGTTATTGATACGTGTCGGCGAATATTAATACGTATTGAGAGGCCCAGGGACGGCATGGAGATATCCGCAAGTCATACAGAGAGTTTCATGGCCGCAAAGTCATTAAAATTGTTCGGACGTCAATCAAATTTCCAGGGGAAGCCCGAGCGGCGGCAACATCGCATCACATATGAATAAACAGAAATGGGTGATCTGACGTCAGCCAAGACTGACAGTGTTCCCAGTTTATGGCCGGGGAAATGAAACCGAATTTGAGGCGCTCCATCTTATCTCTCGACCCATCTTGATCTTTGCTGAACAACGGCCTGGATCATACAGAGTTCTGCATAACATTTGCTGAATAACGACCTGGACTATACAGAGTTTACCAGAACATTTCCTGAACAACGCTTCCTGGACCACAGAGACTTCTACATAACTTTTGCAAAACAACGGCATGGACCATAAGGAGTTCAGCATAACATTTGCTGAACAACGGCCTGGACCATAGAGTTCTACATAACACTTGCTGAACAACGGCCTGGACCATAGAGTTCTACATAACACTTGCTGAACAACGGCCTGGACTATAGAGTTTTTCAGAACATTTGCTGAACAACGGCCTAGACCATACGAAGCTCTACCATGGCCAAGTGTTCACAAAAGCCTAGTTACCTGTATGAACTGTGTGCCACACATAATTCGCCTCTCAACAATTCATAATGATATAGAATTTTCTTTTTAGGAACTTAATCTTTGTTACGGGACAGTGGGCCAGATTACTACCAGCTACTGTAGTCTACCCGGAAACCGTGCCTTACCTGTACCCCGGAGATTGCTTGTGGAAACCCCGGAGATAGAGGCTTGAATTGGGATCAGAACTGGTTAGGTCCCATTTAGCTGACAGTCAGTACTGGGGAAGTGGTGAGAATAGGGTGGGCGAGGGAAGGGGGCGGATGAGAGGGAAGAATGCGATTGGAGTAGATCATGGTAATATAGTGATATATATGGTAATATATGATAATGGTTCTTTGGTGAGTGCTCAAATTACAGAGGTATAAGTTTGTTGAGTATTCCTGGGAAATTATATGGGAGGGTATTGATTGAGAGGGTGAAGGCATGTACACAGTATCAGATTGTTGAAGAGCAGTGTGGTTTCAGAAGTGGTAGAGGATATGTGGATCAGGTGTTTGCTTTGAAGAATGTATGTGAGAAATACTTAGAAAAGCAAATGGATTTGTATGTAGCATTTATGGGTCTGGAGAAGGCATATGATAGAGTTGACAGAGATGCTCTGTGGAAGGTATTAAGAATATATGGTGTAGGAGGCAAGTTGTTCGAAGCAGTGAAAAGTTTTCATCGAGGATATAAGGCATGTGTGCGAGTGGGAAGAGAGGAAAGTGATTGGTTCTCAGTGAAGGAAGGTTTGCGGCAGGGGTGCGTGATGTCTCCATAGTTGTTTAATTTGTTTATGGATGGGGTTGTTAAGGAGGTGAATGCAAGAGTTTTGGAGAGAGGGGCAAGTATGCAGTCTGTTGTGGATGAGAGAGCTTGGGAAGTGAGTCAGTTGTTGTTCGCTGATGATACAGCGCTGGTGGCTGATTCGTGTGAGAAACTGCAGAAACTGGTGACTGAGTTTGGTAAAGTGTGTGAAAGAAGAAAGTTGAGAGTAAATGTGAATAAGAGCAAGGTTATTAGGCACCGTTGGGTTGAGGGACAAGTCAATTGGGAGGTAAGTTTGAATGGAGAAAAACTGGAAGAAGTGAAGTGTTTTATATATGTGGGAGTGGATTTGGCAGCGGATGGAACCATTGAAGCGGAGGTGAGTCACATGGTGGGGGAAGGGGCGAAAGTTCTGGGAACGTTGAAAAATGTATGGAAGTCAACATTATCTCGGAAAGCAAAAATGGGTATGTTTGAAGGAATAGTGTTTCCAACAATGTTATATGGTTGCGAGACGTGGACTACAGATAAAGTTGTGCGGAGGAGGATGGATATGTTGGAAATGAGATGTTTGAGGACACTATGTGGTGTGAGGTGGTTTGAGAGTGTAAGTAATGAAAGGGTAAGAGAGATGTGTAGTAATGAAAAGAGTGTGGTTGAGAGAGCAGAAGAGGGTGTTTTGAAATGGTTTGGTCGCATGGAGAGAATGAGTAAGGAAAGATTGACAAAGAGGATATATGTGTCAGAGGTGGAGGGAACGAGAAGTGGGAGACCAAATTGGAGGTGGGAAGATGGAGTGAAAAAGATTTTGAGCGATCAGGGCCTGAACATGCAGGAGGGTGAAAGGCGTGCAAGGAATAGAGTGAGTTGGAACGATGTGGTATACCGGGGTCGACGTGCTGTCAGTGGATTGAACCAGTCCATGTGAAGCGTCTGGGGTAAACCATGGAAAGTTTTGTGGGGCCTGGATGTGGAAAGGGAGCTGTGGTTTCGGTGCATTATACATGACAGCTCGAGACTGAGTGTGAACGAATGTGGCCTTTGTTGTCTTTTCCTAGTGCTACCTCGCGCACTAGGAAACGGCCTATATATATATATATATATATATATATATATATATATATATATATATATATATATATATATATATATATATACTTATTTCGTATAGTCCCACCTGAAATTTAAGATCGACCTGCCTCGTAAGAGGGTTGTGGTTGGGGGTCAAGGGTCAGAGTACGTGGGTGTGGTGGCGGCGCCTGGGTAGGGGGTGGTGGGGTGTACTACTGTATGTGAAGACCTGTGAGTGGTTTTCATGGTTGGTACACGTAGCGTTCCTGCAGCTCTGTGTAGCGCGGGTGATGGAATTGACAGTTTCCATCGTCGTGTGTAAGTGCTGGTGTAGCACTCTGTTGCTTCTTTTGAACAGGAGAGAAGAGAGGGATAGTTTTGAACTTGTGAACATGAGTGAGGGTAATGAGTATCCATTGTGGGCGCAGGCAAGGGGCAGCTGTGTTCACTGTTCATGACTCGCCTCTGAGGTAGGAGTGGAGGAGGAGTTTGGGCGGACCAGCGAGTGACGCATGGACCGATTCGCTTGGTCTGCTGGAGAATCATGTTAGGAACCTTATCTACCGAGCCCAGCGGCTAGGACGTGCGTCCAGGTATCTGTTGAGCCCAGCAGCTAGGACGTGCGTTCAGGGAAAGACCCTGGTGGTCTTATACATGACCCAGTAAAAAAAAATCTTTCTTAAAATGCTAGGTCAACTTGATGGGTCATTAGGCAAGAAGAAGAACATGACTGGTTGACGAGAATGAACCACAGCCATTTAGGGACAGCAGCCGGTCTGGATAATGTCTTTCAGTCATCCCACAGGCTAGACATTATTGAGATATATCAAATGTTACCTGTGTCTCGCTGCTGGGAAGTCTTTCTTGTGGCGTCCTGTTCTGACCGACCTTCTCAAACCTCACCCTAGACGAATTTTACGCCGAGTAGGTTTTCTGTCTGCTCGTACTTCGTGTGCGTCGCCACACAAGATGAACAGCACAATCTAGGGTGTTGTCATTTCGTCTGAAATCCATACTCCCATTCGGCCAGGAAGTCACTGTCATTTTATTCCAAAGGGTTTTTCTTGGAGCTGTCATTGTAGATAGTGGTCGATGGTTCACCACTAGCCAGGGGTTGTGAGAGGATAGAATGACCCTTGGGAGCTTCATCTCCTCAGGCTACTTGTACTGTGTGTTGTGGAATCCTTACTTGGTTATGTCAAGGAGCGCCTCAGCCACGTCTGATGCCTCTAATAAGACGTAGGACATCATCACAACGTCTCCAGGGACGTTGTGATGATGTCTCTTAACTTCCATACGTGGGTCAGGGACATGATACAAACACGATAGTCGCAGAGTAAACTCCTCAAATCGTTTATATAGAGTGGGTTGTGGTCGCTGTTCATCCTCAGTACGAACAGTGTCAGCTTAATGATAATCAGGCGAGCCACCAGTGGCTGTACGATCATTCATATCCTGGTGATGTACGTGTACACACACTCTGGGCTCATGATGAGAGCGTCAGCCATTTTAATCTCTGGATTATCGATGACTTTCACGGGTCATTTTTGCCTGGATCTCTGCATCCCAACTTCTCTCTCTCTCTCTCGCACGCGTCACGGACGAATGTCCACGACATGTATGAGAGAGGCTGGGATGTCCCGAACGAATGAGAGAGGCTGGGATGGTGTGCCATGAACAAAACCTTACAAATGTCATGTAAGATCATCATAGTTCAGTCATCACAAACTAACGTCGTGTTGTCACGAACCACCACTTGATCCTCAGCGTCATGCACAGGTGTTGTTCCCTGTCTCCCCTGTGTTGTTGTTCCTTGCCTTCCCTGTGTTGTTGTTCCCTGCCTCCCCTGTGTTGTTGTTCCTTACCTCCCCTGTGTTGTTGTTCCTTACCTCCCCTGTGTTGTTGTTCCTTGCCTTCCCTGTGTTGTTGTTCCTTGCCTCCCCTGTGTTGTTGTTCCTTGCCTCCCCTGTGTTGTTGTTCCTTGCCTCCCCTGTGTTGTTGTTCCTTGCCTCCCCTGTGTTGTTGTTCCTTGCCTCCCCTGTGTTGTTGTTCCTTGCCTTCCCCTGTGTTGTTGTTCCTTGCCTTCCCTGTGTTGTTGTTCCTTGCCTCCCTGTGTTGTTGTTCCTTGCCTCCCCTGTGTTGTTGTTCCTTGCCTCCCCTGTGTTGTTGTTCCTTGCCTCCCCTGTGTTGTTGTTCCTTGCCTCCCCTGTGTTGTTGTTCCTTGCCTCCCCTGTGTTGTTGTTCCTTGCCTCCCCTGTGTTGTTGTTCCTTCCTCCCCTGTGTTGTTGTTCCTTGCCTTCCCTGTGTTGTTGTTCCTTGCCTCCCTGTGTTGTTGTTCCTTGCCTCCCTGTGTTGTTGTTCCTTGCCTCCCCTGTGTTGTTGTTCCTTGCCTCCCTGTGTTGTTGTTCCTTGCCTCCCCTGTGTTGTTGTTCCTTGCCTCCCCTGTGTTGTTGTTCCTTGCCTCCCCTGTGTTGTTGTTCCTTGCCTTCCCCTGTGTTGTTGTTCCTTGCCTCCCCTGTGTTGTTGTTCCTTGCCTCCCCTGTGTTGTTGTTCCTTGCCTCCCCTGTGTTGTTGTTCCTTGCCTCCCCTGTGTTGTTGTTCCTTGCCTCCCCTGTGTTGTTGTTCCTTGCCTCCCCTGTGTTGTTGTTCCTTGCCTCCCCTGTGTTGTTGTTCCTTGCCTCCCCTGTGTTGTTGTTCCTTGCCTCCCCTGTGTTGTTGTTCCTTGCCTCCCTGTGTTGTTGTTCCTTGCCTCCCCTGTGTTGTTGTTCCTTGCCTCCCCTGTGTTGTTGTTCCTTGCCTCCCCTGTGTTGTTGTTCCTTGCCTCCCCTGTGTTGTTGTTCCTTGCCTCCCCTGTGTTGTTGTTCCTTGCCTCCCCTGTGTTGTTGTTCCTTGCCTTCCCTGTGTTGTTGTTCCTTGCCTCCCCTGTGTTGTTGTTCCTTGCCTCCCCTGTGTTGTTGTTCCTTGCCTTCCCTGTGTTGTTGTTCCTTGCCTCCCCTGTGTTGTTGTTCCTTGCCTCCCCTGTGTTGTTGTTCCTTGCCTCCCCTGTGTTGTTGTTCCGTGCCTCCCCTGTGTTGTTGTTCCTTGCCTCCCCTGTGTTGTTGTTCCTTGCCTCCCCTGTGTTGTTGTTCCTTGCCTCCCCTGTGTTGTTGTTCCTTGCCTCCCCTGTGTTGTTGTTCCTTGCCTCCCCTGTGTTGTTGTTCCTTGCCTTCCCTGTGTTGTTGTTCCTTGCCTCCCTGTGTTGTTGTTCCTTGCCTCCCCTGTGTTGTTGTTCCTTGCCTTCCCTGTGTTGTTGTTCCTTGCCTTCCCTGTGTTGTTGTTCCTTGCCTTCCCTGTGTTGTTGTTCCTTGCCTCCCCTGTGTTGTTGTTCCTTGCCTCCCCTGTGTTGTTGTTCCTTGCCTCCCCTGTGTTGTTGTTCCTTGCCTCCCCTGTGTTGTTGTTCCTTGCCTCCCCTGTGTTGTTGTTCCTTGCCTCCCCTGTGTTGTTGTTCCTTGCCTCCCCTGTGTTGTTGTTCCTTGCCTCCCCTGTGTTGTTGTTCCTTGCCTCCCCTGTGTTGTTGTTCCTTGCCTCCCCTGTGTTGTTGTTCCTTGCCTCCCCTGTGTTGTTGTTCCTTGCCTTCCCTGTGTTGTTGTTCCTTGCCTTCCCTGTGTTGTTGTTCCTTGCCTCCCCTGTGTTGTTGTTCCTTGCCTCCCCTGTGTTGTTGTTCCGTGCCTCCCCTGTGTTGTTGTTCCTTGCCTCCCCTGTGTTGTTGTTCCTTGCCTCCCCTGTGTTGTTGTTCCTTGCCTCCCCTGTGTTGTTGTTCCTTGCCTCCCTGTGTTGTTGTTCCTTGCCTTCCCTGTGTTGTTGTTCCTTGCCTCCCCTGTGTTGTTGTTCCTTGCCTCCCCTGTGTTGTTGTTCCTTGCCTCCCCTGTGTTGTTGTTCCTTGCCTCCCTGTGTTGTTGTTCCTTGCCTTCCCTGTGTTGTTGTTCCTTGCCTCCCCTGTGTTGTTGTTCCTTGCCTTCCCTGTGTTGTTGTTCCTTGCCTTCCCTGTGTTGTTGTTCCTTGCCTTCCCTGTGTTGTTGTTCCTTGCCTCCCCTGTGTTGTTGTTCCTTGCCTTCCCTGTGTTGTTGTTCCTTACCTCCCCTGTGTTGTTGTTCCTTGCCTCCCCTGTGTTGTTGTTCCTTGCCTCCCCTGTGTTGTTGTTCCTTGCCTCCCCTGTGTTGTTGTTCCTTGCCTCCCCTGTGTTGTTGTTCCTTGCCTCCCCTGTGTTGTTGTTCCTTGCCTTCCCTGTGTTGTTGTTCCTTGCCTTCCCTGTGTTGTTGTTCCTTGCCTCCCCTGTGTTGTTGTTCCTTGCCTTCCCTGTGTTGTTGTTCCTTGCCTTCCCTGTGTTGTTGTTCCTTGCCTTCCCTGTGTTGTTGTTCCTTGCCTCCCCTGTGTTGTTGTTCCTTGCCTTCCCTGTGTTGTTGTTCCTTGCCTCCCCTGTGTTGTTGTTCCTTGCCTCCCCTGTGTTGTTGTTCCTTGCCTCCCCTGTGTTGTTGTTCCTTGCCTTCCCTGTGTTGTTGTTCCTTGCCTCCCCTGTGTTGTTGTTCCTTGCCTCCCCTGTGTTGTTGTTCCTTGCCTCCCCTGTGTTGTTGTTCCTTGCCTTCCCTGTGTTGTTGTTCCTTGCCTTCCCTGTGTTGTTGTTCCTTGCCTCCCCTGTGTTGTTGTTCCTTGCCTCCCCTGTGTTGTTGTTCCTTGCCTTCCCTGTGTTGTTGTTCCTTGCCTCCCCTGTGTTGTTGGTCCTTGCCTCCCCTGTGTTGTTGTTCCTTGCCTCCCCTGTGTTGTTGTTCCTTGCCTTCCCTGTGTTGTTGTTCCTTGCCTCCCCTGTGTTGTTGTTCCGTGCCTCCCCTGTGTTGTTGTTCCTTGCCTCCCCTGTGTTGTTGTTCCTTGCCTCCCCTGTGTTGTTGTTCCTTGCCTTCCCTGTGTTGTTGTTCCTTGCCTTCCCTGTGTTGTTGTTCCTTGCCTCCCCTGTGTTGTTGTTCCGTGCCTCCCCTGTGTTGTTGTTCCGTGCCTCCCCTGTGTTGTTGTTCCGTGCCTCCCCTGTGTTACTGTTCCTCATTGCTCATTGGAAACGAGTTCAGCACGCCGTGTCTGGGAGGTCTCTAGGGGCCACGCCAGCATACAGGCATAGAATTTCATTTGTATCTCACATTTGGAGGAAGAATCCTCACATGGCTCCATCCTGACTGCTTTCTTTTGAAAAGTGTTATAATACAGGAGGGGACGATTTCCAGGCCTGCCTGCCTGCCTCCCCCACGCTCCCACCCGTCATGATCGCCGTCTGCCACACGCAGCGGGGGTACGTGGCCAGCATATTTCTCGTGTCCTGTCCCCCGGGATGAATTATGAAGATACATACTACCTATTCTCACGCCAACAACCGGAAAAACTCTCTTAAGTCAACCTTGTTATTTATTTTTTTTTCACCCCTACTCTCTCTCTCTCTCTCTCTCTCTCTCTCTCTCTCTCTCTCTCTCTCTCTCTCTCTCTCTCTCTCTCTCTCTCTCTCTAACGTGTGTGTGTGTGTGTGTGATCTAGTAAATTCCTTTTAATCCACGGGAAAATGAAACACGATAAATACCCAAGTGCACTTTTCTGTAATGATCACATCATTAGGCTAGTTACAAGAAAGAGAAATACAACAGTCGGTTGATACACAAGGAAGAGACGTAGCTAGGACGTCATTAGGATATATATATATATATATATATATATATATATATATATATATATGATTACTTAATACGTTCAGGCACAGCCTTGTCTTCCGTCGTACAGCTCAACACGCGTCCACCTCCCCCGCCACTGCTGTGATGCATATATTAACACACTGAGTTCGGCGGTGCGACCACTGACAGCACGAAGGTACGACCCTTGAGGTATGACGGCCATATCTCAACATGTATCATATAGATAGATATGTAAAGCACATGTCGACATGCTTGATATATGTCGAAATATGATAAACATATCGACATACATTATATATGTCGACATATGAAATACACGTCGATAAGCATCATATATGTCTAACTACATCATACATTTCGACGTACATCTTACATGCCGACAAACATTATGTATGTTGATATACAACATACATTTTGACATACACTTTGTATGTCAGTATACATCATAATTGGCGACATCCATAATATATGTCGACATATATTAGGAATATATTAGGAGGGCAAGGAATAGAGTGAATTGGAGCGATGTGGTATACAGGGGTTGACGTGCTGTCAGTGGATTGAATCAAGGCATGTGAAGCGTCCGGGGTAAACCATGGAAAGCTGTGTAGGTATGTATATTTGCGTGTGTGGACGTATGTATGTACATGTGTATGGGGGGGGTTGGGCCATTTCTTTCGTCTGTTTCCTTGCGCTACCTCGCAAACGCGGGAGACAGCGACGAGGTATAAAAAAAAAAAAAAAAAAAAAAAATATATATATATATATATATATATATATATATATATATATATATATATATATATATATATATATATATATATATATATATTATTTTCTTTTATTATACTTTGTCGCTGTCTCTCGCGTCAGCGAGGTAGCGCAAGGAAACAGACGAAAGAATGGACCAACCCACCCACATACACATGTATATACATGCACGTACATATACATACCTATACATTTCAACGTATACATATATATCCATACACAGAAAAGTACATCTATACACATGACATAATTGATACCTGCTGCCTTTATTCATTCCCGTCGCCACCCCGCCACACATGAAATGACAACTCCCTCCCCCCTCATGTGTGCGAAGTAGCGCTAGGAAAAGACAACAAAGGCCACATTCGTTCATCCTCAGTCTCTAGCTGTCATGTATAATGCACCGAAACCACATCTCCCTTTCCACATCCAGGCCCCACAGAACTTTCCATGGTTTACCCCAGACGCTTCACATGCCCTAGTTCAATCCATTGGCAGCACGTCGACCCCGGTATACCACATCATTCCAGTTCAATCTATTCCTTGCACGCCTTTCACCCTCCTGCATGTTCAGGCCCCGATCGCTCAAAATCTTTTTCACTCCATCTTTCCACTACAGTTTGGTCTCCCACTTCACCTCGTTCCCTCCACCTCTGACACATATATCCTCTTGGTCAATCTTTCCTCATTCATTCTCTCCATGTGACCAAACCATTTCAAAACACCTTCTTCCGCTCTCTCTGAACCACATGTGTATATATGTATATGTCTGTGTATGTTTGTGTATGTATACGTTGAAAAGTATAGGTATATACGTAAACGCGTGTTTAGGCGTTTATGTATATACATGTGTATGTGGGTGGGTTGGGCCATTCTTACGTCTGTTTCCTTGCGTTACCTCGCTAACGCGGGAAACAGCGACTAAGTATGATAGATAAGAAAAAAAGAATATACATATATATTGCAAGAGGTCACAGTAGTGCGCATGTATGCAGAAAACCTCACGAAAATGAAACACGGTAAGTTCCCAAGTGCACTTTTGTGTAATGAGATACAAGACTGATATAGAAGACGTAGAACAGTCAGTTACTCTACAAGAATGACACGTAGCTAAGACGCCATTGGTAAATAAGCGTTACCTGTCAGTGGTGTTCGGATCTGGTATCATGGCTGTCATAAAATTCTTATTATATGGACAAGAAAGGGAATTGTTTACAAATTTTGCCTACGACGAAGCCATCCAGTTTGTATAGACCTTCACTAATGTTAATGTTACATTTCTTTGTGTTTTCAATAATAGAAGATTCAGTGATGTTTCTCGTAGTAAAGGAGGTAAATTAAGTTAGTGAATTGGCCTTTTTCCAATCAGTACAATGGTCATAGTTTTTATCATGATTAAACAAAGCATTTGATTCTTGTCGTGTCGTGTTTCATTTTTCTGTGGTTTTATGCATGAGCGATCGGGGCCTGAACATACTGGACGGTGAAAGGAGTGCAAGGAATAGAGTGAATTGGAACGATATGGTATACCGGGGTGGACGTGCTGTCAATGGACTGACCAGGGCATGTGAAGCGTCTGGGGTAAACCATTGAAATTTCTGTGGGGCCTGGATGTGGAAAGGGAGCTGTGGTTTCGGTGCATTTCACATGACAGGTAGAGACTGAGTGTGAACGAATGTGGCCTTTGTCGTCTTTTCCTAGCGCTACCTCGCTGGAGGGGTGTGAGGGATGCTGTTTGATGTGTAGCAGCGCGACAACGGGAATTTATGAAGGCAGCAAGTATGAATATGTACATGTGTATATATGTATGTGCGTGTATGTATATGTATGTATACGTTGAAATGTATAGGTATGTACATGTGCGTGTATGAACGATGAGCGTTTATGTATGTACATGTGTATGTGGGTGGGTTGGGCCATTCCTCGTCTGTCTCCTCGAGCGACCTCGCTAACGCAAGAGACGGCGATTAAATGTTATGATAATAATGATCATATATATATATATATATATATATATATATATATATATATATATATACATATATATATATATATATATATATATATATATATATATATATATTTATATATATATATATATATATATATATATATATATATATATATATATATATATATATATATATATATATATATATATATATAATCCCCTGTCGTAGAAGGCGACTAAAAGGGGAAGGAGCGGGGGGCTGGAAATCCTCCCCTCTCGTTTTTTTTTTTAATTTTCCAAAAGAAGGAACAGAGGGGGGCCAGGTGAACATATTCCAAAAAAGGCCCAGTCCTCTGTTCTTAACGCTACCTCGCTAACGCGGGAAATGGCGAATAGTTTTAAGAAGAAAAGATATATATAAATTATATGGGAGGGTATTGATTGAGAGGGTGAAGGCATGTACAGAGCATCAGATTGGGGAAGAGCAGTGTGGTTTCAGAAGTGGTATAGGATGTGTGGATCAGGGTTTGCTTTGAAGAATGTATGTGAGAAATACTTTGAAAAGCAAATCGATTTGTATGTAGCATTTATGGATCTCGAGAAGGCATATGATAGAGTTGATAGAGATTCTTTGTGGAAGGTATTAAGAATATATGGTGTGGGAGGCAAGTTGTTAGAAGCAGTGAAAAGTTTTTATCGAGGATGTAAGGCATGTGTACGTGTAGGAAGAGAGGAAAGTGATTGGTTCTCAGTGAATGTAGGTTTGCGGTAGGGGTGCGTGATGTCTCCATGGTTGTTTAATTGTTTATGGATGTGGTTGTTAGGAAGGTGAATGCAAGACTTTTGGAGAGAGGGGCAAGTATGCACTCTGTTGTGGATGAGAGGTTTTGGGAAGTGAGTCATTTGCTGTTCGCTGATGATACAGCGATGGTGGCTGATTCGGTTGAGAAACTGCAGAAGCTGGTGATTGAGTTTGGTAAAGTGTGTGAAATAAGAAACTGAGAGTAAATGTGAATAAGAGCAAGGTTATTAGGTACACTAGGGTTGAGGGACAAGTCAGTTGGGAGGTAAGTTTGAATGGAGAAAAACTGGAGGAAGTGAAGTGTTTTAGATATCTGGGAGTGGACTTGGGAGCGGATGGAACCATGGAAGTGAGTCACAGGGTGGGGGAGGGGGCGAAAGTGCTGGGAGCGTTGAAGAATGTGTGGAAGTCGAGAACATTATCTTGGAAAGCAAAAATTGGTATGTTTGAAGTAATAGTGGTTACAACAATGTTATATGGTTGCGAGGCGTGGGCTGTAGATAGTGTTGTGCGGAGGAGGGTGGATGTGCTGGAAATGAGATGTTTGAGGACAAAATGTGGTGTGAGGTGGTTTCATCGAGTAAGTCATGAAAGGGTAAGAGAGATTTGTGTTAATATAAAAAGTATGATTGATAGAGCAGAAGAGGATGTATTGAAATTGTTTGGTCACATGGAGAGAATGAGTGAGGAAAGATTGACAAAGAGGATATATGTGTCAGAGGTGGAGGGAACGAGGAGAAGTGGGAGACCAAATACGAGGCGGAAGGATGGAGTGAAAAAGATTTTGGGTGATCGGGGCCTGAACATGCAGGAGTGTGAAAGGCGTGCAAGGAATAGAGTGAATTGGAACGATGTGGTATACCGGGATCGATGTGCTGTCAATGGATTGAACCAGGGCATGTGAAAGTTTTGTGGGGCCTGGATATGAAAAGGTAGCTGTGGTTTCGGTGCATTATACATGACAGGTAGAGACTGAGTGTGAACGAATGGGGCCTTTGTTGTCTTTTCCTAGCCCTAGCTTGCGCGCATGCTGGGGAAGGGGGGGGGGGGGGGTTCATTTCATATGTGGTGTGTGGCGGGGTGGCGACGGGAATGAATTAAGGTAGTAAGTATGAATTATGTACATGTGTATATATGTATATGTCTGTGTATGTATATATATGTATACGTATAAATGTATTGGTATGCATATGTGCGTATGTGGACGTGTATGTATATACATGTGTATGTGGGTTGGTTGGGTCATTCCTTTGTCTGTTTCCTTGCGCTACCTCGCTAAGACGGGAGACAGTGAGAAAGTATAATGTATATATATATATATATATATATATATATATATATATATATATATATATATATATATATATATATATATATATATAATGTTATTATGAATGTCGAAATGCAGTGTTTATGTCGACATGCATCTTGTATGTAGAAATACATTATGTCTACATGCATTAGATACGTCGACATACATTATATATGTTGATATACATTATATGTGTCGACATGTTTTATATTAACTGTAGCTGTGCGGTATATTAACTGCACACATGCTTCACATGAGATGTAGGCCTGATCCGGGTAAACTCCAGCTATGTGTCACATGAGATACAGGCATACTTCACATGAGGTATATCTAGTATACGTATACCTCGTAGATGACATACACCATTAACCATGCAAGCCACAGCTTAAACCGCAAGGTTCCGTAAGATGAGTTGCTGGTGTACATGATATGAACGGCAGGAATACATGTACTCCAGCCAGATATGACACTATATGCTGACATACACCAGGTGTATGACGAGCATACCTTATCTGAAATACAGGCATATATCACATGGAGAGTTTGAACTGCAGACAGACAACACGGGAGCTGCAGTTCATCATTGAGCTGCAGGCATGCACCACATGAACTGCAAGTATACGTAGTTTATGCTGCATATATGCACCTTTTGTCCTGCAAGCATACACCACTTATGCTGCATGCATACACCACTTGCCCCGCAGGCATACACCACTTATGTTGTACGCATGCGCCACTTGTCCTGCAAGCATACACCACTTATGCTGCACGCATACACCACCTGAACGTCAAGCACACATCTCTTATACTGCACGCATACACCACGTGCACGTCAAGCATACACCACTTATGCTGCATGGATATACCACTTGCCCTGCAAGCACAAATTACTTATGTTGCATGCGTGCACCACTTGTGCTGCACACTCACACCACTTGTGCTGCACACACACACCACTTGTGCTGCATGCGCACGCCACATCACTCCAGTCATTCGACCGCCCTACACTTCAGAGCAATTCTTTTTTCCCCTGGACTCGCTCGCGTCAAGTGAACTCGTAAATTTGAGGCAGGAAAGTGCGATGATTGGGAGCGGGTCTGAGGATAAGTCTGTTCTGTGGTTTATAGCCTCACTAAATCTGACAGTAATTACAGTGATGTTGGAAGCAAGACTGACAGTGAATACGGACATTGTGGCAAGACTGTGACACTGACACTGTGACCAGGTGATAGTGACACTATAGTCCAGATGATGACAGTAACATTGTTTCTGGATGATGATAGTGACACTGTAGCTACATGATGATGGTGACATTATATCCGGGTGTTGAGTGTGACAGTGTGGACACATGACAGTGAAACTATGATTGCACTGCAACAGTGACCGAATGATGGTGATAGTATTGAACTATTCCCTCACCAGGTCCAGATATGCAAAAGGTCTTCAGTGCTCTGTTCAAGAAAAAGTCTTACAGAAGTAATAGTTGTCTGAGTGAAGTAAGAGAACCAATTTTGAGTGAAAGTGATGGGAGAAAATCTCTCTCTCTCTCTCTCTCTCTCTCTCTCTCTCTCTCTCTCTCTCTCTCTCTCTCTCTCTCTCTCTCTCTCTCTCTCTCTCTTCTTTAAGTCAGAGAAGAAATTGACTTTCTCTTTGATTTCTAATGGGCAGCAGGAGGGAGGGAGGAGGCGAGGGGCACGTTGTTTATTGGATTACAATCGACGAAGAGACGTTTCAGGGTTTTCGCTCGCTCAGACTCCTCTCTAAACCCCTGCAGGTGTATTTTGGGGGATCCGATCCAGATGTGGTTTCGGGTATTCACAGGTATGAGGAGAACTCTCTCGTGAGTGTAATCTGACGTGATGGGAATAAGATAGATTCGTTCCCTCGAAATAGAAAGAAAAAAAGAGAAAAAACTTGTAACATTTTATCCGCCATTCCTGAAAAGAAAAAGAAAACAGACCCAGAAATGATTGCTACTAAAAATATGAAGATATCAAAAGCTTTGGGAGCTTTAATAAGCACCAGATACAATCTAAAGATAACCGAATCCTTTTTTGATATTTTTTGGGAGGAAGGGAGCTTTTATGAGTAGCAGAAAGGCTTTAAAAATAGCCTAAGCTTTAGGGGGGAGCTTGCGTGAACGCCAGCCACGGACGATGAAGCGATACAGAGATCCCCAGGGAGGTTTTATTGTAAGATGGAAGACACGCGCCAAAACTTCCATGCGGGAACACCAATTACCTCTGACAAATTGCGCACATCTCTCGAGCTGCGCCGTAATTACGGAAACAGAAGAACGAAACACGAGTAATTTCCCGCGCCTGAACCCTCCCTATACCCCCCCCCCCCCCCCCGTGTCTCATGCTCATCTTTCTCTTATGCTCGTGTTTGCCCCCCCCCCCCCTCTCTCTCTCTCTCTCTCTCTCTCTCTCTCTCTCTCTTGTTAATCGTGACCATCTCGGCCTCACGGATCCGTCTGTTCCATAATTCTTCCCCCATTTCGTTGCCAGAAGCGTCGGATGTAATATGCACCTCTCCCCCGCCCATGTCCTGTGGGCCGTGGCACAGAACAGGACACAGAGTACACACGCCAGGTCCGGGTCTGGGCCTCAGTGAGTGAAATGTATAAGAAGTTACATGATGTGTGAACTCTTTACTAAAGGTTACAATTATGATGCCTCTCTAGTGGCTGAGGCAAGACAGCACACATGACGGGGGAGGGGGATGTTATTCCATGTGTGGTGAGGTGGCGATGGGAATGAATAAAGGTAGACAGTGTGAATTGTGTGCATGTGTATGTATGTATATGTTTGTGTGTGTATATATATGTGTGTACATTGAGATGTATGAGTATGTATATTTGCGTGTGGGGACGTGTATGTATATACATGTGTATGGGGGTGGGGTGGGCCATTTCTTTCGTCTGTTTCCTTGCGCTACCTCGCAAACGCGGCAGACAGCGACAAAGCAAATAAAAAAAAAAAAAAAAAAAAAAATATATATATATATATATATATATATATATATATATATATATATATATATATATATATATATATATATATATATATATATACTTGCATAGTGCCATTGTACAAAGGCAAAGGGGATAAAAGTGAGTGCTCAAATTACAGAGGTATAAGTTTGTTGAGTATTCCTGGTAAATTATATGGGAGGGTATTGATCGAGAGGGTGAAGGCATGTACAGAGCATCAGATTAGGGAAGAGCAGTGTGGTTTCAGAAGTGGTAGAGGATGTGTGGATCAGGTGTTTGCTCTGAAGAATGTATGTGAGAAATACTTAGAAAAGCAAATGGATTTGTACGTAGCATTAATGGATCTGGAGAAGGCACATGATAGAGTTGATAGAGATGCTCTGTGGAAGGTATTAAGAATATATGGTGTGGGAGGCAAGTTGTTAGAAGCAGTGAAAAGTTTTTATCGAGGATGTAAGGCATGTGTACGTGTAGGAAGAGAGGAAAGTGATTGGTTCTCAGTGAAGGAAGGTTTGCGACAGGGGTGTGTGATGTCTCCATGGTTGTTTAATTTGTTTATGGATGGGGTTGTTAGGGAGGTGAATGCAAGAGTTTTGGAAAGAGGTGCAAGTATGCAGTCTGTTGTGGATGAGAGAGCTTGAGAGGTGAGTCAGTTGTTGTTCGCTGATGATACAGCGCTGGCGGCTGATTCATGTGAGAAACTGTAGAAGCTGGTAACTGAGTTTGGTAAAGTGTGTGAAAGAAGAAAGTTGAGAGTAAATGTGAATAAGAGCAAGGTTATTAGGTACAGTAGGGTTGAGGGACAAGTCAATTGGGAGGTAAGTTTGAATGGAGAAAAACTGGAGGAAGTGAAGTGTTTTAGATATCTGGGAGTGTATTTGGCAGCGGATGGAACCATGGAAGCGGAAGTGAATCATAAGGTTGGGGAAGGGGCGAAAATTCTGGGAGCCTTGAAGAATGTGTGGAAGTCAAGAACATTATCTCGGAAAGCAAAAATGGGTATGTTTGAAGGAATAGTGGTTCCAATAATGTTGTATGGTTGCGAGGCGTGGGCTATGGATAGAGTTGTGCGCAGGAGGGTGGATATGCTGGAAATGAGATGTTTGAGGACAATATGTGGTGTGAGGTGGCTTGATCGAGTATGTAATGCAAGGGTAAGAGAGATGTGTGGTAATAAAAAGAGTATGGTTGAGAGAGCAGAAGAGGGTGTTTTGAAGTGGTTTGGTCACATGGAGAGAATGAGTGAGGAAAGATTGACCAAGAGGATATATGTGTCAGAGGTGGAGGGAATGAGGAGAAGTGGGAGACCAAATTGGAGGTGGAAAGATGGAGTGAAAAAGCGTCTAGGGTAAACTACGGAAAGTTTTGTGGGGCCTGGATGTGGAAAGGGAGCTGTGGTTTCGGTGCATTATTAGATGACAGCTAGAGACCGAGTGTGAACGAGTGTGGCCTTTGTTGTCTTTTCCTGGCGCTACCTCGCACACATGAAGGGGGAGGGGGTTGTTATTCCATGTGTGGCGAGGTGGCGATGGGAATGAATAAAGGCAGACAATATGTATTATGTACATGTGTATATATGTATATGTCTGTCTGTGTATATATATGTATACATTGAGATGTATAGGTATGTATATTTGCGTGTGTGGACGTGTATGTATATACATGTGTATGAGGGTGGGTTGGGCCATTCTTTAGTCTGTTTCCTTGCGTTACCTCGCTAACGCGGGAGACAGCGACAAAGCAAAATAAATATAAATGAATATATATTTGTATGTATGTATGTATGTGTGTGTGTGTGTGTGTGTGTGTGTGTGTGTGTGTGTGTTGTTGAAGAATGTCTTGTATGGCAGGAGTTGACTCTAAATTCATTGATTTTCCAGCATTGAGGTACAGAGTGTTGCATTGTGTGAGAGTAACACTCATGGGAAAGTTTACATCTTGTCTGTGTAATACTAATAACAAGTTATCCTGGCTATATATAGTCCAGCTGAGGCCGGTCACTACATCATGTGACTGTGCAGTGTGACCCAGTTCCTGGAGCGATAAAGATGGGGTTTCTCCTCCATAGTGATTTGGTGGGAGAGGGACAGGCTGGTGTCAATTTCCATCCGTCCAAAGTCTTCGAGAGTGTTAATACAGTCCTTTATTGGATGACGGTCTGCAGTCATCATGCATGGAGACCCCAAGGATGACGGTCTGCAGTCATCATGCAGGGAGACCCCAAGGATGACGGTCTGCAGTCATCATGCAGGGAGACCCCATCGTTAGAGGTATGAAAACTCTCGTGGTTCAGCAGTCGTGTTCATGCATGCTGACCCCAACGAGTGATGCAGTCAGTCATGGCTCGTTCCGTCACACCCGTGTCATGCGTGTAACACCAGCCTATGACAGGAATGCTGGAGGGTTCCTACTACCCCTGGCGAAGGAAGAGATGCTGTTACCGCCTGTCATGGACGTGTTAATGATAGTTGAAGACGAAAACGAGCCGTCATCAGTTGGTGTGGGAGGCTGGCTGGCTGGCTACTGATCCTGACCTCCCCCTCATCTTGCATGATATACATGATCTTCAATAGTCATGATGTACATGATGTTCAGTGGTCATGATGTACATGATGTTCAGTGGTCATGATGTACATGATGTTCAGTGGTCATGATGTGACTGAGGCCGCCATGCCTGACAGCCTCGGCCCAGGGTGTGACCTGAGCAGAGGAGTGATTGTAGAGACCCACAGGTGCAAACCAGGTCACAAGCGGCTGGTGGGCGCCTCAGCACTGTGGACCACGCAGCTCAGTTGGCCTCTGTGGCCGGACAGGATGTCAGGAATGCAGGCGTCTGTTCCCCAGTGGGTGTCCCACACACAAACTGTACAGTTCCCCCTGTGAAGCCTCACCACGACCTGGCGCTGGGTATCTCCAATGGTTACGGCCTGGGTGGGTCAGCTCTACCTGTGACATAGCGAGCAGGTGTATGTCTACACCTGCACGTTTTGAGGACAGGTTAGTGCCTACACCTGCACGTTAAGGACAGGTTAGTGCCTACACCTGCACTTTAAGGACAGGTTAGTGCCTACACCTGCACGTTAAGGACAGGTTAGTGCCTACACCTGCACGTTAAGGACAGGTTAGTGCCTACACCTGCACGTTAAGGACAGGTTAGTGCCTACACCTGCACGTTAAGGACAGCTTAGTGCCTACACCTGCACGTTTTGAGGACAGGTTAGTGCCTACACCTGCACGTTAAGGACAGGTTAGTGCCTACACCTGCACTTTAAGGACAGGTTAGTGCCTACACCTGCACGTTAAGGACAGGTTAGTAATTACACCTGCTCTCGTGACGAACACGCAAGTCCCCACACCTGCACATCTGTCCCCTGACATAAGCTAGTGAGTGGTGGTGAACATGGAAGGGATCCCTGTGGCTCTGCCTGACTATAGCGGGTTATACCAAAGCTCAGTTCTAGGACCCCTTTATTCCCCCCGTCAGTGATCTGGACACAGGAGTCACGAGTCGTAAACCTCAGGATTTTCCTTCAGCGCGAGAGTAAGAAATTGATCCCCGGCGAAAGAATATTGATTGATCATCCACAGTGAGCCAGACAAACTGGTGCGTGAGAGGTTAGTGAGGAGGTATACTTGTGCGTGAGAGGTTAGTGAGGAGGCATACTGGTGCGTAAGAGGCTGGTGAGGAGGTATACTGGTGCGTGAGAGGCTGGTGAGGAGGTATACTGGTGCATGAGAGGCTGGTGAGGAGGTATACTGGTGCATGAGAGGCTGGTGAGGAGGTATACTGGTGCATGAGAGGCTGGTGAGGAGGTATACTGGTGCATGAGAGGCTAGTGAGGAGGTATACTGGTGCATGATAGGCTGGTGAGGAGGTATACTGGTGCATGAGAGGCTGGTGAGGAGGTATACTGGTGCATGAGAGGCTGGTGAGGAGGTATACTGGTGCATGAGAGGCTGGTGAGGAGGTATACTGGTGCATGAGAGGCTAGTGAGGAGGTATACTGGTGCATGAGAGGCTGGTGAGGAGGCATACTGGTGCGTGAGATGCTGGTGAGGAGGTATACTGGTGCATGAGAGGCTAGTGAGGAGGTATACTGGTGCATGAGAGGCTGGTGAGGAGGCATACTGGTGCATGAGAGGCTAGTGAGGAGGTATACTGGTGCGTGAGAGGCTGGTGAGGAGGCATACTGGTGCGTGAGATGCTGGTGAGGAGGTATACTGGTGCATGAGAGGCTAGTGAGGAGGTATACTGGTGCGTGAGATGCTGGTGAGGAGGCATACTGGTGCGTGAGAGGCTGGTGAGGAGGCATACTGGTGCGTGAGAGGCTGGTGAGGAGGTATACTGGTGCATGAGAGGCTAGTGAGGAGGTATACTGGTACGTGAGAGGCTGGTGAGGAGGTATACAGAGTGACTTAGTCTGGTGATGATGATAATGCCACACGCGAGTATAAGATGTCTGGTTAGCCATGATGCACAGCAAGAAGAAGACGTCATTTATCATCATCATTAATCTAAGACGTGGGAAGACGTGTTTGACTACGTGTGATACAAGCAACATAGTGTTAGGGTTTCATCTCGTAATATAAACCAGCCTCGTCATAGAGGAAGAAACACTAGTACGAACACAAAGACGAACAACAACACAATATCACTCAGAGAGAAGATTTACCAAGAAAAGCTTGGAAGATCCATAATTGTTTTCTCAGAAAAAAAATGAGGAAAGAAGAGATCAAATAGTTTGTAGAATTGTAGACGCTTCGTGAACACTAAATAAAGACATTTTTTCTGCTCTAAGGAAAGGGATAAAGTTGGAGATGAGAGACGAACAGAGAGTTTTGTCAGTGAGATAATTCTAGACCAGTGGGATCCTCCACCACGAGACATGGTTCAGACTGACACAACCAGTGTGTTTCTAACTCGACCTGTCACACAGTTGATTTCATGACGTTAATCATCGGTAAATAGAAATATTACGAACCCTGACATGGTTCTTCAAGAATAATGATACAATGTCGACGTAGTTTTATGTCTTCTTTCAGAAAGCAGTTGCCAAAGTCCTTCACCGCCAGAGCATATCTGGCGGTTGTAATTAAATCGTAGTGTTTCCCGATCAAGCTTCCCTACAAACTTTCCACATCAGTATACTGTCTACATTACACGGTGTCCCATCTTCGTTACTCTCCTCCTGGTGTGCTCGTGTGTGGAGAGGGGCTGGAGCCACCCTTCTGTTTGACCCTCCTCACTCCTACACCAGTTCAGGATACACCATTACCCTCCTCAGGCAGATAACCTCACAACGGACCACTATATGGTCTGTTACCTATATGGTCTGTTACCTGGTTTATCCACGTTATCACAGAGATCACTACACCAGCACTACGTATTTCTACACCCTCTCCTGGCCACACACCATCATCGCCTACACCAGCATTTACCATCACACTTATGCCCGCACCAACACTTACAGATTTTACGTCTCTGTATATCACACCTAAGTAAACGTATTACTTTTTTTTGCATTCATACTTATACCCTGTACTACATTTACACTTATACTTACACCCTATCCTACATGTACACATAAACTTATACCCTATCCAACATTTACACTTATACTTACACCCTATCCTACATTTACACTCATACTTAATGTCCTACATTTACGCTCATACTCGCACCATATCCTACATTTACATTCATATTTACATACTATCTTAAGACTCTTACACCCTATCCTACTTTTACACTTATACTTACACCCTATCCTACATTTACACTCATACTTACTCTTTGCCCTACATTTACACTCATACTAACACCCTGTCCTAATTTACATTCATATTTACACCCTATCCTACATTTTAACTTATACTTACACCATCCTACGTTTACACTTACACCCTATCCTACATTTACACTCATACTTACACCCTATCCTACATTTACACTCATACTTACTCACTGTCCTACATTTACACTCATACTTATTCACTATCCTACATTTACACTCATACTTACTCACTGTCCTACATTTACACTCATACTTACACCCTATCCTACATTTACATTCATATTTACATACTAGCGTACATTAACACTCATACTTATACCCTATCCTACATTTACACTTGTACTTACATCCTATCCTACATTTACATTCATATTTACATACTATCCTACATTAACACTCATACTTGTACCCTATCCTACATTTACACTTGTACTTACACCCTATCCTGCATTTACACTCATACTTACTCTGTCGTACAT
Source organism: Panulirus ornatus (assembly GCF_036320965.1). NCBI lineage: Eukaryota > Metazoa > Arthropoda > Malacostraca > Decapoda > Palinuridae > Panulirus > Panulirus ornatus. Next base: position 53,921,905 of record NC_092224.1, on the reverse strand, counting down.
TTACACTCAAACTAACACCCTATCCTACATTTACATTCATATTTACATACTATCCTACATTAACACTCATATACTTACACCCTATCCTACATTTACACTTATACTTACACCCTATCGTGCATTAACACGCACACCCTATCCCAGATTTACACTCATACTCGCATCTTATCCTACATTTACACTCATACTCACTGTCCTACATTTACACTCATATTTACACCATATACCATATCTACATACACCTTGTCCTGCATTTACACTCATAGCCACAACTTCATACATCTCACTCGTACAACAGTGTCGTATTTGTGGAGAACAGAATATAAAGAACCTCTGTTGTAAATCCCCCACACCCCCAAAGCCTTAGCTAAACAGGTCGTAACTCTAGGATTACGTCCACCAATCATAGCGATAATTTAGCCTGGCACACCCGTATGTTAGCCTTTCCCAGGGTCTGGTATCAACCAGGCTGGCTGGGACACCGGGATGAAAAATGGTGCGACTCTCCCAGCCGACGACGCGGAGCCTGAAGTCCAGCTCCGACCCCGAGGTGCAACTGAGGTGGAGAAAATGGAGAGGGAAAAATGCAGCGACGCGGGAGCAATTGATGCGGGAGGTTTTGTATCGGCCAATCAGGGGAAGGTTTTATGGAAAACGGGGACACCGTCTTAGCCAATGGCGGAGCAGATGAAAGACGGGGGATATGGAACTTTGTGTTTTTGTATGATCCTGAGTGTGTAACGTCGTTAATTAAGTTGCGCTAGGTTAATGTATGGTGTTCTGTGGTGCTGTGTTAAGGTATGGCGCTATGTTAGTCTGTCGTTCTGTGGTGCTATGTTAGAGTCCGTCGCTGTGGTGCTATGTTAATGTTTTTGAAGTTCGAGATTGCTATACTTTGTCTCGAAGTTCGGTGTTTTGTGCTTTGTTTTGCTCAGGGTTGTGGTTTGCTGTTACGCTCTTTTCAGATATTATTCTGATATAATATGCTGTGTTGAAGCTTAAGGGTGTAATATCCCTTTGATAAGTTTTCCTGTGTTAAGCTTTGTTAAAACACATTGTCTTGTCTGGTTGTGTTAAGGAGTGTTTGTCTTTCCCCCTCCGTGTTGAAGTTTTAAGACCGTGTATTGGTGAAGTTCATGTTGTTTTAAGCGGTTGTATTTTTCTATTACATGTTCTTTACCTGTTGTGCTGTACTGTGCTAAGCTTTGCTGTGTTGAACTTCTCCGTGTTCAGCTTTGCTATGTTTCAGTGTAGGGAAGAGGTCTGTGATGTTTGCCATCCTAACACTGTGCTGTGTTACAGGATGCTATACTGAAGTTTGTGTATCGATATTGATTAGTACTACTCGGTTAAACTCTGCTGTGGTGAAGTCTCTCACATTAGGCTATGTTGAGTTCAGGTCTGCTGTGCTGTGTATAGTGTGTTTTACTTTGCTAACGTAAGGTTCGGTGTATCATATTGTGATGTGTAAGCTGAGGGCTAGGGTGTTTGTTGTGTCTTCATTAAGGTGTATTGTTGTGTATTGATATAACCTCACTGTGCCAACACTTATCATTGATGCGTGGAAAATGTTGCTCAGAGCAACACACACTCACTTAATATCTTCATGATTAAGTTTGGCCATCACTTGTCACTCTCCGGTATTGAATAATTCATTTATCCAGTTATCGTAACGTAGTGGTGTATCATGTTACCTTCTCAACCACTGATCTCTTTCCCCTGGCCATGTTGTGGTAACATATAGCTATATTGTTTAACCCGTGTCGCCTGCTTTGATAGAGTGAGAAAGAATTATCATTGGATTATTACTTTAGGAGTAATATAGACATGGTAAGTCGAAAGGCTGAAGCTGAAGTTTATCCTGACGACTGTTTTAAAAACAAAATGTGAAGGGATGTGTATGTCGGGGGTGATGAGAAGCATGACATATTCATGTTCATTCTATCTGATGACTTTTCTACAACAAATTACTGAGGGATATTAATCCTGCAAGGTATTTTTTTTTTCTACGTGTTTACCGTATCGTGTGTTGGCGGAGGGAGTGGAGTGAGGGTGTGGGGAGAGAGAGAGCCTTGGCTCTGCTGCCCTTATCTGGTACTGCTGGCAAAAGCGGCCTTTCCTTTCCTTTTTTCTTCTTCTTCTTGAGCGTTAAGGCCAGACCACCTCGCTTGTAGCAAGGGGTCTGTGTGGTCTGTATATCTACGTAACTCTCTCTCTCTCTCTCTCTCTCTCACACACACACACACATTTATACATACATACATACATACGTACATACAATACATACATACATACATACATACATACATACATACATACGTATACACACAGTTCCTCGCGTGTGGCCGACAAGAGCAGGTGATGTTTGTAGCCATCGTCCGACGGTAAAGCTTTGAAATTCGATTTCAGTATTAAGGGCGACACACACCTGGTGAGGCGGGTCTGGGTTATAGCGTCACTACATGATGCTCGTGTGGACGTTCACAACACCACCAGTACTGGATGGTAGTGTTGCTCTGAACGTATGACCTCATCATTCTGACGACCATGAACTGCAGGGTGAACGCATGACCTCATCATTCTGACGACCATGAACTGCAGGGTGAACGTATGACCTCATCATTCTGACGACCATGAACTGCAGGGTGAACGCATGACCTCATCATTCTGACGACCATGAACTGCGAGGTGAACGTATGACCTCATCATTCTGACGACCATGAACTGCGGGGTGAACGTATGACCTCATCATTCTGACGACCATGAACTGCAGGGTGAACGTATGACCTCATCATTCTGACGACCATGAACTGCGGGGTGAACGTATGACCTCATCATTCTGACGACCATGAACTGCAGGGTGAACGTATGACCTCATCATTCTGATGACCATGAACTGCAGGGTGAACGCATGACCTCATCATTCTGACGACCATGAACTGCGGGGTGAACGTATGACCTCATCATTCTGACGACCATGAACTGCAGGGTGAACGCATGACCTCATCATTCTGACGACCATGAACTGCGAGGTGAACGTATGACCTCATCATTCTGACGACCATGAACTGCAGGGTGAACGTATGACCTCATCATTCTGACGACCATGAACTGCGGGGTGAACGTATGACCTCATCATTCTGACGACCATGAACTGCAGGGTGAACGTATGACCTCATCATTCTGACGACCATGAACTGCGAGGTGAACGTATGACCTAATGGAAACATGATTGTGAACGACCTAATGAACACAGCCGGAGATTGTAGCCTTGAAATGAATAATGATAATAATGATAATAATAATAATAATAATGATAATAATAATAATAATAATAATAATAATGATAATAATAATAATAACAGTAATAATAATAATAAAAATAATAATGATAATAATAATAATAATAATAACAATAATAATAATAATAAAAATAATAATAATAATAATAATAATAATAATAATAATAATAATAATAGGGGAGAAAGAATACTTCCCACGTATTCCCTGCGTGTCGTAGAAGGCGACTAAAAGAGGAGGGAGCGGGGGGCTGGAAATCCTCCCATCTCGTTTAATTTTCCAAAAGAAGGTACAAAGAGGGAGGCCAAGTGAGGATATTCCGTCAAATGCTCAGTACTCTGTTGTTAACGCTACCTCGCTAACGTGGGAAATGGCGAATGGTATGAAGAATGATAATAATAATGATAATAATCATAATGATAGTTGATATTATAATAATAATGATAATGATAATAATAATAATAATAATAATTATTATTATTATTATTATTATTATTTTTATTATTATTATTATTATTATTATTATTATTATTATTATTATTATTATTATTTCTATTATCATCATTATAAAGTTAGTTTTATATGTGTTTTCTGTAATCACTAAACTCTTTATCGGATCTAATATTTTTTTTTGTTTAGAAAGGTTATCGTGTGTCTTGCCTTGCTTGTATACTTCATTCTGTATCTTGGAATTGTCTTATGCTCTCTACAGGATTGCTGTAGTTGTATTGATAGTGTTTGCTGTCTACAGGACTGCTGTAGTTATATCAATATTGTTAGTAAATGGGAGGATCGTACATATATACTACATCTGCACAACCTTGCAACTTTGTTTTACATACACCACGTTTTTTACCGTGCCTCTGCGGTCGACTTTCTTCAAAGTTTTATTGGGAAGTGAGCCATTGATGCAGTACTTCATCCAACGTATAATTAGGGCATTAACCTTCTGTTGAATTCCAGTTGCAGGGAAGTGTGGACTCCTTTGGAATGACTAACCATTTGTTCTTTGATGAATCCACTACGAATGACAGAGCTCCGCTGAAGGTGACATTTTCTCTTGCGGTGTTAACCTCAGGTTGGCAGACTCCGGTAACATATATATATCATTTATTTATTATATTTTACTTTGTTGCTGTCTCCCGCGTCAGCGAGGTAGCGCAAGGAAACAGACAAAAGAATGAACCAGCCCACCCACGTACACATGTATATACATACACGTCCAGACACGCACATATACATACCTATACATTTCAACGTATACATATATATACATCCACAGACATATACACATATACACATGTACATAATTCATACTTGCTGCCTTCACTCATTTCCGTCGCCACCCCGCCACACATGAAATGACAACCCCCTCCCCCCGCACGCGCGCGAGGTAGCGCTAGGAAAAGACAAAAAAGTCCACATTCGTTCACACTCAGTCTCTAGCTGTCATGTATAATGCACCAAAACCACGGCTCCCTTTCCACATCCAGGCCCCACAAAACTTTCCATGGTTTACCCCAGACGTTGTCATGTATAATGCACCAAAACCACAGCTCCCTTTCCACATCCAGGCCCCACAAAACTTTCCATGGTTTACCCCAGACGCTTCACATGCCGTGGCTCGGTCCATTGACAGCACATCGACCACGGTATACCACATCGTTCCAATTCACTTTATTTCTTGCATGCCTTTCACCCTCCTGCATGTTCATGCCCCGATCGCTCAAAATCTTTTTCACTCCATCTTTCCACCTCCAATTTGATCTCCCACTTCTCCTGAAAAAGATTTTGAGTGATCGGGGCCTGAACATGCAGGAGGGTGAAAGGCGTGCAAGGAATAGAGTGAATTGGAACGATGTGGTATACCGGGGTCGACGTGGTGTCAATGGATTGAACCAGGGCATGTGAAGCGTCTGGGGTAAACCATGGAAAGTTCTGTGGGTCCTGGATGTAGAAAGGTAGCTGTGGTCTCGATGCATTATTACATGACAGCTAGAGACTGAGTGTGAACGAATGTGGCCTTTGTTGTCTTTTCCTAACGCTACCTCGCGCACATGCTGGGGGAGGGGGTTATTATTTTATGTGTGGCGAGGTGGCGATGGGAATGAATAAAGGCAGACAGTATGACTTATGTACATGTGTATATATGTATATGTCTGTGTGTGTATATATATATGTATACGTTGAGATGTATAGGTATGTATATTTGCGTGTATGGACGTGTATGTATATACATGTGTATGTGGGTGTGTTGGGCCATTCTTTCGTCTGTTTCCTTGCGCTACCTCGCTAACGCGGGAGACAGCGACAAAGGAAAATGAACAGATAAATAAATATGTATATATATAATGTTTAAGGCTCCGTATATTCGGATACTCACTTGTTCTCCAAATGACGTCCTAGCTACGCCTCTTCGTTGTATTTCAACTGTCTGTTAAATTTCTCTCTTGTGTCTTTCCTGATAATTACACGAAAGTGCACTTGGGAACTCATCGTGTCTCGTTTCTCCGTGGATTCATAGGAATATATATATATATATATATATATATATATATATATATATATATATATATATATATATATATATATATATATGATATTCAATATCGTCAGTCCTCAACAACCGCAGTAACGACCCACTTGAGTTTGCAATCCACAAGTGCAGGAGACGTTGAGAGTCCCATTGGTGACCAGCCAGGCACCTCAGCTACGACAGGAATCCACTCCTAACTCAGAGATTTGGAGCGGATTTCCTGGTGGTGGGCAGACGTAACCCAGTTAAGTTCAACGCCTGTAAAACCCAGTCTCTTCTCCCATCTCTCTCTCTCTCTCTCTCTCTCTCTCTCTCTCTCTCTCTCTCTCTCTCTCTCTCTCTCTCTCTCTCTCTCTCCTCCTCCTCCTCCTCCTGCCCCCCTCCCCCCCCTAGGACTTTCCCAATCCTCCCTGATGGCACCGTAATGCCCCCACTGGGGACAGTGAACTACGCGCGCAAACCTCCCTCTGCATCTTTTGGAAGCCCCACACGGAACTAATAGACAAGTCTGCCAGGTAACGGAACCCGGGGGATATGTTTTACTGGCCCGCGGGTGGGATGAGGGGGGAGTCGTTGCTCCAGCTATACCGTGCTGGATTGATCTGTCCTTGTAGTGGCTCACGTGGGAGAAGGCTTCTGTGGATATCCCATACCTTGGCGGGGTCTGTTGGAAAGCGTTATGATCGGTCTGAGTTCACCAGTTTTGACAACCGAATTGAACACTTTTTTTTTTCCCTGTTGCCGCCTCGTTGCCTGCCTCTCTCTCTCTCTCTCTCTCTCTCTCTCTCTCTCTCTCTCTCTCTCTCTCTCTCTCTCTCTCGCCGTTATGTCCCTCTCCGTGCAATGCCGTGTGAGGTGGGGAGTGAGGAGCACAGGTTCCGGTCCCGCGGGGATACAAGATACTGACAGATGTTGAGGCGTGCCGGGAGAGGAGGAGAGGTGAGGGGCTGGCTTGCCCAGCTGGACGCTCAGCCTCCTGGCTTACCATGGACTGTGGCATGAGGGGAGGCGATCCATAAGAATGTGACTCCTGGCCAGGTACGTATGTATCCTGTGTGACCCGCCTGGGTGTATATGGAGGCTTGGTAACGCATGCGTACTGAGCCAGCACTCCAGTGGCTGTCAAGTGCCACTCCTCTGTCTCACCGACACATGTGCATCTGTCTTTTCAGTCCACAAACATACAGTATCTCTCTACCTGACATCACCTTAATCCACACGACTCGTTCCTCGATCTTCTTGTGGTGAGCGCCACGCGTTAGCCCTGCCTTCTGGCATAGTCTCGTCGTCATCTCTCTCTCTCTCTCTCTCTCTCTCTCTCTCTCTCTAAGTTGTATACGTATTACATCGGCTTCCGCCTCTAATGACCGCCAGCCTGCGTGCCGTAAGCAGTACTCGCCGAGCCACAGAGTCACATGACTTCGCTGAGTTCGCCGTTGGCAGTGCACGACTGTGTCATTCTCACGTCTGTGTCTTTCCTTACGCGGCTTAACTTCGAAGCCATTCACCTAGTCATGTCCTTCCTAGTAACTTGGACCGGTGCCATTTCAAAAAGGTCAAATGCTCATTTTCTCATAATAAGTTATATATTTTCTCATCTAGCTTTTTTCTCTCTCATCTTTATCTCTTTTGAAATTTATTTATAAACTGCATGAGAGCTACTGTCTGTGGCTTGAGCTGTCTATCTGTCTATCAGTCTATCTATCTATCTATATGTCTATCTATCTATCTATCTGTCTGTCTGTCTGTCTGTCTATCTATCTATCTATCTATCTATCTATCTATCTATCTATATATATATATATATATATATATATATATATATATATATATATATCTTGGTTTGCGGAAGGGGTGCGTGATGTCTCCCTGGTTGTTTAATTTGTTCATGGTTGGGGTTGTTAGGGAGGTGAATGCAAGGATTTTGGAGGGAGGGGCAAGTTTGCTGTCTGTTGTGGATGAGAGAGCGTGGGAAGTGAGTCAGTTGTTCGCTGATGATACAACGCTGGTGGCAGATTCGGGTGAGAAACTGCAGGAGCTGGTGATTGAGTTTGGTACAGTGTGTGAAAGAAAAAAGCTGAGAGTAAATGTGAATAAGATCAAGGTTATTAGGTGTGTAGAGTTGAGGGACAAGTCAACTGGGAGGTAAGTTTGAATGGAGAAAAACTGGAGGAAGTGAAGTGTTTTAGATCTCTTGGAGTGGATTTGGTAGCAGATGGAACCATGGAAGTGGAAGTGAGTGACAGGGTGGGGAAGGGGACGAAAGTTCTTGGAGCGTTGAAAAATGTTGAAGGCGAGAAGATTATCTCGGAAAGCAAATATGGGTATGTTTGAAGGAATAGTGGTTCCAACAATGTTTTTTGGTTGCGAGGCGTGGGCTATAGATAGAGTTGTGCGGAGGAGGGTGGATGTGTTGGTAATGAGATGTTTGAGGACAATATGTGGTGTGAGGTGGTTCAATCGAGTAAGTAACGAAAGGATTAGAGGAATGTGTGGTAATAAAAAGAGTGTTTTTGAGAGAGCAGAAAAGGGTGTATTGAAATGGTTTGGTCACATGGAGAGAATGAGTGAGGAAAGATTGACCAAGAGGATATATGTGTCAGAGGTGGAGGTAACGAGGTAAAGTGGGAGACCAAATTGGAGGTGGAAGGATGGAGTGAAAAAGATTTTGAGCGATCGGGGCCTGAACATGCAGGAGGGTGAAAGGCGTGTAAGGAATAGAGTGAATTGGAACGATGTGGTATACCGGGGTCGACGTGCTGTCAATGAATTGAACCAGGGCATGTGAAGCGTCTGGGGTAAACCATGGAAAGTTTTGTGGGGCGTAGATGTGGAAAGGGAGCTGTGGTTTCGGTGCATTATACATGACAGCTAGAGACTGAGTGTGAACGAATGTGGCCTTTGTTGTCTTTTCCTAGCGCTACCTCGTGCGCATGCGGGGGGAGGGGGTTTTCATTTCATGTGTGGGCGGTGGTGCGATGGGAATGAATAAAGGCAGCAAGTATGGATTATGTACAGTATGTATATATATATAATATTATATATATATATATAATATATATATGTTGTGTGTGTGTGTGTGTGTGTATACGTTGAAATGTATAGATATGTACAGCGTATATGTGCGTGTGTGGACGGTATGTATGTACATGTGTACGTGGGTGGGCTGGGCCTTTCTTTCATCTTTTTCATTGCGCTACCTCGCTAACGCGAGAGACAGCGACAAAAATACAATATATATATATATATATATATATATATATATATATATATATATATATATATATTTTATTTTTTTTTTTCTCCATTCATATTCGCCATTTTCTGCACTTGCGAGGTAGCGTTAAGAACAGAGGACTAATTCTTAGAGGGAATATCCTCTTTTTTGCCCCTTTTCTGTTCTTTCTTTTTGGAAAAGTAAAAATGAGAGGGGAGGATTTCCAGCTCCCCCCGCTCCCTCCCTTTTTAGTCGCCTTCTACGACACATAGGGAATACGAGGAAGTGCTGTTTGTCCCCTGTCCCCAGGGATGATTACATACATTATATATATATATATATTATATATATATATATATATATATATAATATATATATATATATATATATTGTTACGGGACACGTGCGTAACTTTGTGTATGGTATTGATATTTCTTATCAGGACGAGGATTAAGGCCTCCCTCTGAGACGTCCTCGGAGCTCAGTTCACACCAAGCATTAGGCGTAATACTTTAATTTTGAAACCAGATGGTCATTTGTCCTTGAGCACCCCGACCCTTCTCCGAGGCGGGGGGATTAAGTTGTCATCAGCTGCGGAATACTTCACCACCGTACTGGACATGTCATCCCTGTAGGCTTACAAGAGGGGAGGGTGATCTACGCATTTGTTGCTGCGATGGTTCCTCCAACCAGTCAGAATATTTCTGAGTCCCATAGCCAATCAAAATGTAAGGTTGTATAGCTAGCAGCGAACGCTTGTCTTTGCTGTAATATATACCCATGACACCCGCTGAGACTCTCTTTCTCTAGCCCAGCGAGGTAAGTGGTCCACCCCTGCTGTAAGTCCTGCTGTGTTGTAAGCCTGTAAGCCCTGCTGTGCTATAAGCCCATTACCCGAGTGTTGTGCTGTAAGCCCGTTATAATTATCAGTGTAATGTTATCGAAGAACTGCCTTAGAGGAAAGAGAACTCCTGGCTTGAAATCTTATCTGGAATGTTATCTCATGTTCAATGTTAACTTATGTTCAATGTTAAACTCACTTTCAATGTTAACGTAATGTTTCATGCTTGATTTATGTGCCTATCTTTGTACACTTGAATTCTTTCATTATAAGTAGATTTAATGTAATGCTGGTCTTTAATTCAATCCCATAACTTTATTATTGTGTTATCCTGAGTTGTGCAACTTGACAAATCTATAAACGTCCTTGCAAGACAAGGAACAGTAGTATTTGTAACATATGTTACTGGCGACCTTGCCTGAATAAGCATTGAATTCGTAACAATATATATATATATATATATATATATATATATATATATATATATATATATATATATATATATATATATATATATATTGTCCGCAAAAAAATCCCCCCATCCCCCCTCCCCCATTTTTTTTTTTAAAGACGATACATGGGAAACGTTTATTGTGTTTACAAGCATATGACGCTCTCAGGGTGAAATCATTGTAAGTCTGGTCGCTAAGACTTGTGTTTCTCATGATGTGGACACCAGCAACCCGCCTCAGTGTGCCTTAGGCTATCTTTAGGGTAGGATGTTCTTTCCTTACTCCTGGCAGCCAATTGATTTTAGGAATTTTGCTTCCGTGCACTGTATTTCTCCCACCTGCGCTTTAAGGAAAAAGCCCGAACTCCTGCTTGGAAGCAAGAAAATACGGATGCACGTGAGACTTATGAGCGCACTGGTTGCTCAGAGCTTACGCTGAGGCGGCTGCTTGCCATTACTCATGGCCTCACTGACAACATCTTCCCACTACCATACCCTGTCCCCGGTCGCCCAAAGAAGACTTTTAGATCTGCCGTTAACCTCTCAAGGCGAGAATCATTAAAACGATCCTGCATTCAGCTGCCGAACTCAAGGAAAGCCATCCATAACTTGTAGGAAATGTCTCTCAGAGAACCATTCATCATGGCATGCAGTAGGACCTTCACATTCCTTCCCGTAAGCCAGCTGCTTACGAAGGAAATGAGAGCAAACTACTTGCACTTGCAGAGAAATACAAGGACTGATGTGAGCAACATCGGAGTAAGGATGGGAGGGCGAGGAGGCCGGAGGATGCCAGTCGGTATTACTTTTGTTTCAGTGAAGACGGTGAAACACCCAGAGAGTGATAATCTGGGGTGGTTTTAGTAGTGCAGTGCGTAGTGGAGGGTTTACTTCTTACCTGAAAACAGTAAGATGAATGGCAAGCAGTACATCTGATTCTTTAAGAGGTTCATAAATGTGATTATACAACATAGTGCATAAAAAACAAAAAACAACAACACACAGCTGCTGAGTGTCCTAGGGACTCTATAGATCTTAACATGATCGAGAACTGTTTGCTTCCGAATCAATGCCTCGCCTCATTTTGGAGATCAAGACCCTATGGACCCAAAACATGCACCTACAGTAGTTCAGGAACCTTGCCAGTTCCATACCCAGACGTCTGCAGATGGGAATCAAGACCAAAGAGGATAAATACTGTACCGTACGTATGACATTTTACTTTTTTTTTCTATTTTTTTGTGGTGAATGCAAGGTTTTGGAGAGAGGGCGAGTATGCAGTCTGTTGTAGATGAAAGCGCCTGGGAAGTGAGTCAGCTTTTGTTTGCCAATGATACAGATCTAGTGGCTGATTCGTGTGAGAAACTGCAAAGCTTGGTGACTTGAGTTAGGAAAAGTGTGTGAAAGGAGTAAGCTGAGAGTAAATGTTATTAGGGTCAGCAGGGTTGAAGGACAAGTTAACTGGGATGCAAGTTTGAATGGAGAAAAACTGGAGGAAGTGAAGGTGTTTTAGGTATCTGGGAGTGGACTTAGTAGCGGATGGAACCATGGAAGCGGAGGTGAGTCACAGGGTAGGGTTACGGGGGGGAAGGTTCTGGGGGCGATAAAGAGTGTTTGGAAGGAGAGAATGTTATCTCGGAAAGCTAAACTAGTTATGTTTAAAAGAATAGTGGTTTCAACAATGTTATATGGTTGCAAGGCATTGGCTATAGATATGATTGAACGGAGGACTGTGGCAATGAAATGTTTGAGGTTGTGCGGAGGAGGATGGATGTGTTGCAAATGAAATGTTTCAGGACATTATGTGGTGTGAGGTGGTTTGATCGAGTAAGTAATGCAAGGGTAAGAGAGATGTGTGGTAATAGATTGAGTACGGTTGAGAAGAGCGGAAGGGGGTGTATTGAAATGGTTTACACATATGGTTAGAATGAGAAAAGCATAGATTGACAAAGACGATATATGTGTCGGAGTGGAGAGAACAAGGAGAAGCGGAAGACCAAATTAGAGGTGGAAGGCTAGAGTGAAAAAGATTGTGAGCGATTCGGGGCCTGAACATACAGGAGGGTGAGAGGCGTGCAAGGAATAGAGTGAATTGGAAACGATGTGGTATACCGGGGTCGACATGCTGTCAGTGAACTGAATCAGGGCATGTGAAACGTCTGGGGTAAACCGTGGAAAGGTCTGTGGGGCCTGGATGTGGATAGGGAGCTGTGGTTTCGGTGCATTACACATGACAACTGGAGACTGAGTGTGGACGAATGGGGCCTTTTTGTCTGTATTCCTGGCGCTACCTCGCTGGAGCAATGGATAGCGATGCTGTTTTCCTTTGGAACGGGGTAGCGACTGGAAAAGGATAAAGGCAAGCAAGTATGAATATGTAAATATGTATGTATGTAATGTCTGTGACTGTGTATGTATATGTGCGTATGTGGGTGTTTATGTACATATGTGTGCATGAGATAATGGGCTATTCTTCGTCTGTTTCCTGGCGCTGCCCTCGCTGATGCGGTAAGCAGCGATTATGTATGATATTAGTATAATTAATAATGATTATATATATATATATATATATATATATATATATAATATATATATATATATAACGGTTTGTGTGGTCGTAAATTTACTACTGCGCAGTACAACAACATCGGTTTACTCATATGTATATATATATATATTAAAAATATATTATATATATATATATATATATATTATATTACACTTTGTCGCTGTCTCCCTCGTTAGCGAGGTAGCGCAAGGAAAAAAGGCGAAAGAATGGCACCAGCCCACCCACGTACACATGTATATACATACACGTCCAGACACGCACATATACATACCTATACATTTCAACGTATACATATATATACATCCACAGACATATACACATATACACATGTACATAATTCATACTTGCTGCATTCACTCATTTCCGTCGCCACCCCGCCACACATGAAATGACAACCCCCTCCCCCCCGCACGCGCGCGAGGTTTTGCTAGGAAAAGACAACAAAGTCAACATTCGTTCACACTCAGTCTCTGGCTGTCATGTATAATGCACCAGAACCACGGCTCCCTTTCCACATCCACGCCCCACAAAACTTTCCATGGTTTACCTCAGACGCTTCACATGCCGTGGCTCAGTCCATTGACAGCACATCGACCACGGTATACCACATCGTTCCAATTCACTCTATTTCTTGCACGCCTTTCACCCTCCTGCATGTTCATGCCCCGATCGCTCAAAATCTTTTTCACTCCATCTTTCCACCTCCAATTTGATCTCCCACTTCTCCTGAAAAAAGATTTTGAGTGATCGGGGCCTGAACATGCAGGAGGGTGAAAGGCGTGCAAGGAATAGAGTGAATTGGAACGATGTGGTATACCGGGGTTGACGTGCTGTCAATGCATTGAACCAGGGCATGTGAAGCGTCTGGGGTAAACCATGGAAAGTTCTGTGGGGCCTGGATGTAGAAAGGTAGCTGTGGTCTCGATGCATTATTACATGACAGCTAGAGACTGAGTGTGAACGAATGTGGCCTTTGTTGTCTTTTCCTAACGCTACCTCGCGCACATGCTGGGGGAGGGGGTTATTATTTCATGTGTGGCGAGGTGGCGATGGGAATGAATAAAGGCAGACAGTATGACTTATGTACATGTGTATATATGTATATGTCTGTGTGTGTATATATATATGTATACGTTGAGATGTGTAGGTATGTATATTTGCGTGTGTGGACGTGTATGTATATACATTTGTATGTGGATGTGTTGGGCCATTCTTTCGTCTGTTTCCTTGCGCTACCTCGCTAACGCGGGAGACAGCGACAAAGGAAAATGAATAGATAAATAAATATGTATATATATATATATAATGTTTAAGGCTCCGTATATTCGGATACTCACTTGTTCTCCAAATGACGTCCTAGCTACGCCTCTTCGTTGTATTTCAACTGTCTGTTATATTTCTCTCTTGTGTCTTTCCTGATAATTACACGAAAGTGCACTTGGGAACTCATCGTGTCTCGTTTCTCCGTGGATTCATAGGAATATATATATATATATATATATATATATATATATATATATATATATATATATATATATATATATATATATATATATGATATTCAATATCGTCAGTCCTCAACAACCGCAGTAACGACCCACTTGAGTTTGCAATCCACAAGTGCAGGAGACGTTGAGAGTCCCATTGGTGACCAGCCAGGCACCTCAGCTACGACAGGAATCCACTCCTAACTCAGAGATTTGGAGCGGATTTCCTGGTGGTGGGCAGACGTAACCCAGTTAAGTTCAACGCCTGTAAAACCCAGTCTCTTCTCCCATCTCTCTCTCTCTCTCTCTCTCTCTCTCTCTCTCTCTCTCTCTCTCTCTCTCTCTCTCTCTCTCTCTCTCTCTCTCTCTAAAAACTCCCCCTCCTCCTCCTCCTGCCCCCCCCCCCCCCCCTTAGGACTTTCCCAATCCTCCCTGATGGCACCGTAATGCCCCCACTGGGGACAGAGAACTACGCGCGCAAACCTCCCTCTGCATCTTTTGGAAGCCCCACACGGAACTAATAGACAAGTCTGCCAGGTAACGGAACCCGGGGGATATGTTTTACTGGCCCGCGGGTGGGGTGAGGGGGGGAGTCGTTGCTCCAGCTATACCGTGCTGGATTGATCTGTCCTTGTAGTGGCTCACGTGGGAGAAGGCTTCTGTGGATATCCCATACCTTGGCGGGGTCTGTTGGAAAGCGTTATGATCGGTCTGAGTTCACCAGTTTTGACAACCGAATTGAACACTTTTTTTTCCCTGTTGCCGCCTCGTTGCCTGCCTCTCTCTCTCTCTCTCTCTCTCTCTCTCTCTCTCTCTCTCTCTCTCTCTCTCTCTCTCTCTCTCTCTCTCTCTCTCTCTCGCCGTTATGTCCCTCTCCGTACAGTGCCGTGTGAGGTGGGGAGTGAGGAGCACAGGTTCGGCTCCCGCGGGGATACAAGATACTGACAGATGTTGAGGCGTGCCGGGAGAGGAGGAGAGGTGAGGGGCTGGCTTGCCCAGCTGGACGCTCCGCCTCCAGGCTTACCATGGACTCTGGCATGAGGGGAGGCGATCCATAAGAATGTGACTCCTGGCCAGGTACGTATGTATCCTGTGTGACCCGCCTGGGTGTATATGGAGGCTTGGTCACGGATGCGCACTGAGCCAGCACTCCAGTGGCTGTCAAGTGCCACTCCTCTGTCTCACCGACACATGGGCATCTGTCTTTTCAGTCCACAAACATACAGAATCTCTCTCCCTGACATCACCTTAACCCACACGACTCGTTCCTCGATCTTCTTGTGGTGAGCGCCACGCGTTAACCCTGCCTTCTGGCATAGTCTCGTCGTCATCTCTCTCTCTCTCTCTCTCTCTCTCTCTCTCTCTCTCTCTCTCTCTCTCTCTCTCTCTCTCTCTCTCTCTCTCTCTCTCTCTCTCTCTCTCAAGTTGTATACGTATTACATCGGCTTCCGCCTCTAATGACCGCCAGCCTGCGTGCCTTAAGCAGTACTCGCCGAGCCACAGAGTCACATGACTTCGCTGAGTTCGCCGTTGGCAGTGCACGACTGTCATTCTCACGTCTGTGTCTTTCCTTACGCGGCTAAACTTCGAAGCCATTCACCTAGTCATGTCCTTCCTAGTAACTTGGACCGGTGCCATTTCAAAAAGGTCAAATGCTCATTTTCTCATAATAAGTTATATATTTTCTCCTCTAGCTTTTTTCTCTCATCTTTATCCCTTTTGAAATTTATTTATGAACTGGATGAGAGCTACTGTCTGTGGCTGGAGCTGTCTATCTGTCTATCAGTCTATCTATCTATCTATCTATCTATCTATCTATCTATCTATCTATCTATCTATCTATCTATATATATATATATATATATATATATATATATATATATATATATATATCTCGGTTTGCGGAAGGGGTGCGTGATGTCTCCCTGGTTGTTTAATTTGTTTATGGATGGGGTTGTTAGGGAGGTGAATGCAAGGGTTTTGGAGGGAGGGGCAAGTATGCTGTCTGTTTTGGATGAGAGAGCGTGGGAAGTGAGTCAGTTGTTGTTCGCTGATGTAACAACGCTGGTGGCAGATTCGGGTGAGAAACTGCAGGAGCTGGTGACTGAGTTTGGTACAGTGTGTGAAAGAAAAAAGCTGAGAGTAAATGTGAATAAGATCAAGGTTATTAGGTGTGTAGAGTTGAGGGACAAGTCAACTGGGAGGTAAGTTTGAATGGAGAAAAACTGGGGGAAGTGAAGTGTTTTAGATCTCTTGGAGTGGATTTGGTAGCAGATGGAACCATGGAAGTGGAAGTGAGTGACAGGGTGGGGAAGGGGACGAAAGTTCTTGGAGCGTTGAAAAATGTGGAAGGCGAGAAGATTATCTCGGAAAGCAAATATGAGTATGTTTGAAGGAATAGTGGTTCCAACAATGTTTTTTGGTTGCGAGGCGTGGGCTATAGATAGAGTTGTGCGGAGGAGGGTGGATGTGTTGGAAATGAGATGTTTGAGGACAATATGTGGTGTGAGGTGGTTCAATCGAGTAAGTAACGAAAGGATTAGAGGAATGTGTGGTAATAAAAAGAGTGTTTTTGAGAGAGCAGAAAAGGGTGTATTGAAATGGTTTGGTCACATGGAGAGAATGAGTGAGAAAAGATTGACCAAGAGGATATATGTGTCAGAGGTGGAGGTAACGAGGAGAAGTGGGAGACCAAATTGGAGGTAGAAGGATGGAGTGAAAAAGATTTTGAGCGATCGGGGCCTGAACATGCAGGAGGGTGAAAGGCGTGTAAGGAATAGAGTGAATTGGAACGATGTGGTATACCGGGGTCGACGTGCTGTCAATGAATTGAACCAGGGCATATGAAGCGTCTGGGGTAAACCATGGAAAGTTTTGTGGGGCGTAGATGTGGAAAGGGAGCTGTGGTTTCGGTGCATTATACATGACAGCTAGAGACTGAGTGTGAACGAATGTGGCCTTTGTTGTCTTTTCCTAGCGCTACCTCGTGCGCATGCGGGGGGAGGGGGTTATCATTTCATGTGTGGCGGGGTGGCGATGGGAATGAATAAAGGCAGCAAGTATGGATTATGTACATGTATATATATATATATATATATATATATATATATATATATATGTGTGTGTGTGTGTGTGTGTGTGTATACGTTGAAATGTATAGATATGTACAGCGTATATGTGCGTGTGTGGACGGTATGTATGTACATGTGTACGTGGGTGGGCTGGGCCTTTCTTTCATCTTTTTCATTGCGCTACCTCGCTAACGCGAGAGACAGCGACAAAATACAATATATATATATATATATATATATATATATATATATATATATATATATATATATTTTATTTTTTTTTTTCTCCATTCATATTCGCCATTTTCTGCACTTGCGAGGTAGCGTTAAGAACAGAGGACTAATTCTTAGAGGGAATATCCTCTTTTTGCCCCTTTTCTGTTCTTTCTTTTTGGAAAAGTAAAAAATGAGAGGGGAGGATTTCCAGCTCCCCCCGCTCCCTCCCTTTTTAGTCGCCTTCTACGACACATAGGGAATACGAGGGAAGTGCTGTTTGTCCCCTGTCCCCAGGGATGATTACATACATTATATATATATATATATATATATATATATATATATATATATATATATATATATATATATATATATTGTTACGGGACACGTGCGTAACTTTGTGTATGGTATTGATATTTCTTATCAGGACGAGGATTAAGGCCTCCCTCTGAGACGTCCTCGGAGCTTCAGTTCACACCAAGCATTAGGCGTAATACTTTAATTTTGAAACCAGATGGTCATTTGTCCTTGAGCACCCCGACCCTTCTCCGAGGCGGGGGGATTAAGTTGTCATCAGCTGCGGAATACTTCACCACCGTACTGGACATGTCATCCCTGTAGGCTTACAAGAGGGAGGGTGATCTACGCATTTGTGCTGCGATGGTTCCTCCAACCAGTCAGAATATTTCTGAGTCCCATAGCCAATCAAAATGTAAGGTTGTATAGCTAGCAGCGAACGCTTGTCTTTGCTGTAATATATACCCATGACACCCGCTGAGACTCTCTTTCTCTAGCCCAGCGAGGTAAGTGGTCCACCCCTGCTGTAAGTCCTGCTGTGTTGTAAGCCTGTAAGCCCTGCTGTGCTATAAGCCCATTACCCGAGTGTTGTGCTGTAAGCCCGTTATAATTATCAGTGTAATGTTATCGAAGAACTGCCTTAGAGGAAAGAGAACTCCTGGCTTGAAATCTTATCTGGAATGTTATCTCATGTTCAATGTTAACTTATGTTCAATGTTAAACTCACTTTCAATGTTAACGTAATGTTTCATGCTTGATTTATGTGCCTATCTTTGTACACTTGAATTCTTTCATTATAAGTAGATTTAATGTAATGCTGGTCTTTAATTCAATCCCATAACTTTATTATTGTGTTATCCTGAGTTGTGCAACTTGACAAATCTATAACGTCCTTGCAAGACAAGGAACAGTAGTATTTGTAACATATGTTACTGGCGACCTTGCCTGAATAAGCATTGAATTCGTAACAATATATATATATATATATATATATATATATATATATATATATCTATATATATATATATATATATATTGTCCGCAAAAAAATCCCCCCATCCCCCCTCCCCCCATTTTTTTTTTAAAGACGATACATGGGAAACGTTTATTGTGTTTACAAGCATATGACGCTCTCAGGGTGAAATCATTGTAAGTCTGGTCGCTAAGACTTGTGTTTCTCATGATGTGGACACCAGCAACCCGCCTCAGTGTGCCTTAGGCTATCTTTAGGGTAGGATGTTCTTTCCTTACTCCTGGCAGCCAATTGATTTTAGGAATTTTGCTTCCGTGCACTGTATTTCTCCCACCTGTGCTTTAAGGAAAAAGCCCGAACTCCTGCTTGGAAGCAAGAAAATACGGATGCACGTGAGACTTATGAGCGCACTGGTTGCTCAGAGCTTACGCTGAGGCGGCTGCTTGCCATTACTCATGGCCTCACTGACAACATCTTCCCACTACCATACCCTGTCCCCGGTCGCCCAAAGAAGACTTTTAGATCTGCCGTTAACCTCTCAAGGCGAGAATCATTAAAACGATCCTGCATTTCAGCTGCCGAACTCAAGGAAAGCCATCCATAACTTGTAGGAAATGTCTCTCAGAGAACCATTCATCATGGCATGCAGTAGGACCTTCACATTCCTTCCCGTAAGCCAGCTGCTTACGAAGGAAATGAGAGGCAAACTACTTGCACTTGCAGAGAAATACAAGGACTGATGTGAGCAACATCGGAGTAAGGAGGGGAGGGCGAGGAGGCCGGAGGATGCCAGTCGGTATTACTTTTGTTTCAGTGAAGACGGTGAAACACCCAGAGAGTGATAATCTGGGGTGGTTTTAGTAGTGCAGTGCGTAGTGGAGGGTTTACTTCTTACCTGAAAACAGTAAGATGAATGGCAAGCAGTACATCTGATTCTTTAAGAGGTTCATAAATGTGATTATACAACATAGTGCATAAAAAACAAAAAACAACAACACACAGCTGCTGGAGTGTCCTAGGGACTCTATAGATCTTAACATGATCGAGAACTGTTTGCTTCCGAATCAATGCCTCGCCTCATTTTGGAGATCAAGACCCTATGGACCCAAAACATGCACCTACAGTAGTTCAGGAACCTTGCCAGTTCCATACCCAGACGTCTGCAGATGGGAATCAAGACCAAAGAGGATAAATACTGTACCGTACGTATGACATTTTACTTTTTTTTTCTATTTTTTTGTGGTGAATGCAAGGGTTTTGGAGAGAGGGGCGAGTATGCAGTCTGTTGTAGATGAAAGCGCCTGGGAAGTGAGTCAGCTTTTGTTTGCCAATGATACAGATCTAGTGGCTGATTCGTGTGAGAAACTGCAAAGCTTGGTGACTTGAGTTAGGAAAAGTGTGTGAAAGGAGTAAGCTGAGAGTAAATGTTATTAGGGTCAGCAGGGTTGAAGGACAAGTTAACTGGGATGCAAGTTTGAATGGAGAAAAACTGGAGGAAGTGAAGTGTTTTAGGTATCTGGGAGTGGACTTAGTAGCGGATGGAACCATGGAAGCGGAGGTGAGTCACAGGGTAGGGTTACGGGGCGAAGGTTCTGGGGGCGATAAAGAGTGTTTGGAAGGAGAGAATGTTATCTCGGAAAGCTAAACTAGTTATGTTTAAAAGAATAGTGGTTTCAACAATGTTATATGGTTGCAAGGCATTGGCTATAGATATGATTGAACGGAGGACTGTGGCAATGAAATGTTTGAGGGTTGTGCGGAGGAGGATGGATGTGTTGCAAATGAAATGTTTCAGGACATTATGTGGTGTGAGGTGGTTTGATCGAGTAAGTAATGCAAGGGTAAGAGAGATGTGTGGTAATAGATTGAGTACGGTTGAGAGAGCGGAAGGGGGTGTATTGAAATGGTTTACACATATGGTTAGAATGAGTAAGCATAGATTGACAAAGACGATATATGTGTCGGAGTGGAGAGAACAAGGAGAAGCGGAAGACCAAATTAGAGGTGGAAGGCTAGAGTGAAAAAGATTGTGAGCGATCGGGGCCTGAACATACAGGAGGGTGAGAGGCGTGCAAGGAATAGAGTGAATTGGAACGATGTGGTATACCGGGGTCGACATGCTGTCAGTGAACTGAATCAGGGCATGTGAAACGTCTGGGGTAAACCGTGGAAAGGTCTGTGGGGCCTGGATGTGGATAGGGAGCTGTGGTTTCGGTGCATTACACATGACAACTGGAGACTGAGTGTGGACGAATGGGGCCTTTTTGTCTGTATTCCTGGCGCTACCTCGCTGGAGCAATGGATAGCGATGCTGTTTTCCTTTGGAACGGGGTAGCGACTGGAATGGATAAAGGCAAGCAAGTATGAATATGTAAATATGTATGTATGTAATGTCTGTGACTGTGTATGTATATGTGCGTATGTGGGTGTTTATGTACATATGTGTGCATGAGATAATGGGCTATTCTTCGTCTGTTTCCTGGCGCTGCCTCGCTGATGCGGTAAGCAGCGATTATGTATGATATTAGTATAATTAATAATGATTATATATATATATATATATATATATATATATATATATATATATATATATATAACGGTCGTGTGGTCGTAAATTTACTACTGCGCAGTACAACAACATCGGTTTACTCATATGTATATATATATATATATATGTGTATATATATATATATATATATATATATTATATTACACTTTGTCGCTGTCTCCCTCGTTAGCGAGGTAGCGCAAGGAAACAGGCGAAAGAATGGCCCATCCCACCCACATACACATGTATATACATACACGTCCACACACAACACATATACATACATAAACATCTGAGCGTATACATATATATACACACCCAGACATACATATATACACATGTACATAAGTCATACTGTCTGCCCTTATTCATTCTCGTCGACACCCCGCCACATATGAAGTGACAACCCCCTCCCCCCGGATGTGCGCGAGGTAGCGCTAGGAAAAGACAAAAAGGGCCACATTCGTTCACACTCAGTCTCTAGCTGTCATTTATAATGCACTGAAACCGCAGCTCCCTTTCTACATCCAGGCCCCACAAAACTTTCCATGGTTTACCCCAGACGCTTCACATGCCCTGGTTCAATCCATTGACAGCACGTCGTTATGTGTATATATATATATATATATATATATATATATATATATATATATATATATATATATATATATATTATCCCTGGGGATAGGGGAGAAAGAATACTTCCCACGTATTCCCTGCGTGTCGTAGAAGGCGACTAAAAGGGGAGGGAGCGGGGGGCTGGAAATCCTCCCCTCTCATTTTTTTTTTTTTTTAATTTTCCAAAAGAAGGAACAGAGAAGGGGGCCAGGTGAGGATATTCCCTCAGTGGCCCAGTTCTCTGTTCTTAACGCTACCTCGCTAACGCGGGAAATGGCGAATAGTTTGAAAAAAAAAAAAAAATATATATATATATATATATATATATATATATATATATATATATATATATATATATACTTATTTATTTATTTATTTTGCTTTGTCGCTGTCTCCCGCGTTTGCGAGGTAGCGCAGGGAAACAGACGAAAGAAATGGCCCAACCCACCCCCATACACAATGTATATACATACACATCCACACACGCAAATACACATACCTATACATCTCAATGTACACATATATGTACACACAGACACATACATATATACCCATGCACACAATACACACTGTCTGCCTTTATTCATTCCCATCGCCACCTCGCCACACATGGAATACCATCCCCCTCCCCCTCATGTGTGCAAGGTAGCACTAGGAAAAGACAACAAAGGCCCCATTTGTTCACACTCAGTCTCTAGCTGTCATGCAATAATGCCCGAAACCACAGCTCTCTTTCCACATCCAGGCCCCACACAACTTTCCATGGTTTACCCCAGACGCTTCCCATTTCCTGATTCAATCCACTGACAGCACGTCAACCCCGGTATACCACATCGATCCAATTCACTCTATTCCTTGCCCTCCTTTCACCCTCCTGCATGTTCAGGCCCCGATCACACAAAATCTTTTTCACTCCATCTTTCCACCTCCAATTTGGTCTCCGTCTTCTCCTCGTTCCCTCCACCTCCGACACATATATCCTGTTGGTCAATCTTTCCTTACTCATTCTCTCCATGTGCCCAAACCATTTCAAAACACCCTCTTCTGCTCTCTCAACCACGCTCTTTTTATTTCCACACATCTCTCTTACCCTTACATTACTTATTCGATCAAACCACCTCACACCACACATTGTCCTTAAACATCTCATTTCCAGCACATCCACCCTCCTCCGCACAACTCTATCCATAGCCCACGCCTCGCAACCATACAACATTGTTGGAACCACTATTCCTTCAAACATACCCATTTTTGCTTTCTGAGATAATGTTCTCGACTTCCAAACATTCTTCAAGGCTCCCAGGATTTTCGCCCCCTCCCCCACCCTATGATTCACTTCCGCTTCCATGGTTCCATCCGCTGCCAGATCCACTCTCAGATATCTAAAACACTTTACTTCCTCCAGTTTTTCTCCATTCAAACTTACCTCCCAATTGACTTGACCGTCAACCCTACTCTACCTAATAACCTTGCTCTTATTCACATTTACTCTTAACTTTCTTCTTCCACACACTTTACCAAACTCAGTCACCAGCTTCTGCAGTTTCTCACATGAATCAGCCACCAGCGCTGTATCATCAGCGAACAACAACTGACTCACTTCCAAAGCTCTCTCATCCACAACAGACTTCATACTTGCCCCTCTTTCCAAAACTCTTGCATTCACCTCCCTAACAACCCCATCCATAAACAAATTAAACAACCATGGAGACATCACACACCCCTTCCGCAAACCTACATTCACTGAGAACCAATCACTTTCCTCTCTTCCTACACGTACACATGCCTTACATCCTAGATAAAAACTTTTCACTGCTTCTAACAACTTGCCTCCCACACCATATATTCTTAATACCTTCCACAGAGCATCTCTATCAACTCTATCATATGCCTTCTCCTGATCCATAAATGCTACATACAAATCCATTTGCTTTTCTAAGTATTTCTCACACACATTCTTGAAAGCAAACACCTGATCCACACATCCTCTACCACTTCTGAAACCACACTGCTCTTCCCCAATCTGATGCTCTGTACATGCCTTCACCCTCTCAATCAATACCCTCCCATATAATTTACCAGGAATACTCAACAAACTTATACCTCTGTAATTTGAGCACTCACTCTTATCCCCTTTGCCTTTGTACAATGGCACTATGCACGCATTCCGCCAATACTCAGGCACCTCACCATGAGTCATGCTTGTGGCATGAGATGAGTGGGAGGTGGGTTGATTAGAAAGGTTAGTGAGTGGTGGGATGAAGAAGTAAGATTATTAGTGAAAGAGAAGAGAGAGGCATTTGGACGATTTTTGCAGGGAAAAAATGCAATTGAGTGGGAGATGTATAAAAGAAAGATACAGGAGGTCAAGAGAAAGGTGGAAGAGGTGAAAAAGAGGGCAAATGAGAGTTGGGGTGAGAGAGTATCATTAAATTTTAGGGAGAATAAAAAGATGTTCTGGAAGGAGGTAAATAAAGTGCGTAAGACAAGGGAGCAAATGGGAACTTCAGTGAAGGGCGCAAATGGGGAGGTGATAACAAGTAGTGGTGATGTGAGAAGGAGATGGAGTGAGTATTTTGAAGGTTTGTTGAATGTGTTTGATGATAGAGTGGCAGATATAGGGTGTTTTGGTCGAGGTGGTGTGCAAAGTGAGAGTGTTAGGGAAAATGATTTGGTAAACAGAGAAGAGGTAGTGAAAGCTTTGCGGAAGATGAAAGCCGGCAAGGCAGCAGGTTTGGATGGTATTGCAGTGGAATTTATTAAAAAAAGGGGGTGAATGTATTGTTGACTGGTTGATAAGGTTATTTAATGTATATATATATATATATATATATATATATATATATATATATATATATATATATATATATATTTTTTTTTATTTATTATACTTTGTCGCTGTCTCCCGCGTTTGCGAGGTAGCGCAAGGAAACAGACGAAAGAAATGGCCCAACCCCCCCCCCCCCCCCCATACACATGTATATACATACGTCCACACACGCAAATATACATACCTACACAGCTTTCCATGGTTTACCCCAGACGCTTCACATGCCTTGATTCAATCCACTGACAGCACGTCAACCCCGGTATACCACATCGCTCCAATTCTCTCTATTCCTTGCCCTCCTTTCACCCTCCTGCATGTTCAGGCCCCGATCCCACAAAATCTTTTTCACTCCATCTTTCCACCTCCAATTTGGTCTCCCTCTTCTCCTCGTTCCCTCCACCTCCGACACATATATCCTCTTGGTCAATCTTTCCTCACTCATTCTCTCCATGTGCCCAAACCACTTCAAAACACCCTCTTCTGCTCTCTCAGCCACGCTCTTTTTATTTCCACACATCTCTCTTACCCTTACGTTACTCACTCGATCAAACCACCTCACACCACACATTGTCCTCAAACATCTCATTTCCAGCACATCCATCCTCCTGCGCACAACTCTATCCATAGCCCACGCCTCGCAACCATACAACATTGTTGGAACCACTATTCCTTCAAACATACCCATTTTTGCTTTCCGAGATAATGTTCTCGACTTCCACACATTCTTCAAGGCCCCCAGAATTTTCGCCCCCTCCCCCACCCTATGATCCACTTCCGCTTCCATGGTTCCATCCGCTGCCAGATCCACTCCCAGATATCTAAAACACTTCACTTCCTCCAGTTTTTCTCCATTCAAACTCACCTCCCAATTGACTTGACCCTCAACCCTACTGTACGTAATAACCTTGCTCTTATTCACATTTACTCTTAACTTTCTTCTTCCACACACTTTACCAAACTCAGTCACCAGCTTCTGCAGTTTCTCACATGAATCAGCCACCAGCGCTGTATCATCAGCGAACAACAACTGACTCACTTCCCAAGCTCTCTCATCCCCTACAGAAGTGGTAGAGGATGTGTGGATCAGGTGTTTGCTTTGAAGAATGTATGTGAGAAATACTTAGAAAAGCAAATGGATTTGTATGTAGCATTTATGGATCTGGAGAAGGCATATGATAGAGTTGATAGAGATGCTCTGTGGAAGGTATTAAGAATATATGGTGTGGGAGGAAAGTTGTTAGAAGCAGTGAAAAGTTTTTATCGAGGATGTAAGGCATGTGTACGTGTAGGAAGAGAGGAAAGTGATTGGTTCTCAGTGAATGTAGGTTTGCGGCAGGGGTGTGTG
The DNA here is from genome assembly GCF_036320965.1 of Panulirus ornatus. Taxonomy (NCBI): domain Eukaryota; kingdom Metazoa; phylum Arthropoda; class Malacostraca; order Decapoda; family Palinuridae; genus Panulirus; species Panulirus ornatus. Next base: position 53,895,606 of record NC_092224.1, on the reverse strand, counting down.
ATGTCTCCATGGTTGTTTAATTTGTTTATGGATGGGGTTGTTAGGGAGGTAAATGCAAGAGTTTTGGAAAGAGGGGCAAGTATATATATATATATATATATATATATATATATATATATATATATATATATATATATATATATGTGTGTGTGTGTGTGTTTGTGTGTGTGTGTGTGTGTGTGTGTTTGTGTGTGTGTTTATGAAATAAGATAACACACTCTCGTGGAGAAGTGTGGAGGTTTAGACCACACCTCGTGGAGACATGATTTATTCTCTAACCCAATATAGTCTCGGCTTTTCACGAGCCCTTCGTCAGTTGAGAAGGGCCTGGGAGCAGCCGCACCTGTATTGAATAAGAAAAGTCATGTCTCCATGATGTGTGGTTTTAACCTTCAAATATATATATATATATATATATATATATATATATATATATATATATATATATATATATATATATATGTATACACACACACACACACACACACACACACACACACACACACACACACATATACACATATACGCATATACATATATACATATATATATATATATATATATTCATATATATATATTCCTCATAGGAATATCTTGATCACGCGCAAAATTGTGATCCTTTCCAATATATATATGTACGTGTAGGAAGAGAGGAAAGTGATTGGTTCTCAGTGAATGTAGGTTTGCGGCAGGGGTGTGTGATGTCTCCATGGTTGTTTAATTTGTTTATGGATGGGGTTGTTAGGGAGGTAAATGCAAGAGTTTTGGAAAGAGGGGCAAGTATGAAGTCTGTTGGGGATGAGAGAGCTTGGGAAGTGAGTCAGTTGTTGTTCGCTGATGATACAGCGCTGGTGGCTGATTCATGTGAGAAACCGCAGAAGCTGGTGACTGAGTATGGAAAAGTGTGTGGAAGAAGAAAGTTAAGAGTTACACATGTGAATAAGAGCAAGGTTATTAGGTACAGTAGGGTTGAGGGTCAAGTCAATTGGGAGGTGAGTTTGAATGGAGAAAAACTGGAGGAAGTGAAGTGTTTTAGATATCTGGGAGTGGATCTGGCAGCGGATGGAACCATGGAAGCGGAAGTGGATCATAGGGTGGGGGAGGGGGCGAAAATCCTGGGGGCCTTGAAGAATGTGTGGAAGTCGAGAACATTATCTCGGAAAGCAAAAATGGGTATGTTTGAAGGAATAGTGGTTCCAACAATGTTGTATGGTTGCGAGGCGTGGGCTATGGATAGAGTTGTGCGCAGGAGGATGGATGTGCTGGAAATGAGATGTTTGAGGACAATGTGTGGTGTGAGGTGGTTTGATCGAGTGAGTAACGTAAGGGTAAGAGAGATGTGTGGAAATAAAAAGAGCGTGGTTGAGAGAGCAGAAGAGGGTGTTTTGAAGTGGTTTGGGCACATGGAGAGAATGAGTGAGGAAAGATTGACCAAGAGGATATATGTGTCGGAGGTGGAGGGAACAAGGAGAAGAGGGAGACCAAATTGGAGGTGGAAAGATGGAGTGAAAAAGATTTTGTGTGATCGGAGCCTGAACATGCAGGAGGGTGAAAGGAGGGCAAGGAATAGAGTGAATTGGAGCGATGTGGTATACCGGGGTTGACGTGCTGTCAGTGGATTGAAGCAGGGCATGTGAAGCGTCTGGGGTAAACCATGGAAAGCTGTGTAGGTATGTATATTTGCGTGTGAGGACGTATGTATATAAATGTGTATGGGGGGGGGGGGGTTGGGCCATTTCTTTCGTCTGTTTCCTTGCGCTACCTCGCAAACGCGGGAGACAGCGACAAAGTATAATAAATATATAAAATAATATATATATATATATATATATATATATATATATATATATATATATATATATATATATATATATATATATGATGATTATGGTCACACTAGTCCGTGATGAATGTTATGGAGGTGAAATCGCACTTCAGTTGCAATTCATACAATTTTATCTATATGTTTAGAGTTCCCCTATTCTCCCAACTTTGCTAATCCAAGACATGTTCTAAAAAACATTGCTTGTAATGTTGCTTTCCAGTACGATAACACCATCAATAAGACCTTGATAAATAGCCGGCCACATCATGCTACAATTGGGAGTGTTTGCGCTGTCAAATGCAAGGCATGTAAAGATATATTATTTATTTATATTATTTATTATACTTAACCGCCGTCTCTCGCGTTAGCGAAGAAGATCAAGGAAACAGACGAAAGAATGGCCCAACCCACCCACATCCTCATGTATATACATAAACAGCCACACACGCATCTATGAAGTGCTATGTAGAAATTGTGATGAATTTTATGTTGGGCAGACTGGTAAGGATCTTTCTGTTAGACTTAAAGCAACATAAATATTGTATAAGAACGGGACAAGAATCAAATGCCTTGTTTAATCACGTTAAAGACTATGATTATTGTATTGACTGGAGTAATGCCATCTCATTTATTAAATCTAACTGTATTACCACGAGAAATATCATTGAATCTTTTATTATTAATACACAAAGAATTGTAATCTTAATATTAGTGATGGTCTATACAAATTAGATAACTTTATTGTTGATAAACTTTGTAAAATGATAAGTTTATGAACGCTCGTTGTCTGTCTTGGGCAATCGCATGTTTACCAAATGGCGTCGTAGCTTCGTCTCTTCGATGTATATCAACTGACTTATATTTCTCTCCTGTGTCTCCCCTGATGATGTGGTTATTACACGAAAGTGCACTTGGGAACTTAACGTGTTTCGTTTTCCCCGTGGACTCTTAGGAATATTTGATCACGCACAAAATTGTGATCCTTTCCAATATATATATATATATATATATATATATATATATATATATATATATATATATATATATATATATTTAAATATATATATATATATATATATATATATATATATATATATATATATATATATATATATATATATATATATATATATATATGTTGAAATGTATAGGTATGTATATGTGCGTGTGTGGACGTATATGTACATACATGTGCATGTGGGTGGTTAGACCATTCTTTCGTCTGTTTCCTTGCGCTACCTTGCTAACGCGGGAGACAGCGACAAAGTATGATAAATGAATGAATATATATATATATATATATATATATATATATATATATATATATATATATATATATATATATATATATATATATATATATATATGGTACTCTTCTTGGATCCTTCCTTTCATTGTAAGGTACCTTCATCATAGCTCAAAGGTCGTGGATGGTATTTTGTCGTTTTTGCTCGCGTCGCAAAGGCCTTGAAGGCAAGCTTGATGCTGCTTTAATTCTTGCCTTAATTTAGGAATTCTGAATCTTGAAAGGTGGCGCTTGTTGGCCTGTTAGGCCAGGCTCTGGTACCCTAGGATCTTGCCTTTGATTTTGAGGTACCTTCATTATGTCATGAGGTTGTTAGGTCACCTGTTTTTAAAGCGTATGTAGAAATAAGGCTTAGGGTGACCTTTGGTGACCTACAAACGGCCTTGAGACCTACGAGTGGTAGCCTGAAACCATGCCATAATTCTAAACTCCCTGCATGCTGTAGGTGCAGCGATTTGGTGCTGAAAATCATGCTCCCTGACATGAAATTTAGCAAGTCAAACCTACCATGGAAACCACACACTACGTTTAGTTACCGACATTTCTTTTCCGAACACTTGCTCCGTTTCTGCAGGTGGATTGATCCGTCCTTGTATGGAGTACTGCTCTCACATCTGGGGTGGTTCTAGCTCCACTGACTAGAGATAGTTGAGTTTTACGCAGTTCGTCTTCACGACATTTTCAGGCTAAGCTCACAATTTTGACCCATTTGCACCATGCTACAGTCTTATTTAATTTTCCTCGTATATATCTCTCTTAGTTTTGCTCCCGAGAGGTGGCTGCTAATGTGCCTCTGCCATTAGCTAGACAACATAGTGCTCGGCAAGTTTCTTCATCACAGATAGTAAGTGGTTCTTGGAGGCTTTGGTCCTTGGCAGCTAGTTTAAGAGTTGGTCGTTTTGATAACTTGTTTCTTTCCCTACATTGCGATGCTTTGGTTGGAACTCTACCACCGCTCTCCCACCCATGTCTCTCCTAACATGTATGACCTGACCTTTTCTAAAACACAGGTTTTTCTCTTCCTCCAAAACTCACGCTAACCTTCACTTTGCTATAAGTAAGGCTCGACCTTGATGTGAGCTTTTGTTCGTCACAGGAACCTCGAACATATATATATATATATATATATATATATATATATATATATTATTATTATACTTTGTCGCTGTCTCCCGCGTTAGCGAGGTAGCGCAAGGAAACAGACGAAAGAATGGCCCAACCCACCCTATAGACATGTAGATACATACACGTCCACACACAGCACATATACTTATCTATACATCTCCACGTATACATATATATACACGCACAGACATATACATATATACACATGTACTTAATTCATATTGTCTGCCCTTATTCATTCCCGTCGCCACCCCGCCACACATGAAATGAAAACCCCCTCCCCCGCATGTGCGCGAGGTAGCGCTAGGAAAAGACAACAAAGGCCACATTCGTTCACACTCAGTCTCTAGTCTGTCATGTCTAATATATATATATATATATATATATATATATATATATATATATATATATATATATATATATATATATATATATATATATATATATTTTTTTTTTTATACTATTCGCTATTTCCCGCGATAGCGAGGTAGCGTTAAGAACAGAGGACTGGGCCTTAGAGGGAATATCCTCACCTGGACCTCTTCTCTGTTCCTTCTTTTGGAAAAAAAAAAAATATATATATATATGTATATATATATATATATATATATATATATATATATATATATATATATATATTTTTTTTTTTTTTTTTTTTTTTTTTTTTTTTGCCGCTGTCTCTCGCGTTTGCGAGGTAGCGCAAGGAAACAGACGAAAGAAATGGCCCAACCCACCCCCATACACATGTATATACATACGTCCACACACGCAAATATACATACCTACACAGCTTTCCATGGTTTACCCCAGACGCTTCACATGCCCTGATTCAATCCACTGACAGCACGTCAGCCCCGGTATACCACATCGATCCAATTCACTCTATTCCTTGCCCTCCTTTCACCCTCCTGCATGTTCAGGCCCCGATCACACAAAATCTTTTTCACTCCATCTTTCCACCTCCAATTTGGTCTCCCACTTCTCGTTCCCTCCACCTCCGACACATATATCCTCTTGGTCAATCTTTCCTCACTCATTCTCTCCATGTGCCCAAACCATTTCAAAACACCCTCTTCTGCTCTCTCAACCACGCTCTTTTTATTTCCACACATCTCTCTTACCTTTACATCACTTACTCGATCAAACCACCTCACACCACATATTGTCCTCAAACATCTCATTTCCAGCACATCCATCCTCCTGCGCACAACTCTATCCATAGCCCACGCCTCGCAACCATACAACATTGTTGGAACCACTATTCCTTCAAACATACCCATTTTTGCTTTCCGAGATAATGTTCTCGACTTCCACACATTCTTCAAGGCTCCCAGAATTTTCGCCCCCTCCCCCGCCCTATGATCCACTTCCGCTTCCATGGTTCCATCCGCTGCCAGATTCACTCCCAGTTACCTAAAACACTTTACTTCCTCCAGTTTTTCTCCATTCAAACTTACCTCCCAATTGACTTGACCCTCAACCCTACTGTACCTAATAACCTTGCTCTTATTCACATTTACTCTTAACTTTCTTCTTTCACACACTTTACCAAACTCAGTCACCAGCTTCTGCAGTTTCTCACATGAATCAGCCACCAGCGCTGTATCATCAGCGAACAACAACTGACTCACTTCCCAAGCTCTCTCATCCCCAACAGACTTCATACTTGCCCCTCTTTCCAAAACTCTTGCATTCTCCTCCCTAACAATCCCATCCATAAACAAATTAAACAACCATGGAGACATCACACACCCCTGCCGCAAACCTACATTCACTGAGAACCAATCACTTTCCTCTCTTCCTGGGGATAGGGGAGAAAGAATACTTCCCACGCATTCCCCGCGTGTCACAGGAGTCTAAAGGAAAGGAACCTGGATGTTTTGGCTCTTGAGTGAATCGAAGCTCAAAGATAAAGGGGAAGAGTGGTTTGGGAATGTTTTGGGAGTAAAGTCAGGGGGTGGTGAGAGTACAAGAGCAAAGGAAGGAGTAGCACTACTCCTGAAACATGAGTTGTGGAAGTATGTGGTAGAGTGTAAGAAAGTAAACTCTAGATTGATATGGGTAAAACTGAAAGTGGATGGAGAGAGATGGGTGATTATTGGTACCTTTGCACCTAGGCATGAGAGAAAGATCATGAGAGGCAAGTGTTTTGGGAGCAGCTGTGTGAGTGTGTTAGCAGTTTTGATGCAAGAGACCGGGTTATATTATTGGTTGATTTGAATGCAGAGGCGAGTAATGTGGCAGTTGAGGGAATAATTGATGTATATGGGGAGTTAAGTGATGTAAATGAAAATGGTGAAGAGCTTGTAGATTCGTATGCTGAAAAAGGACTGGTGATTGGGAATACCTTGTTTATAAAGAAAGATATACACAAGTATACATATGTAAGTAGGATAAATGGCCAGAGAGCGTTATTGGATTACAGTTAATAGGCCCGTGAAAGAGAGGCTTTTGGATGTTAATGTGCTGAGAGGTGCAACTGGAGGAATGTTTGATCATCATCTTGTGGAGGCGAAGGTGAAGATTTGTTGAGGTTTTCAGAAAAGAAGAGAGAATGTTGGGGTGAAGAGAGTGGTGAGAGTAAGTGAGCTTGGGAAGGAGACTTGTGTGAGGAAGTGCCAGGAGAGACTGAGTGCAGAATGGAAAAAGGTGAAAGCAAAAGACGTAAAGAGAGTGAGGAGGAATGGGATATATTTAGGGAAGCAGTGATGGCTTGCGCAAAAGATTCTTGTGGCATGGAAAGCGTGGGAGGTGAGCAGATTAGAAAGGTAGTGAGTGGTGGGAGGAAGAAGTAAGATTATTAGTGAAAGAGAAGAGAGAGGCATTTGGACAATTTTTGCTGCGAAATAGTGCAAATGAATGGGAGACGTATGAAAGAATGAGGCAGGAGGTCAAGAGAAATGTGCAAGAGGTGAAAAAGAGGGCAAATGAGAGTTGGGGTGAGAGAGTATCATTCAATTTTAGGGAGAATAAAAAGATGTTTTGGAAGGAGGTAAATAAAGTGCGTTAGACAAGAGAACAAATGGGAACATTGGTGAAGGGGGCTAATGGGGAGGTGATAACAGGTAGTGGTGATGTGAGAAGGAGATGGAGTGAGTATTTTGAAGGCTTGTTGAATGTGTTTGATGATAGAGTGGCAGATTAGGGTGTTTTGGTCGAGGTGGTGTGCGAAGTGAGAGGGTCAGGGAGAATGATTTGGAAAATGAAAGCCAGAAAGGCGGCGGGTTTGGATGGTATTGCAGTGGAATTTATTGAAAAAGGGGCTGACTGTGTCGTAGACTGGTTGGTGAGGATATTCAGTGTATGTATGGCTCATGGTGAAGTGCCTGAGGATTGGCAGAATGTATGCATAGTGCCATTGTACAAAGGGAAAGGGGATTGGGGTGAATGCTCAAATTACAGAGGTATGAGTTTGTTGGATATTCCTGGGAAATTATTTGGGAGTGTTTTGATTGAGAGGGTGAAGACATGTACAGAACATCAGATTGGGGAAGAGCGGTGTAGTTTCAGAAGTGGTAGAGGATATGTGGATCAGGTGTTTGTTTTGAAGAATGTATGAGAGAAGTACTTAGAAAAACAAATGGATTTGTATGTAGCATTTATGGATCAGGAAAATGCATATGATAGAGTTGATAGAAAAGCTCTGTGGAAGATATTAAAAGTATATGGTGTGGGAGGTAAGTTGCTGGAAGCAGTGAAAAGTTTTTATGGAGGATGTAAGGCATGTGTACGAGTAGGAAGAGAGGAAAGTGATTGATTCTCAGTGAATGTCGGTTTGCGGCAGGGGTGTATGATGTCTCCATGATTGTTTAATTTGTTTATGGTTGGGGTTGTTAGGGAAGTGAATGCAAGAGTTGTAGAGAGGGGCAAGTATACAGTCTGTTGTGGATGAGAGGGCTTGGGAAGTGAGTCAGTTGTTGTTCGCTGATGATACAGCGCTGGTGGCTGATTCGGGTGAGAAGCTGCAGAAGCTGGTGACTAAGTTTGGTAAAGTGTGTAAAAGAAGAAAGCTGAGAGTAAATGTGAATAAGAGCAAGGTTATTAGGTACAGTAGGGTTGAGGGTCAAGTCAGTTGGGAGGTAAGTTGGAGAAAAACTGGAGGAAATGAAGTGTTTTAGATATATGGGCCTGGATGTGGCAGCGGATGGAACCATGGAAGCGGAAGTGAGTCACAGGGTGGGGGAGAGGGCGAAAGTTCTGGGAGCGTTGAAAAATGTGTGGAAGGTGAGAACTTTATTTCGGAAAGCAAAAGTTGGGTATGTTTGAAGGAATAGTGGTCCCAACAATGTTGTATGGTTGCGAGGCGTGGGCTATAGATATGGTTGTGCGAAGGAGGATGGATGTGTTGGAAATGAGATGTTTGAGGACAATATGTGGTGTGAGGTGGTTTGATCGAGTAAGTAATGAAAGGGTAAGAGAGATGTGTGTTAATGAAAAGAACGTGGTTGAGAGAGCAGAAGAGGGTGTATTGAAATCGTTTGGTCATATGGAGAGAATGAGTGAGGAAAGATTGACAAAGAGGATAAATGTGTCAGAGGTGGAGGGAACGAGGAGAAGTGGAAGACCAAATTGGAGGTGGTAGGATGGAGTGAAAAAATTGTGAGCGATCGGGGACTCAACATGCAGGAGGGTGAAATGCGTTCAAATGTGTTTTCGGTGCATTGTACATGACATTACATTATATATATATATATATATATATATATATATATATATATATATATATATATATATATATATATATATATATATGTTTGTATGTATATATATATATATATGTATATATATATATATATATATATATATATATATATATATATATATATATATATATATATATATATAATATCACATGCAACCCTCCAACAACCAGGGTTCGAACCCAAAACCTTTTCCTTGATAGTGTTGATTGCCTACTGCTAGGCTATGATCGCCCTTAATAGGGAAATGACTGTTCGATTACAAGTAATCCAATACCTTTTGTCTCACATCCATGAGCAACGAGGTCTACAAATCCTATCTGGCTCCCAATACCAGCAGGTAGCATTTTACAGAACCTTACAGTACAAACTCGGAGGTATATGAACACGAATATAGTGCACATTAACGCGCGTTCATATAAGAGGATATATGTGTCGGAGGTGGAGGGAACAAGGAGAAGAGGGAGACCAAATTGGAGGTGGAAAGATGGAGTGAAAAAGATTTTGTGTGATCGGGGCCTGAACATGCAGGAGGGTGAAAGGAGGGCAAGGAATAGAGTGAATTGGAGCGATGTGGTATACCGGGGTTGACGTGCTGTCAGTCGATTGAATCAAGGCATGTGAAGCGTCTGGGGTAAGCCATGGAAAGCTGTGTAGGTATGTATATTTGCGTGTGTGGACGTATGTATATACATGTGTATGGGGGAGGGTGGTTGGGCCATTTCTTTCGTCTGTTTCCTTGCGCTACCTCGCAAACGCGGGAGACAGCGACAAAGTATAATAAAAAAAATATATGATAATATATATATATATATATATATATATATATATATATATATATATATATATATATATATATATATATATGTATATAACATGTAAAGTGAATGCGCTTAGCGTATTTTGTTTTATACACGTGGTACGGAACATGACAGCATATTCCAAATTATTTATCCTCTTTCGTATGTTCTCTAATTTTATTGTCTTGCACATTATCAAGGGATCAATGTTCACGCACTATTTCACCGATGTTATTTATTTTACGTAGGCGTTTCACCTTCACAGAGACATCTCTTATATTATCAGGAATTCAAAGGTTAAATGACAGCATTTCTGAACGGAGGTCATAAGAATACCACGATCCATTGAACATATGTTAACTGTAACATATGATGATACTTTTAACATATGTTACATTTTAACTTATGATAATACATTTAACATATGTTACATTTAACGTATGTGTACGTCTCCTGTCCGTTATTTCTGCCCACACGCACACAAAAAAAAAAGCCACTCAAAAATCTGTCGTACAGACGCGTTCCTAAATTATCGCGAGAGAACCGCCGCACGAAATAGTTCATGGCTTCGTCGTTTTACGCTGAGGCCTTCGACACCAGTCCTGGGAGCCGGCAGTGGTTGTGTGAGGCCCGGGTTACCGTCATGGGATAAAGCTCAGTGGAAGGGTCATATACACGCACCGTGACTGCCGTGTCCCGTGGGATATTTCTGGTACAACTCTACCGTAAATTGGTCGGCCAAATTCTGAATATTTCCAGCAAGGACGGCAGGGGAAAACAAACATGGCGGAGGATGATAGATAAAGATAGATAGTTCAGTATATCTAATAGAGTTTAGATATTGAAATTGTAGTAGAAGGAATTTTTCTCGCATGTTTCATAAGGTATAAAAGCCCTCAGTTCAACTATAATTTTTTTGAGTCTAGAAATGTCCTGTGCATTTCACCTCTCCCTTGGGTTCGAAGTCGATTTAGAAGACTTCACTTAAGCCTTCTTCCTCAAGGGACTCGCTACCATTACCAGGTGGGGTGCGGGGGTTCGGATCATTTTCAAACGTTAATTGAACCGTCCGCGTTGAGGGGCGATGTTCAGCCTCACTGCAATGGAGGGTTCCGATCGCCCTTGAAGACCTGAACCTTTGCACTCAGGATGCTGAAGGATTTGGGCCATACTCGAGGGTGAAGTCCTTCGTGCTAAAGGTGTTCCGATAGCCTGGTTAGAGATTCTGGTCGTTCTCGAGGGTTTTAAGACCTTGCATTCAGTGGTTTCGATCATATTGCCCAAGGGTTCTTGTTCTCCTCGAAGGTTTCAATCTCCTGTTCTCGAGAGTTGAAAGCATCAGGCTCGAGGTTCATGTTTCTGGACGGTGTAATGAATGTCACAAGAGGCGTGATCAAGGTCATGTTTGGTGATCATCAAAGTCCTACTCGAGAAACATGGAGGTCACACTTAAAGGAGAGACTTGAGGACACTGAAGGCATCTTCTGCCAGATGATGAACTATCGTAGTGTGGAGCAGTAAATGACGTCCTCAAGGGTTATGAGATTGTACTTAACAGTTATAATACTGGTACTTCTCGCTCCTGAAGCATGACATGGTGCACAGTTATAAGCAACTTAACCGTGGGTTATGAAAGTTGTTATAACCGTGGGTTATGAAAGTTGTTATAACCGTGGGTTATGAAAGTTGTTATAACCGTGGGTTATGAAAGTTGTTATAACTCTTAATTCGAGAGTTGTGAAACGCGACGTTCCCAGTTGTAGAGTTGGTGCCTGTGGGTTGTAACGCTCGTCCTCGAGGGTTATAGCAGTCCTCCTCGATGGTTATAGAGGTTATAAAGGTCTTTCTCGAGGAGCATGTTTGGCCACTCTCACAATGTGAGAGGTGTATTCAGGGGATCATTAAAATATTCTGTATAGGACGGAGGAGGTAAATAAACCACTTCACGTCGTTGGGGTTTAAATCTCTGCCATCGGGAGATTAATCCAGGGGATGTGAGGGATTTAAAGTCTTTTATTGAAGGGATTAAACCACCGTGTCCTCTGCAGGTTCACACCTGCGGTATGGCGGAGTTTCTCCGGGTCTGTTATTGAGGCCGGGATACACCAGAGGACACGGAGGAGGCCCCCCTGGATGACCTAGACCCCCTCGTCTGACCCTGTGGGTCTTCGAGACCTAGACTGAAAACCACGAAGAACCTTACTTTAATCCTGCTCACGTCTCCCCTCACCAGCTTGAGCGGTACGGGTGTTCATCCTTGGTGCGGCGCTGCTCCAGTGACCTGGTGTGGCGCTGCTCCAGTGACCTGGTGCGGCGCTGCTCCAGTGACCTGGTGTGGCGCTGCTCCAGTGACCTGGTGCGGCGCTGCTCCAGTGACCTGGTGTGGCGCTGCTCCAGTGACCTGGTGCGGCGCTGCTCCAGTGACCTGGTGTGGCGCTGCTCCAGTGACCTGGTGCGGCGCTGCTCCAGTGACCTGGTGTGGCGCTGCTCCAGTGACCTGGTGCGGCGCTGCTCCAGTGACCTGGTGTGGCGCTGCTCCAGTGACCTGGTGCGGCGCTGCTCCAGTGACCTGGTGGTTCACTGCTCGACCTGGAGGCTGCACGAGCCGTGCAGTGATCCCTAGACAGTGATGTAGTGTTATGGAAATATGGTAGAGGATGGGGGAGACATGATGCTGTCATGGAGAACCATTATGGAGGTATGGTAGGGTTATGATGGGTTTATTATGGTGTATGATGGAGTTATGGTTGGTTGTGTGGTGCGTTGATGGTCGGGTGTGGTGCGTTGATGGTTGGGTGTGTTGCGTTAATGGTTGGGTGTGGTGCGTTGATGGGCGGGTGTGGTGCGTTGATGGTCGGGTGTGGTGCGTTGATGGTCGGGTGTGGTGCGTTGATGGTCGGGTGTGTTGCGTTAATGGTTGGGTGTGGTGCGTTGATGGGCGGGTGTGGTGCGTTGATGGTCGGGTGTGGTGCGTTGATGGTCGGGTGTGTTGTGTTGATGGGCGGGTGTGGTGCGTTGATGGTCGGGTGTGGTGCGTTGATGATCGGGTGTGGTGCGTTGATGGTCGAGTGTGTTGCGTTGATGGTCGGGTGTGGTGCGTTGATGGTCGGGTGTGGTGCGTTGATGGTCGAGTGTGTTGCGTTGATGGTCGGGTGTGGTGCGTTGATGGTCGGGTGTGGTGCGTTGATGGTCGGGTGTAGTGCGTTGATGGTCGGATGTGGTGCGTTGATGGTCCGGTGTGGTGTGTTGATGGTCGGGTGTGTTGCGTTGATGGTTGGGTGTGGTGCGTTGATGGTCGGGTGTGATGCGTTGATGGTCGAGTGTGGTGCGTTGATGGTCTAGTGTGGTGCGTTGATGGTCGTTTGTGGTGCGTTGACGGTCGGGTGTGTTGCGTTGATGGTCGGGTGTGGTGCGTTGATGATCGGGTGTGGTGCGTTGATGGTCGAGTGTGTTGCGTTGATGGTCGGGTGCGGTGCGTTGATGATCGAGTGTGTTGCGTTGATGGTCGGGTGTGGTGCGTTGATGATCGGGTGTGGTGCGTTGATGGTCGAGTGTGTTGCGTTGATGGTCGTTTGTGGTGCGTTGATGGTCGAGTGTGTTGCGTTGATGGTCGGGTGTGGTGCGTTGATGATCGGGTGTGGTGCGTTGATGGTCGAGTGTGTTGCGTTGATGGTCTAGTGTGGTGCGTTGATGGTCGTTTGTGGTGCGTTGACGGTCGGGTGTGTTGCGTTGATGGTTGGGTGTGGTGCGTTGATGGTCGGGTGTGATGCGTTGATGGTCGAGTGTGGTGCGTTGATGGTCGGGTGTGATGCGTTGATGGTCGGGTGTGGTGCGTTGATGGTCGGGTGTTGTGCGTTGATGGTCGGAGGTGTTGCGTTGATGGTTGGGTGTGGTGCGTTGATGGTCGGGTGTAGTGCGTTGATGGTCGGATGTGGTGCGTTGATGGTCCGGTGTGGTGCGTTGATGGTCGGGTGTGGTGCGTTGATGGTCGGGTGTGGTGCGTTGATGGTCGGGTGTGGTGCGTTGATGTTCGGATGTGGTGCGTTGATGGTCGGGTGTGGTGCGTTGATGGTCGGGTGTGGTGCATTGATGGTCGGATGTGGTGCGTTGATGGTCGGGTGTGGTGCGTTGATGGTCGGGTGTGGTGCGTTGATGGTCGGGTGTGTTGCGTTGATGGTCGGGTGTGGTGAGGATATGGTAAAGATAAGATGGGGTACGGTGGGTGTACGTTATGGGTACAGAGGTGATACTATGGGTCATGGTGGCTCTATGGTTGTTGTATGGTTGCGTCTTCATGGATCATGGGAGATGGGAGACCTGTGGTGCAGTGTGGATGATGGTGAAGGGTTGGTAGGTGTGTGGTGAGGTGATCATAGAATATGGTGTTCACATGACGGGTTGACAGTCTGCAGACCACGAGACGACTGTGAAGTTATGGTGGCACTATCATGGGACGTAATGTAGGGATGGTGTATGTAGTGAGACTTGAGGGCTACAGTGACTGAGGAATGATGGGGATATAGTGATAGTAAGCTACTTATGATCAGACTCACGATTCTAAGTTATATTTCTATGGTCATTTAGTACATAGTCAAACGTGTTCACGTCCCCCTGTATAGAAAACGTATTCCCAATAATGTCATTAAAGAAAGATATATTGGTATTATTTTATCACCCCTCACCCAGCCCTCACCCCAACCACTTAATAGTTTTGTATAATATATACCTCCAGCATTTACCTGTGGTTGATTTGATTAACCATATATTATTAATATTATTATTATTATTACACACACACACACACACACACACACACACACACACACACACATATATATATATATATATATATATATATATATATATATATATATATATATATATATATATATATATACCGGGGTTGACGTGCTGTCAGTGGATTGAATCAGGGCGTGTGAAGCGTCTGGGGTAAACCATGGAAAGCTGTGTAGGTATGTATATTTGCGTGTGTGGACGTATGTATATACATGTGTATGGGGGGGGTTGGGCCATTTCTTTCGTCTGTTTCCTTGCGCTACCTCGCAAACGCGGGAGACAGCGACAAAGTATAATAAAAAAAAAAGAAATATATATATATATATATATATATATATATATATATATATATATATATATATATATATATATATTGCGCAAAAGATGCTTGTGGCATGAGAAGAGTGGGAGGTGGGTAGATTAGAAAGGGTAGTGAGTGGTGGGATGAAGAAGTAAGAGTATTAGTGAAAGAGAAGAGAGAGGCATTTGGACGATTTTTGCAGGGAAAAAATGCAATTGAGTGGGAGATGTATAAAAGAAAGAGACAGGAGGTCAAGAGAAAGGTGCAAGAGGTGAAAAAAAGGGCAAATGAGAGTTGGGGTGAGAGAGTATCATTAAATTTTAGGGAGAGTAAAAAGATGTTCTGGAAGGAGGTAAATAAAGTGCGTAAGACAAGGGAGCAAATGGGAACTTCAGTGAAGGGCGCAAATGGGGAGGTGATAACAAGTAGTGGTGATGTGAGAAGGAGATGGAGTGAGTATTTTGAAGGTGTGTTGAATGTGTTTGATGATAGAGTGGCAGATATAGGGTGTTTTGGTCGAGGTGGTGTGCAAAGTGAGAGGGTTAGGGATAATGATTTGGTAAACAGAGAGGAGGTAGTGAAAGCTTTGCAGAAGATGAAAGCCGGCAAGGCAGCAGGTTTGGATGGTATTGCAGTGGAATTTATTAAAAAAGGGGGTGACTGTATTGTTGACTGGTTGGTAAGGTTATTTAATGTATGTATGACTCATGGTGAGGTGCCTGAGGATTGGCGGAATGCGTGCATAGTGCCATTGTACAAAGGCAAAGGGGATAAGAGTGAGTGCTCAAATTACAGAGGTATAACTTTGTTGAGTATTCCTGGTAAATTATATGGGAGGGTATTGATTGAGAGGGTGAAGGCATGTACAGAGCATCAGATTGGGGAAGAGCAGTGTGGTTTCAGAAGTGGTAGAGGATGTGTGGATCAGGTGTTTGCTTTGAAGAATGTATGTGAGAAATACTTAGAAAAGCAAATGGATTTGTATGTAGCATTTATGGATCTGGAGAAGGCATATGATAGAGTTGATAGAGATGCTCTGTGGAAGGTATTAAGAATATATGGTGTGGGAGGCAAGTTGTTAGAAGCAGTGAAAAGTTTTTATCGAGGATGTAAGGCATGTGTACGTGTAGGAAGAGAGGAAAGTGATTGGTTCTCAGTGAATGTAGGTTTGCGGCAGGGGTGTGTGATGTCTCCATGGTTGTTTAATTTGTTTATGGATGGGGTTGTTAGGGAGGTAAATGCAAGAGTTTTGGAAAGAGGGGCAAGTATGAAGTCTGTTGGGGATGAGAGAGCTTGGGAAGTGAGTCAGTTGTTGTTCGCTGATGATACAGCGCTGGTGGCTGATTCATGTGAGAAACTGCAGAAGCTGGTGACTGAGTTTGGTAAAGTGTGTGGAAGAAGAAAGTTAAGAATAAATGTGAATAAGAGCAAGGTTATTAGGTACAGTAGGGTTGAGGGTCAAGTCAATTGGGAGGTGAGTTTGAATGGAGAAAAACTGGAGGAAGTGAAGTGTTTTAGATATCTGGGAGTGGATCTGGCAGCGGATGGAACCATGGAAGCGGAAGTGGATCATAGGGTGGGGGAGGGGGCGAAAATTCTGGGGGCCTTGAAGAATGTGTGGAAGTCGAGAACATTATCTCGGAAAGCAAAAATGGGTATGTTTGAAGGAATAGTGGTTCCAACAATGTTGTATGGTTGCGAGGCGTGGGCTATGGATAGAGTTGTGCGCAGGAGGATGGATGTGCTGGAAATGAGATGTTTGAGGACAATGTGTGGTGTGAGGTGGTTTGATCGAGTGAGTAACGTAAGGGTAAGAGAGATGTGTGGAAATAAAAAGAGCGTGGTTGAGAGAGCAGAAGAGGGTGTTTTGAAGTGGTTTCGGCACATGGGGAGAATGAGTGAGGAAAGATTGACCAAGAGGATATATGTGTCGGAGGTGGAGGGAACGAGGAGAAGAGGGAGACCAAATTGGAGGTGGAAAGATGGAGTGAAAAAGATTTTGTGTGATCGGGGCCTGAACATGCAGGAGGGTGAAAGGAGGGCAAGGAATAGAGTGAATTGGAGCGATGTGGTATACCGGGGTTGACGTGCTGTCAGTGGATTGAATCGGGGCATGTGAAGCGTCTGGGGTAAACCATGGAAAGCTGTGTAGGTATGTATATTTGCATGTGTGGACGTATGTATATACATGTGTATGGGGGGGGTTGGGCCATTTCTTTCGTCTGTTTCCTTGCGCTACCTCGCAAACGCGGGAGACAGCGACAAAGTATAATAAATAAAAAAAATAAAATATATATATATATATATATATATATATATATATATATATATATATATATGCACACACTTCATAAAGACACACACACACACACATACATACGGACATTGACAAGAAAAGGCTCGTGGCCTTAAATTTGCCGCCTATGGCAGAGACAAGAGTGAAGGGCGCCTTGATCACAACCCTTGAATTTTAAACGAAGACTACGAATAATTCTTCCTATGAGTCCGCGGGGAAAATGAACACGATAAGTTCCTAAGTGCAATTTCGTGTAATAATCACATCATCAGGGGAAACACAAGAGAGAAATATAACAGTCAGTTGATATACATCGAAGAGACGTAGCTAGGACGCCATTTGGTAAACATGCGAGTGTCCAAGACAGACATGTTTACCAAATGGCGTCCTAGCTACGTTTCTTCGTTGTATATCAACTGACTGATATATTTCTCTCTTGTGTCTCTCCTGATGATGTGATTATTACACGAAAGTACACTGGGGAACTTATCGTGTTTCAATTTCCCCGTGGACTCATAGGAATATACTTGATCACGCGCAAAATTGTGAGTCCTTTCCAATATATATATATATATATA
The DNA here is from genome assembly GCF_036320965.1 of Panulirus ornatus. Taxonomy (NCBI): domain Eukaryota; kingdom Metazoa; phylum Arthropoda; class Malacostraca; order Decapoda; family Palinuridae; genus Panulirus; species Panulirus ornatus. The sequence continues at coordinate 53,877,878 of NC_092224.1, read as the reverse complement.
TATATATATATATATATATATATATATATATATATATATATATATATATATAATATATATATAATATATATATATATATATATATATATATATATATATATATATATATATATATATATATATATATATATATATATATATATATATTTATTTATTTATTCATTTATTTATTTATTTATTTATCGTTAATAGGATGGTCTTGATTAAGGCCCCAGCTGCCCCTGCCTTCTCGGCTAACAAAAAGAAAAGAAAAGTAGGCCTGCATTACAGACATTACGGCAGACAGATAGTGTGAAACGTCTTAGGCCTTTCAGGTGAATTATAATGACACATAGCAGCATATATTAATCCTAAGAGATAGTTAGAGAATTAATTAGAGGCAAAATGATGTGATGAATAAGTGATTGACTCGTCTGAACTGTGTGTAGGTGAACGGGGTCAAGGTCCACAGGTCTGACCTGGGTGTGTGGGTGTTCCTGGTCATTGTCTCTAAGTCTGACCTGGGTGTAGATGAACGGGGGTCAAAGGTTCTCGCGTCTGATCTGCGTGTTGATGTCCCTGGTCATGGTCCACAGGTCTGACCTGGGTGTAGGGAGTCCCTGGTCATTGTTCCCAGGTCTGACCTGGGTGTAGGGAGTCCCTGGTCATCGTTCCCAGGTCTGTCCTGGGTGTAGGAAGCCCGTGGTCATTATTCCCAGGTCTGACCTGGGTGTAGGGAGTCCGTGGTCATTATCCACAGGTCTGACCTGGGTGTGAGAATCTCTGGTCACGTTCCCCAGGGTAAGAAGAGTGCAGGCAGGCAGGCCTGTGTGTCTATACAGTTCAGTGCCTCCCCCAGGGTGCTGGTGTGCTGTGGTTGTGTCCATACAGTTGAGTGTCTCCCCCAGGGTGCTGGTGTGCTGTGGTAGCTGGGTAGACCTTACAGCATAACGTGAGAGCCCTGTCTTGCAGAACACCGTCACCTTTCCGTCAGGTCTGTCTTCGGTCATCACTTGTTCATGGCTCGTGTTGGTAGCTGGTGGTTTGTGCGCTGGGCGTTTGTCTGGCGTCTAGAGTTGCAGGTATATTGTGGTCGTGTCTCGAAGGAATTCTTCCCACATTGAGTCGAGGTGAAGTTATGATCTTGATTGATACTAATGTAATTGTCTTCGTTGATGGGATCTTTTGAAACGTATAAGAGGCGAATCTGCTTGTGTACTCGTCCCCACCCCGTGAATAATGGCACAGAAATGTACGTAAGGTCCAGGGACTGTGCCTCAGTGTACATAAGGTCCAGGGACTGTGCCTTAGTGTACATAAGGTCCAGGGACTGTCCCTCAGTGTACATAAGGTCCAGGGACTGTACCTCAGTGTACATAAGGTCCAGGGACTGTGCCTCAGTGTACATAAGGTCCAGGGACTGTACCTCAGTGTACATATGGTCCAGGGACTGTGCCTCAGTGTACATAAGGTCCAGGGACTGTACCTCAGTGTACATAAGGTCCAGGGACTGTGCCTCAGTGTACATAAGGTCCAGGGACTGTACCTCAGTGTACATAAGTTCCAGGGACTGTGCTTCAGTGTACATAAGGTCCAGGGACTGTACCTCAGTGTACATAAGGTCCAGGGACTGTGCCTCAGTGTACATAAGGTCCAGGGACTGTGCCTCAGTGTACATAAGGTCCAGGAACTGTGCCTCAGTGTACATAAGGTCCAGGGACTGTGCCTCAGTGTACATAAGGTCCAGGGACTGTGCCTCAGTGTACATATGGTCCAGGGACTGTGCCTCAGTGTACATAAGGTCCAGGTACTGTGCCTCAGTGTACATAAGGTCCAGGGACTGTGCCTCAGTGTACATAAGGTCCAGGTACTGTGCCTCAGTGTACATAAGGTCCAGGGACTGTGCCTCAGTGTACATAAGGTCCAGGCACTGTGCCTCAGTGTACATAAGGTCCAGGGACTGTGCCTCAGTGTACATAAGGTCCAGGGACTGTGCCTCAGTATACGTTAGTTTCAGGAACTGTGCCTCAGTGTACATAAGGTCCAGGAACTGTGCCTCAGTGCACATAAGGTCCAGGGACTGTGCCTCAGTGTACATAAGGTCCAGGGACTGTGCCTCAGTGTACATAAGGTCCAGGGACTGTGCCTCAGTGTACATAAGGTCCAGGGACTGTGCCTCAGTGTACATAAGGTCCAGGGACTGTGCCTCAGTGTACATAAGGTCCAGGGACTGTGCCTCAGTGTACATAAGGTCCAGGGACTATGCCTCAGTGTACATATGGTCCAGGGACTGAGCCTCAGTGTACATAAGGTCCAGGGACTGTGCCTCAGTGTACATAAGGTCCAGGGACTGTGCCTCAGTGTACATAAGGTCCAGGGACTGTGCCTCAGTGTACATAAGGTCCAGGGACTAGGTCGCTGGGCCTCATTGATCATATCTTATGTAAACATGTATCATAAATGAGCAATTTATTAATTCATCGTGAACATAGTCAAGGTTGTTGTGAAGCATGTGTGGCGAGACATCATTACGGATGAGCCGCGTGTTGTAATGCATTGCAGGTGTTGGCTCTGGCTTCACTGATTTAGCAACACTCAGGTACATAATGTTGCTGGATGTGAGGATAATGGTCAGGGCAAGGTTCACATCTTGCTTCATCAGGACAAGGTTCACATCTTGCCTCATCAGGACAAGGTTCACATCTTGCCTCACCAGCATCAACAGAAGAAGGACAATGTCCTGGGTATGTTCCGTGCAGGTGAGTCAGTCCTCAGGAGCATCACGGTGTGTGGTGTGGTGTTAGTGTCGTGGTCAAGATGGGGGTCATCTTCCATAGTGGTATGATGATGAGCGAAAGATCGTCTCGTGTAGATCTCCCTATGATGATGTGCCAAGGATCGTCACCTGTGGATCTCCCCCATCACCTGACGTCGACAGAATCTGTCGTAGTTCATCCCTCGTATCATGCCCTCCCTGCTCAGCTTCTGGAGGAGTTAGAGATGGAGTATTGTACCTCCCACTTGGGTAATTCCGTTTCACGTGTCTTAGTTCAGACGCCATCATAACACAGCAATGGTGGAGGGAGGACAATACTTCAGGCAAGAGAACCGATTACACTCAGACAGTCTGTCTCGGACACATTAACACCCAAGACAATTGGAGCCGCGAGGAGTTCCCGTGGCAGGGTGAATGACCAGTTACTGATTCTCACTCCCCATCCTGGACGAGACCCGTCAGTGTGTGTGTGTTCTTGCAGCCGGCAGCTTATGTCCACACCCGCCTGTGTGTGTGTGTGTTTGTGTGTGGGTGTGTGTGTCTGTGTGTGTCATAGTGACCAGGGCCGCCATGTTTGACAGCCTGAGCCCAGGTTATGACCCGATGGTGTGGGGCAACACAAGACACCAGAGGGACCCACTTCCCGTAGTGTAATGTGGAGCAACTGCTGCTGGATCACACGGGCGCGGACGCCAAACTTTTCTAAGCCGAGCAGTTTTGGTGATCCATTAAGAGGACCGTCTCTCTGGCTCCCTTCCTCCCCTCCCGAGGAGGAGATAGTCTGAGGGATTTCTGTGTGTGTGTGTGTGTGTGTGTGTAGACTGGGATGCAAGGCGTCTGTGGATCCCAATAGCAGTATCTGTGGATCCCGACAGCAGTGTCTGTGGATCCCGACAGCAGTGTCTGTGGATCCCGACAGCAATATGAAGCCAGAATTCAGTTGTGTGTGTGATGGTGGGAAGGCCAGCTTCCTCCATCATATCTGAATATGATTCTCAGAACTTCGTTATGCATTTTGTCAAATTCTCTCTTATGCGCTGGAGCTAACATCATTTTTTTCTCTCTCATATTATTTATAGTGACAGACGTGGCCAGGGCAAAACCTGATGCCATCATGATCCATGATCGATTAAAGAACGAATATTGGCAAAGTAATGATGGTAACTGTCCTTGCCTCACGCCGTAGTGTGCAGTGAAGTAATGATGGTAACTATCCTTGCCTTACGCCGTAGTGTGCAGTGAAGTAATGATGGTAACTATCCTTGCCTCACGCCGTAGTGTGCAGTGAAGTATAATTACAACAGCTTCTCCTGCTGGTACATGTAAGCCAATATAATGATAACTTTCTTATATATTCAATATATGATCCAGTATTGTGTTACATGTTCCTTGTGGCCACACACCACCTGCCTCAGCCTTGTGGCCACACACCACCTGCCTCAGACATGTTAATGTTCCTTGTGGCCACACACCACCTGCCTCAGACATGTTAATGTTCCTTGTGGCCACACACCACCTGCCTCAGACATGTTAATGTTCCTTGTGGCCACACACCACCTGCCTCAGACATGTTAATGTTCCTTGTGGCCACACACCACCTGCCTCAGACATGTTTCTAGTGAGGATTTTCTATTCTTCTCAGCTGTGTAGGTATGTTGTAGGGTTCCCCTGCGTGCGAGAGACATGTGTTCAGTCCTGTTATTGTACCATGAGAACCAGAGGTGTTGATCGTATTGTCATGACCACAGCCATGAGGTTTGGTGGTCTTAGACTCTGAGTCCAGACGAGGATTGATTAAAGACGTTAAGACTTAATGTACACCAACCTGCACAGTACCAGGTTCAGGCTCTTCCACTGTAGTGTTGCTCTTTGAAATAGCACACACGTCCTTCTCCCGAACCTGGAGGAGCCACCCACTGTGCATTCACTGTAGTACGTTCACACAGGGGTACATCAGCTGCGCCAGAAGAGCAGCATTGCGAACAAGATGGTGTGATCGTCTGGTGTGGAGAGCTAAGGTGTTGGTGAAGCAGTGTGTTGTGTGCTCTGCGCTGGGAGCCATGGAGGACGGGTGAGACGGGGTCTCAGACTCGTGTGTGTATGTGTGTGTGTGTGTGTGTGTGTGTGTGTGTGTGTGTGTGTGTGTGTGTGTGAGGGACGACTGAGGTTCATCCTCCCCCGCAGGGTTCACACGTGTAGCTCATCAGAGATAGAAGCCCTGGGGGCGTGTGGTCGGTGGGGCTCTGGTGTGGAGATGATAAAGCCAAGGGCAGGGTGAGTGTATGGTGTCAGGTGTGGGTTCACGAGTATCGTATGTCCAAGTCTTATGGTTCCATACATGATGCCTTACCTCCCCTCCAGACGTAGGTTGCCTCTGGTTCACTCGACGTCCAGTCCTGATTTAGTGAGGAGGTGAACACAGTCAGCATGTTCTTTGTTCGTCATGTTAACACAACCATCATGTTCGTTGTTCGTCATGTTAACCCAGTCATCATGTTCTTTGTTTATCATGTTAACACATCCATCATGTTCGTTGTTCATATTAACCCAGTCATCATGTTCGTTGTTCATCATGTTAACCCAGTCATCATGTTCGTTGTTCATCATGTTAACGTAGTCATCATGTTCTTTGTTCATCATGTTCACACAGTCATCATGTTCTTTATTCGTCATGTTAACACAGTCATCATGTTCGTTGTTCATGTTAACCTAGTCATCATGTTCGTTGGTCATGTTAACCCAGTCATCATGTTCGTTGTTCATCATGTTAATCCAGTCATCATGTTCGTTGCTCATCATGTTAACCCAGTCATCATGTTCGTTGTTTATCATGTTAACCCAGTCATCATGTTCGTTATTTATCATGTTAACCCAGTCATCATGTTCGTTGTTTATCATGTTAACGTAGTCATCATGTTCGTTGTTCATCATGTTAACCCAGTCATCATGTTCGTTGTTTGTCATGTTAACGCAGTCATCATGTTCGTTATTCATCATGTTAACACAGTCATCATGTTCGTTATTCATCATGTTAACCCAGTCATCATGTTCGTAGTTCATCATGTTAGCCCAGTCATCATGTTCGTAGTTCATCATGTTAACCCAGTCATCATGTTCGTAGTTCATCATGTTAACCCAGTCATCATGTTCGTAGTTCATCATGTTAACCCAGTCATCATGTTCTTTGTTCATCATGTTAACCCAGTCAACATGTTCGTTGTTCATCATGTTAACCCAGTCATCATGTTCGTAGTTCATCATGTTAACCCAGTCATCATGTTCGTTGTTCATCATGTTAACCCAGTCATCATGTTCGTAGTTCATCATGTTAACCCAGTCATCATGTTCGTAGTTCATCATGAAGTTGGTTGGTGTGGCTCA